>NC_056626.2:324900740-325240740 GCF_002870075.4 Lactuca sativa | reverse complement strand
TTAACAATTTTTTATTTTTTAGAACAAATTAGTAGAGGTAAAAAGACTATTTTTCCCTTTATATTTTCTTTTTCATATTTTTTTATTTTTATTTATTATTACAAAATACAATAAATATTTAATAGACACATGGGTCCCACTCTCAACCCTACCCAACCATCTCATGATCTCATCACTCATCTGTCCCCTTAATTTTACTTTCTCGCTCTCGTGTCAATTAGATGAAGGAAATGTAACCACACCGCTGGAACTCAGCCATCCACCACCACAACCGCCAGCTCATGGATACCGGAACCACCAGATCGCGACTGTGAACCACTAGATTTTGACGGAAGCACCAAAAAGCTCTGTATTTGCCATCTACTATGTATTTGTAGACTCATTCCTTCTCTTTACTTCGCTCTCTCATCGAATATCGTTGTCATCGCCATCGTCAGAAACTTCTCTTCACTCCCCTCTCTCGCCAGAAACCAGCATCACTTTCTCCTTACTCAGCCTTCCTCCCCCTTTTTTCCTCGATCTGCTTGTTCAATGCCTTACTGAACTAAACTTGTTTGGCAGTGGTAGAAGGTAGTGGTGGTGGAAGTAGATCTGGATTTAGGACATAATGGCGGTGTTGGCTTTAGGGTGGTGGTGGATGCAGTTGTAATCTGATGGTGGTGGCTTTAGGGAATAGTGGTGGTGATGGATTTAGAGGGAGATGTGTTGGATATAGTGTCTAAGTCCATAACTATATTTGGTATGTACTTGACCCGACCCGACATGGTCCATTTGGGTTGCACTTCACCCGAACAATTTATGGATAAGCTTTTGAGAATACTATAAGTTATGATTTATTAATATATTATAAGTTCTAATATATTAATATAAAATCATACTATTTAATTAGTATTGATCTATAATTAATCTAGGATTAATTTAGAGATCAAAAGTATTACTAATTAAATATGGGCTCCTATATTTATATACTATGGGCTAATGCTTATTTGGAATGGGCTAGCCTTGGTTGGAAAGTCAATGGATACTCCATGGAGCTTTAACCATGGATCTCATGGAAATGAAAAGACATGGGTATTAGGGTTTACATGGATGTAACCCTAATCTACCACACTATATAAAGGAGGCTTTGGTTCTTGAAATCACACTAGTTGTGGTGATTAAAGTAAGAGGGCCGATTTGAAGATAGTTGTGACTATTCTCTCAAGGTTCCAAAGTTTGTGGTGATTTGTGATTTCCATTTGAGGCATCCACACTATTGGTGCTAGGCTCTAAAACTCCAAGCAATCAACTACAACTACAAGGTAAGTAATTCTACTAGCTTTATTTGATTCAAGTTCCCCATGCCATGCTAGATAGGATAAGAACCTTGGAAAAATAATTATTTGCATGTATCTTAGTCAAACATAGATCCAAGGTTTCTAGGGTTACATGTACACCATAGGAATGTTAGAATGCTCAAAACCCAATAGTGGTATCAGAGACTGGGCTTGTTTGTTTGATACTTGATGCAAAATAGTGAAAAAAAGTCGGTTTTTTTTGTTGTCTGCCTGCTGAACTCGCCGAGTCCATGGGGGGACTCGCCGAGTTCATGTGTAAATTCATCCTACTCGCTGAGTAGGTTCGTGCACTCGATGAGTAGGAACCTCAGAATGCAGATTTTCGAGTTTTGCTGCTGGAAATGCACTAGAAACATTACCCTAAATTGTTTTGGTGGTATAAAACTTGTTTTAGATGGTGTAATGTTTATGCTAATCCATTTACAATTGCTATAATAAAAAATTACAAGTTTTATGAGTAATTTATGATTCTTGAAATATTCATATTCATGTTCTTGAACTTATGAAGATTAGATTATCATAGGAATTGTTTGTAACCTACTTGGTAGTTTAATTCTTGATCATAATGTGTTTTAATGGAGTCCATAACTTGTCCTAAAGTTATGGAAACCAAGAGTCACACTTGAATGAAAACCATTAAAAGAACACAAGAGTTAGAAAAATGAAAAGTCTTCATTTTAATACTCAATTAAATTCATAAGTTATAAGAAATGAAAAGTTTTGAAAGTTTACAAAACTTGCCCTCAAGTTTTGGAAGAAGTAAAGTCATGATTAAAACTTTAGTTCCAATCCTTAGAATTTTAAAAGTTAAAATTCAACTCTTATACTTTATAATATTATAAGTTAATAATATATATATATATATATGTGTGTGTGTGTGTGTGTGTGTATAAGATCAAGTCGTCTTACCGCTAGTATGCCTCATTCACGAAGCCGGTCTATAAGGGGGGTATAAGGTTGTTGCCTATAAAATGGCAACTTAATGGGTGTCCACTCTCACCCACTGCTTCCTTGATCGGTGGAGGGTCGTTAGCCAAACGGGTAGGACAAGGACTTATAAATTCTCATTAAAAGTGTTAGGTTCAGCTTAGTGTTGCGTCTATTGGGCTCTTTAGCTAGTCCAATGTTTATCTCCGGTATGGGCCTGTCCATCCGTGAGTTTTGTAGGGTTTATTATAAATAGATGCTTGCATGCATTCTAGAACGTAATGATTAGAAACGATTAGAGAAGTATTTTGAAGTATATTCATCGTTCTTGTTTTGTAACCCTAGAAGTCTCTCTACAGCGAAAGTTCTTAGTCGAGCTCTGCTGAGGATTGAGTAATCTACTCATTCGACTCATTGTGATCCATACTTGTGTTTTATTTCCTTGTTCTTTACGTTCTTTACTTACCTGTTACGAAGATCTAATCGATCAAAGAGTTTTGTTAACTCATCAATTGGTATCAGAGCAGGAGGCTGTGTAATCGATACACATCTTTTCTGTGAAAGAGTTTACGATTAGGGTTATTCCGCATTAACTGATATTTATTGAGCCGTCATTCCATAATTGACGTAACTCAACATTTATTTGTTTTGCCCTAATATTACGTATTACAAGTCTGATCTTTCAAACAGGTTAAACGATCAAGCATGGACGAGTCACAATCTAATCCTATCAACATCTCAAACAGCATTGGATCAACGACAAAGATTCCTATTCTCTACACCCAAGATTATGAAGTCTGGGCGCATCATTTTGAAGATTATGTCATCGGATCTGAAGATAATGGATATCTTATTTGGGAAGCAGTCGTGTCTGGACCATTCGCTCACTCAGGAACTTCAAAGATCATCAAAACTCAAAAAGAATATAATGATCTGTTAAAAGATGTAAAAGACGTTGCTCAAGATGAAAAGGAAAAGTTTCAGTGCAATATCAAAGCATTGAGACTAATCCGATTCACTCTTCAATCTGATACATTCAGGTTAGTGAGTTCCTGCAGTACCGCTAAAGAAATCTGGGATAGGTTGCGAGAGCTTTACTCCACAGATGAAGATTTGGAGCATTCCATTCAGACGTTGCTATTGTCCGAGTTTGGTGAATTTAAGCAGAATTCTAATGAACCTGTTACGCAGACATTCGATCGCTTCAATCATCTTCTTAGCAAGATGATCAAACATGATATAGAAAGGAAGCTGATTGAACAGAAGGTCACCTTCTTGAATGGCCTAAGACCCGAATGGAGAGCTGTTGTGTCTACAGTCAAAGCTCATGAGCAGTTCAAGTCTTATTCACTGGCAAAGCTGGTGGGAATCTTGAAATCCCAAGAAAAGATTGTCATGCAAGAGAAGAATGTGGTTTCAAGTTTGGGGTCCTTGGCCCTCCTGTCTAAAGGCAAAAATATGGTTGATGATGAAGATCTGAACCTAGAAGACTATGATCTTACTTCTGAAGATTATGCAATGATGGTGTCTAATCCAAAGAGGTTTATCAAGAAAAGGTTCCCTACCAATAAGAACCGAAATTGGCAGGGAAGCTATAGTTCTGAAAAGGTCAGAAGAGGAAACGAAGACAGAAGAACCAAAGAAAGAGGCGAAGGTTGAAGGAGATTCTGGTGTGAACTGCTACTATTGTGGAGGAAAGAACCATTATGCCAAAGACTGCGTTCTGAAGAAAATGGCAGAAAAGGATGAGGAGAAAGATGAAGAGGCTATGTTGATGAAAAAGCTGGATGAGGTCAAGAATAAGAAAGCTGCTACTAACCCTTCTATGAATGGTCTTATTGTACAGGGTTCGGCAGCGGATGACGAGTTCGGTGGCGTGCAAGTATGGTCTACCGACTCTGAGGATGATGAAGTAAGGAGGCCCTCGCATGGAAAGGCGTATGTGGCAAGAGGTGACAAAAGCATTGGGAAATGTTTGATGGTGACTGACGTATCTCACATGAGGGGATACAATACTGATGGCGGAAAAGATGACAGTAAGGAGCGAGAGGACGTATGCTTCACAACAAAACCTCTCAGTGTGCAGATCAATGAACTTGATGAATTGATCAAGAAGGTACAATCTCTTTTTGTTTCATTCAAAGTCCCACAAAAATCATATGAAAAAGAATTAAAAAGCTTAAATTCAAGAATTTCAAATCTGGATAGTTGTTTAACTCAAACAAGGGTCACCAATTCTAACCTAACTGACCAAATAAGCAGGGTGTCATCCAAGAGTGAGGAACGGAGGATGTGGATTGAGCTGAAGGAGTCAGAGCTGATTAAGTCTAAGGACAAAAACATTTATTTACAAAGAGACAATTTAACACTTTTGAAACAGAGAAATGTTTTTTGTTTAATTGTTAAACGTCTTTATGCTAATATCACTCAATTGCATCTGAACTGTGAAATAGGGTAGAAAATTCATCGCATGATTTTGCCCTTCCTTGAGTTTAAGGAGGATGAAATCGATGCTGAGGCATATAACTGCGAAAGTGTTGTTTCATCTGATGATGTAAATCCCACCTATATGTATGGTCTGGAAAAAACCGAATCTTTTATAAAGTCCAAGGATCATAAGGACATGTTGAAAAACCTTTTGGATGAAAACGACAAACTGAAACTAAGGACCGAAACCATACAAAAATTTGACTCATTGAATGCCAACTTGAGCTCAGAAAATAAAATTGATGTTGAAAACGCGTCTGAGCTTAATGAGGATGATGATATGAGCGTAATTTCTGTAGAGGATGAAGTTGATTGTTCTGAGTTTGTCAAGAGCGAACCCGAAAACCACAAAAATCTTATATCTGAAAATTCTGTGGAGTTTGCTCGTTTGTCCCAGAATAAGTCTCCCACTCTGGAAGAAAAGGCTGTTGTGTACCAAAAGGTTTGGACAACACCAAATCAAGTATATAAGGTCACAGGAGTAACCGAACATCAAACAGCCGAACTCACTGCCATAGTGAATGAAGATAATGCAGATGGCTGTGACGATTTTTTCTGGTCTGCTCCCATAGATAACGCTGATGAAACTGTTGGTCTATCAGAGCGGACGTCCTGGAAAACCAAAGGCAGATATGTTCTAGAGCCACTGAACAAGCCTGACAACTTCGACGTGCCAAGCACTAGTGGTACAAAAGAAGTTCCTGTAGAAGAAGTTACTTCCACAAGCGAAACATCATCTGTGAGAAGTGAACCGGCTGACAAGAAGCAGAAGCAAAAGGCTAACATTCACAAACAGCCAAAACAAGTGAAGGATCAAAAGCAGCAAATAAATCAAAGATACAAAAAGAATCTCTCTAAGCGAAAGCAGTTTTGGCGCTCTCAAAACAATAATTTCTCTTATCATGACAAAAATTCAAAGTCAGAGAAAAGTGCTGTCAGACCGCAAGAGGGCAACAACAACCGAAAGGACAAGTTCGGTTCGGAGAACACCAGCAACCGAAAGCAAAGGTTCGGTTCCGAAAGCAAGAGCTACCAAAGTTCAAGGTTCGGTTCCTCTAATGATCAAAAACTAAAGGGTCACTTAGAACCTCACGTCAGGAAACATTCTCAGTCAAAATTCTCTCATTCTAATACCTATCATTCTAAACCTAATTTTGTTCCTGCTCAAAGTTCAAAATCATCAAAGGATTTGAAAGGAAGAAGGTTTCCACAGTCAAGAATGACCTAAAGCAGTCCATGGACCAAACGTCAAAACCTGAAACCAAAGCAACTGTAACTAATCCTAACAAAATCAAAGTGTACACCATTAAGAAGAAAGATGAAATAACCTTAATAAAAAGAACATATCTTGTTGATGTTTCTCTTACTATTCCTGTTCCTGTGAAAGGCTCATGTGGACCCAAGAAACTTTGGGTTCCTAAATCTGCTTAATTTTTTCAGGTTATTAGTGACGAGCAGTTCGACGAAGAATGGTATATTGACAGTGGCTGCTCACGTCACATGACAGGAAGGAAGGAAGAGCTAAGGGAATTTCGATCTCTTCAGAATGGTGGGAATGTCAAGTTCGGGAACAACTCATATGGAACGATAAAGGGTTATGGGATGATAACCAATGGTGATTTCACTATAAGAAAGGTGGCGTACGTTGAATGACTACAACATAACCTCATCAGTGTATCTCAGCTTGTTGGAGGTACCGGTCTTAAAGTTTCATTTGACGATGAGGGTTCAGAAATAATAGTGAAGAAAACAAAAAGGGTGATTCTCAAATCAGAACGCAAAGGTGAAATGTTTCCTCTCAATCTCAAGCCTATCAAAGGAAATCCAGCTATCTGTCTGTTATCCAAAGCTCATTCTGACGAAAGCTGGTTGTGGCACCGAAGGCTCTCCCATCTCAACTTCAAAGATATCAACAAGCTTGTCACCGGAGGTCATGTTCGGGGTCTTCCATTACTCAAGTTTGATCGAGAACATTTGTGTGTTGCATGTGAAATGGGGAAGCAGAGTCGTCAAAGTCACCCATCCATTATAAACACTAAAGTTGTTGAACCGCTTGAGTTACTTCACATTGACTTATGTGGTCCATCATCTATCGAAAGCATTGGTGGTAGCAAGTATATTCTTGTTATCGTTGATGACTTTTCACGTTTTACATGGGTATTCTTTCTGAAGCACAAATCTGAGGCTACTCTCAAGCTAAAGATGTTTATTAAGCAGGTTGAAGTGCAACTAAGGAAAGTCGTTCGCAACATCAGAAGCAACAATGGACTAGAGTTCAAGAATAAAGAATTTGAAAAATTTTTGGCAGAAAAAGGAACTAGTCACAAATTTTTAGCACCCTACACCCCTCAACAAAACGGAATTGTCAAAAGACGAAACCGATCTTTGTGTGAGGCGGCCCGAACCATGCTAAGTTTCGCTTCTCTACCTTTATATTTCTGGGCTGATGCTATTGCTGCAGCATGTTTTACACAGAACAGGTCCTATCTCAACAAGCGTTTTTCTCTCACTCCTTATGAGATCATCAACAACAGGAAGCCAAACGTTAAATTCTTCCATGTATTTGGCTCACGATGCTTTGTCTTCAACTCTAAAGAACATCGTAACAAGTTTGATGTTAAAGCTGATGAAGGAATTTTTCTGGGATACTCACTCACTTCAAAAGCGTACCGGGTTTTAAATAAACGTTCAAGGAAGATCGAAGAAACGTATTATGTGACTTTCGATGACAGCTAAGTAAAGAAGCTAAAAGCCACTAAAGAAGCAATTGGAGAGATTTTCACTCAAACAGGTCAAGTCACGGCCTCGATTGCTAATTTGTTTGAACAGTTTGTAGAACTATTCGATGAACCAGAGAAAGCTACTCTCTCTCGGAAGCCAAGGCAGTAGACAACAAAATCAACCATCTGAAGCAAATCGTTGAAGATGCCGCCAAACGAATGGGTGAAGGAGAACATGTTCCAAACGAACCTCCAAAGCATGGTGCTTCAGTTGAGGGGGAGAATCCACCTTCTTCAAAACAACCAAGCTCACAAATTGAGGGGGAGAATTCCATTCCAGTTCCACCCGAAAGCTCAATTCCACTCAAAAGCTCAACTGCACCCGAAAGCTCAACTGCACATGAAAGCCCAACACCACCCAAAAGTCCTGTAGCACCAGAAAGTCAAGCTACACTTGAAAGCTCATCTGTCGAGGGGGAGAATGCCGATGTGTTTTACGATGATGATAGCCAATCTGAATTAGAAGAAATGGTGAATGCTGAATTAGATCCATCCTATGATGCAAATTACCCTCCTCTTGTCAAATGGACCAGAGATCATCCCGTTTCACAGGTAGTGGGTAATGTCTCCGAAAAGGTCCTGACCCGATCTCAACTGAAGGCAAAGCAAGCAACTCTATTCTCAAAAGTAGAGTTCTGCATGTTTAACTCTTTCGTCTCAAAAGTTGAACCGAAGACAGTTAATACTGCTCTTGATCACTCTGACTGGGTTCAAGCTATGCAAGACGAACTCAACGAGTTCGAAAGAAATAAGGTTTGGCACCTCATTCCAACTCCTAAAGATGCCTCAGTTGTTGGTCTCAAATGGGTCTTTAGAAATAAAATGTACAAGGAAGGCAATGTGATCAGAAACAAAGCTCGTCTAGTGGTGAAAGGATACTGCCAGGAGGAAGGAATTGATTATGAGGAAACTTTTGCTCCAGTAGCGAGGCTAGAATCCGTTCGAATATTTCTGGCCTATGCTGCACATAAGAACTTTGAAGTCTACCAAATGGACGTAAAATGTGCGTTTCTGAACGGAGAACTTGAAGAAACCGTTTACATGGAGCAACCTCCTGGGTTTGTCAATGAAAAGTTCCCCAATCACTGTTATATTTTGGACAAAGCGGTTTATGGTCTGAAACAAGCACCTAGGGCATGGTATGAAATGCTAACCAAGTTTTTAAAGATGTCAAAATTCAAACAAGGTTCGGTTGACCCAACCTTCTTTCGTAAGAAGGAAGGTAACCACCTTATGATTGTTCAAATCTATGTCGATGATATCATCTTTGGCTCAACGAATCCTAGCTTAACAGCTGAATTCAGAAAGCTAATGGAGACTAAATTTGAAATGAGCTCAATGGGTCCGATTAACTTTTTCCTTGGTTTAAATATTAGATAGGGACCCGAAGGCATCTTTATCAACCAGGAAGCTTACACCAAGACTCTTCTTGCTAAATTTGGCATGATAGGAGACTCAAAAGTTAAAGTTCCAATGGCATTCGGCACCAAGCTCACACCATCCTTGGAGAAACCGGCAGTCGATATAATGTTATATCGTCAGATGATTGGTTCTTTAATGTACCTTACTGCTAGCAGGCCTGATATAATGTTTTCTGTTTGTTACTGTGCTAGATTTCAAGCGAATCCTCGTGAACCTCATATGCTTGCTGTGAAGAACATACTCCGGTATCTGAAACGAACCACCTCTCTCGGTTTATGGTATCCATCCAACTCAGGCTTCTTTGTTCAAGCCTACTCAGATGCAGACCTTGGAGGTTGTGGACTAGACAGGAAAAGCACCACTGGAGGATGCCAATTCCTAGATGGGAAGTTGGTTAGCTGGCAATCAAAGAAACAAACTTGTGTATCTCTGTCTACAGCTGAAGCATAATACATCGCAGCTGCCTCCTATACATCTCAAGTGATTTGGATCCAAAGCCAGCTCCGGGACTATGGACTCAATATGAAAAAGATCCCACTATATTGCGACTCAGAAAGTGCGATTAGGATCTGTCATAACCCAGTGCAACACTCCAAGACTAAGCACATAGCACTGAGGTATCACTTCATAAAGGATCATGTGGAAGATGGGAACGTTGAAATTCACTTTGTTTGAACCACTGATCAACTGGCCGACATCTTCACCAAAGCTCTTCCTGAAGCATCTTTCAACAAAATTCTACAAGGGCTAGGAATGATGGAATCAGAGTCAGTACCAAAGATTACTTCTCAAGCTCAAAAGTTAGAAGCGAAATAGACCATGGATGCCGAAATGAACCGAATGCTCGGGTTCGGTTCCCAATTTTTTTAAAGCGAAATAGACCGAACGCTCGGGTTCGGTTCCAACTTTTTTTTATTTTATTTATCCAAATTTTTTTTATGTTTCCATTTTTTTAAGTTTTGTTTTAAAAATCAAAAATTCCAAAAATATTTTTTTTCGTTTTCTTTTCGTTACTTCAAAAACTCCAAAAACAATTTTTTATTTTATTTTCTTAAATTTTCTTTTGTCTTATCTTTTTGTGTGTCTATTTGTGGGGAAATCATTTCACTAGTTAAGTGTCCCTAGAAGCATGCTGCTGTATGTGTCCAAAGCCTCACCTGATTCTGAATAATAGCCTTACTGACTTGGTACAAACAAACCTTGTCTTCCCAATTAGGCTCTCATATTTATTCTGATCATGAGCTACCTAACTCTCTTCTCACATGAGATAAGATTTTTCTGCTTGGTCCTCATCTTAACAGCAGAGGTACTTTGGTTTCTTTAAACCATCTATACTACTTTTCTCCATCTTATTCGTTTCACAAACGTAACCCTTGAGACTCTCAGATCTTAGCCTCGTGTCACTATGTGCTAAGTGAAACCCAAAATTCAATACCTACCACGCATTGACGGTGAACAATAAATTTGATCTAGCTTTCACTAATGAATTGATGGACTTATCCATGGGGATACAAAGTAAAATCTCTACTTTCCTTTTGAGTGATTTCTATGAAATTGTTAAAACCAATAACATTTCTTCCCTTGGAATCCAGTTTTAATTTTTTTTTTGAGATTTTACATACATTATTTTACCTTGCCACTTAAACTATCTCCCACCTACTTGTTCAAACAGATCACACTGGTCTCACAAGTACTTCGTTCGATTTCTGTCTTATATCAAGATCAGGAATTCTGAATAGAAGCGAAAGCCACCCAAATAAGCCTCATTAAAAGAAGCCTATCAACACTTCTTAATAAGTGTCTGATCGTTATTCAACGGGAAACCACACACACACTTTAAGGTCTCTCTTGACTTTGAAGGAAGAGATTCGTGCCCGGGATCCATTGTTTCGTGTCTTTATTGACATCACATAATCCCTAAAATGTGTTGCTTTATTTCTTTTTCTTTTACACACTAATCACAAAAATCTTTTTGATTTTCCAAAATTCAGGTTTCATTAGTTACAAGACATTTTAATGGGATTGGCAGTTATTAACGGGTTGTGGTCAATATTAATCCACGTGGGTAATTTTTTTTAAAAAGATGTCGTTAACTCTAAAGGGATCAGATTGTCAAATGCTGACTCAGGCGGGAGTCCAATCGATTTGATTTCAAATGGCGCTAGAAGGCCACGCGTGCGAATTGGAACCGTTTCATCTGAAAATGGCACCTATTGGGAAGGCGTGTAAATCGGGACTGACACTCTCTCTCATGCGTAATCATCGGCAATACCAACTATCACGCGTCAATCACCTCCGAAAACCTCTTCGTATTTCATTCAAAGATTTGGGAAAGATTCTTCTCTCTCCTATACCCACAGTATAAAAGGTAACATAAACCTTTGTTTACCTCTTTACTGCACCCTTATTTCCAGAGAGCAAGAAAACCCTCCAACACTCTATTGTTCATTATCTCTCCCATCTTCTTCACAACAATGGCGAATTCTTCATCAGTTCACACTACTTCACACATCTTGCCGATTCGTCCCCAACAGAGTTTGATCATCGATCTTACTCCTCAGGTGTACGACGCTTTCATGTTCCCGATAATCGAGTGTCTCAAGTACTCACCGATTGCTCCTGCTCTTACAAAGGTTGAAGCAGTTCCTATGGAGTTCTTATCTCAGATCTTCGCCACTGCTCACTACAACAAGGTCGTTGATCAGATTTTCTTCGACGTGTTCAGTCACAAGGCGTCAATTTCCAAGCAGAGATTCTACTCATTGTTCGGGTTTGAACCTGATTCATCGAGGGTTAATCCTGAAACCATTCCAATGAGTCATCTTTTCAACATGTTCTACAACATGGGGTACACTGAGGTACTCCCATCGGTCACGAAATTCAAGAAATCGTGCCTGCCTCCTAAGTGGAATGGGTTATTTACGGTACTGTTCAAGGGGCTGTCTGAGCGCAGTGCTGGATCGGACGGGGCTAGTCGTCTTTTTCTCTCGATTCCGTACGGGGTCTACAATGGAATCAATATGGACTACGGGTCGGTCCTTTGGCAACAACTTATTCAGAGTCTCTCTTCCACTTCTCGGCATTCTGAGATTTCGTATGCCCGGTTCTGGACTCTTGTTACTAAATGGGTGATGGACAAGTACCACATCCCCATTGTTGTTGGTTCTCCAATGTCTTCGATTGGTACTTTCCATACCACGAAGATCATTGTCTCCGACGCATCAAAATTTCCCTTCAACGGTTCAATCCCTGAATCGATGTACGGCGATGTTCCTACTGACAGCCGGATTATAACAACATACAAGGAGTTTCGACGCTCTGGTCCGAGAGAGCTTACTCCTGAAATGCTCAAGTCAATTCACGATGCTGACAAGCCTGCCCCAAGAGGAAAGAAGACTGATAAGGGCAAGCAGGTTGCAAAGGGAGCGAAAGGCCCATCTCCCAAGAAGAGAAAAACCACCAAAGCCACCCAATCCCCTCCGATGAAGAAAAGAAAAACCCAACCAAGGCGAAAGCTGATTACCGCTTCTTCCTCAAGCGAATCTGAGGGAGAGGGTTCTGATTCTGACGGATCTCCTCGTGGTAACACTCCACCATGCTCGCCTACACCAGAGATTCATATTTCCACTTCTCCAATTTCTTCTCCACCAGTTACTATTCCCATTTCTATTCCCCCCATAACCTCCACCACTCAAATACCATCCACCTCCATCCCAGTACCCCCACCCATCTTTACCGAAGCAACCACTACCACTGCTGAAGTAAGAACCAACGTATCTGATACGAGGGTTCACACTGACGCACCCAAATCCACCTCAGCACCCGAACCCACACCAACTACCAACCATACCACCCAACCCGAACCTACTACAACTACCGAGCCTCCACCCTCACCACCACCCTCACCTCAGGTAGCAGAGGACGAAGAACCATTCCTAGGCGGAGAGGACATGACCCTCGATTCGGTCTACTATAGTCCGTTTCAAGTTCAGAGTGACGATGATGACGATTCCCCTGTCACAAAGAAGCATCTCAAAGAGCTTCACGATAAAATCGATTCTCTCATCGCCTCATCTTCTACATCCCAGTCCTTCATCTCTGAAGTTGCTATACAGACAATTGTTGATGCTTTTTCCAAAGCTCATCAAGTTTCTCTTGATTCTGACACTGCAGCCATTGATGCCTCAACCAAAGCTTGTGAGGCAGCGACCGACAAAGTCGATAAACTATTCACTGATGCTTCTTCCTTGTTACAATCTTTACAGGAATCTGCTGAAGCCACCAAAACATCGCTGGAACCACTTGTCAACCAGCTTGCTACCTCCGTTGCATCAGAGCTGAAGTCGTTCGCTTCTCTTCGTCAAACTCTTTCTGACGACAACTCAGCCTTCAAAACAGCCATTGAGGAGCGCCTCTCCAAGCTTCAAGAAGACTTAGCTACTGAGAACTCCCTCATGGATGCTCTTGCAAGGAAGACTACCGCTCTTAAGGTCAAGAGTATTCAACTCTCCAACTCTCAACAGGAGATTGAGTCTCTTCAATCTGAAAGAGAGATAATTTCTTCATGTGTTTCGGATGTCCGCTCAGCTTTATCCAACATCCTGGAAGCACATGACCCGATAATCAACTATTCTGTCAGGCGAACTCTTGCAGAAAAGCTTGCTCCTGCCCTCTCCTTACTCAGGAATATTGAAGGGCTCCTTGATTTCGTGTCCATTCCGAAACAAGGGGGAGAAAAAGAGAAAGTGTCTCAACCACCTCCTACTTCAACAGCAACTCACACAACCGAACCTCCTCCAGTAGGCCAAGCCTCAGGTTCAGGTGTGAAAGACAAAGGCAAGAAAATTGCTGAGGAGAGTGATGATGATGACAAGGAAACAATTGCCGACCTTTTGAAGAGACAGGGTCGAGATAAAGATGTAGACATTAGTGCTCATGTAGCTAGAGAGGCGGAAGAAGCCTAAAGAAGACAAAAAGAAGCTCATGACCTTCTCGAGAGCAGGAAAACTCTTTTTCCTCCTTGGACTCTTGAGAAGCTACTGAAAGAAGCCATCGAAACACCCAGCATCTTGTGGCTAGAACCGGTCATCTCTCTTGATCGTGATAATACTATCGATTCTCAGTTCGACATGCCACTAACCCGAAAGGAGTTTGTATTCCATGCCTTTGACAACGTTGCTGAGCTCCCTCATCCTCATCCAAAGGTTGACAGGGACTTGGTCGAATTCTATCTGAGGGCCGCTCAACCATAGTACCAAACATGGAGCGCTCAGAAGATTATCAATGTTCGGGTTCTAAAGCCGTACAAGGAAGGAAACTTCACTAACGTTTGGTTTAAGGTGCTAAGGGGATCTGCTAAGACCGAACATGCCATCTCACTTGCTGATCTTCCCAACTTAAATCCACACGACTGGATCATCTTGCACAACAACCTTCTTACTAATGAAGATGAATATGGTCCAATCATCAACCATGTCAAGAGGATGCTTGTTTGTTACACTATGGAAGTTGCCAAGATGGATCAGGAGATAGCGACCATATTCAAGAAAAAGCCTACCATATCTCCTGTTGGCTTAGCAAGTGACCTAAACATGATGCAGATGGGGAAGATAGACCCGAAGAGGAACTGTGTTATGTTTACCAGAAACGAAGGCCAGAAACGTCTTTTCGCTTTGGCAGACAAACATCTCTATACAACTGCATGTCTGGAACATGTCTTAGGGATCATCCATCGGTGCAAGCAGAACACATCGGATGACAAGAAGTACTTTGACGACATGATTCAATGGTACATTCACTTCAGAAAGACTATCCTTGCGCTTATCTCACGTCTGTTTGATACAACCAAGAAAGTTCCTGCTGCTGGTCCAAGCAAGAAGAAATGAAGTCTTGTTCCAAATTGATGCAAAGGGGGGGGGGATTGTTAGGTTCAACTTAGTGTTGCGTCTATTGGGCTCGTTAGCTAGTCCAATGTTTATCTCCGGTATGGGCCTGTCCATCCATGAGTTTTGTAGGGTTTATTCTAAATAGATGCTTGCATGCATCCTAGAACGTAATGATTAGAAACGATTAGAGAAGTATTTTGAAGTATATTCATCGTTCTTGTTTTGTAACCCTAGAAGTCCTCTACAGCGGAAGTTCTTAGTCGAGCTCTGCTGAGGATTGAGTAATCTAATCATTCGACCCATTGTGATCCATACTTGTGTTTTATTTCCTTGTTCTTTACGTTCTTTACTTACCTGTTACGAAGATCTAATCGATCAAAGAGTTTTGTTAACTCATCAAAAAGTATAATGATAATACTAAAGTAACTAAACTTTATTGAATTCCCAATGTTAGTTATTTTAGGAAAATGTGAATAAGGTGCTAATCCATGAAATTACACTTTACACTTTGTTTAAGTCGTTAGTGGAGCGTGTGTGGTTAACCGGTACACTAACTTGAACTTAACAAGGTAGGTAAAGGGTGACTTAATGTTTATCATAGTATCGATGGAGCATGTGCGGTTAACCAGCACACCGATTTAGGGGTAATACATTGATGGTACCAAGTAATTTGCATGGTTTCACACCTTGTTTTGTGATCCTCGGCATCACAGTCACAAAACTTGAAGGGCACACTCGAGATTGAAACATGCCATTGAAGAAAGTTCAATGAATCTCAAAGAATCTAGGAGTTTCTAAACCAATTAAAACCTAATTAAATATTTCGTTTTTCATGGTGGAAATTGGTGAATCGTCATGCACCTACCTTTAAATATCTTATAGCTTAGATTACGGCATCCCTCTTCTATGTTATAAAATATTGTGTTGGATCCTAGCCTTAATATTACATTTGGGTTTTATTAAGGACTATCTCTAAATCTATTCTAATCTATTCCTTATTCTTTTCTGATGTCTTCCAATAATAATGCTTTTGGCTCAAACCCTACTAGCTCCTTCTCTCTCATGAATCTTTGTGGGAGAGTCATCTTTGATGGATCCAACTTTACATATTGGATCAGAAATATAAGTATGGTCACTCGATATGTGAACAAAGAATATGTTCTCGACAAGGAGCTAAAGGTACCCGAGCCAACTGCTACTCCTGAAGAGCTTGCTGAATATGAGGTACATGAAAGAGATGCTACAAAAGTGGCATGCATCATGATGGCCACCATGACAGCTGAGCTCCAAAAGTCCTATGAGGACTATTATCCTTTTGAGATGCACCAGGACTTGATGGACCGCTACCATCAAAGTGCCCGTCAAGAGCAATATGAAATAATCTCCTCCATGATAACAACCCGGATGAAGGATGGTGAACCCATCACGGGCCACATGTAGAAAATGCAAATGTATGTGGACCGTTTATTGAAGCTGAATGTGAACTTCCCTGAGGAGTTAGCAATAGACATCATTTTGCACTCCTTACCATAGTGTTATGATCAATTCCACATGACATATCACATGAACAAGGAAGAAGTCACCCTCAGCAAACTTCAAGGACTCTTGAAGACCGCCGAAAGTGGTCTAAAGGGTAAGTCGGTTGTTACTACTCCTACTTCTACTCGAACTGCGGCCAATGTCTTGGCAATCGGGTATGGTAAAGGGAAGAAGAGAAATAACCCTTCTAAGGGTACCAAGGGTAAGACCCTTGAAGGCTCCTCTTCAAGCAAAACCAAGAAAGGTTTTGTCACTCCTTCTGCTAACCCTAATAAGGTTGAATGCTTCTATTGTCATGAAAAGTCGCATTTGAAGCGAAACTGCCCAAAATACCAGCAAGATTTGAAGGATGGGAAAGTAAAACCCAACCATGCATGTATATACACTATATTGTCTGATAACTCACCTCATTATAAGTCTTGGGTCCTTGATACAGGTTGTGGTATTCACATATGTTGTGATTTGCAGGGACTAAGAAGAAGTGTGAATGTGGTGTAGGGAAAGATAAACTTGATCATGGGAAACATGAAAGCTTCACCTATCACCAATATAGGAGTTTATTCCTTAGTGATAAATAGTGGGTTTACATTAGATTTGAATAAGTGTTATTATTCGCCAGAAATGGCAAGAAATGTTATTTCCTTTCATGCATTGTATAAACAAGGTTTTACCTTTTATTTTGATAATAATAATGGTAGTATTGATGCTTTCTTTAATAATGTTCTTTATTTTAAAGCATTACCTTGTGATGGCGTGTATGAAACTGTATCTGTTGTAGATAATCTAGGAAATAATGTATTGTGTATTGACTCTTCCACTAGCTTAGATAAAGCATCTTTATGGCATTGTCGTCTTGGACATGTAAGTAAGAAACGCATAGGCCAACTCCAAAAGGATGGAGTCTTGGAGTCATTTAACCTAAAGTATGATGATAGGTGTGAATCTTGTTTGCTTGGTAAAATGACAAAGTCACCTTTTACTGGCACTTGTGCTAGGGGTGAAGGTTTGTTGGACCTCATACACACAGATGTGTGTGGACCCTTCAGAACCACCACAAGAGATGCTAATCATTTCTATGTGACTTTTACTGATGATTTTAGTAGATATGGATATGTCTACTTAATCAAGCATAAGTTAGAAACCTTTGAGAAATTCAAAGAGTTTAAGCAAGAAGTGGAGAATCAGTTGGGCAGGAACATTAAGATGCTTCGATCCGATCATGGTAGTGAGTATCTTAGTGCTGAGTTCCTTGACTATCTTGAGGAATGTGGGATTGTCTCACAATTGACACCTCTTAGGACACCACAGTTGAATGGTGTAGCTGAGAGGCGCAATCGGACTTTGTTGGACATGGTTCGTTCCATGATGAGTCAAGCTTTGATACCAATCTCATTTTGGGGGCATGCGTTAGAGACTGCCGCCCATATCCTTAATCTAGTCCCTACAAAGAAGGTTGCCAAAACACCTCACGAGGTGTGGACTGGAAAAGTTCCCAATCTAGACCACATCAAGATTTGGGGTTGCGAGGCTTTCTTGAGAAGCGAGACTCACGATAAGCTCGAACCCCGAAGCGAAAGGTGTATTTTCATCAGCTACCCACAGAAATCCTTTGGCTACATCTTCTACAGACCCAGTGATAATATGGTCTTTGTAGCAAGAAGAGGATTCTTCCGAGAGAGAGAATTCATGAGCCAAGGAGACAGTGGGAGGCAAATTGAACTTGAGGAAATTCAAGAGTCAAGTGGTGAAGGAACCTCAAACCCTAGCTCTCAACCTGAGGAGGAAACTCCTGTTGAGCCGACTGAAGAATCTATACCTCTGAGGCGTTCCACCAGAGTTTGGAATGCACCTGAGCATTATTATGGTTTCCATATTACTGCAGAAGGTGAGACACTTATCAGTGATAACACACTGGTAAATCTAGATGATCCTAACAGCTACACGGAAGCCATGGCAGGCCCTAAGGCTGCTAAATGGAAAGAGGCTATGGATAGAGAGATACAGTCCATGTATGACAATCAAGTTGGGAACTTGGTTGACAATGTACCTGATCGTAAGATAGTTAGGTGCAAATGGATATTCAAGAAGAAGACTGACATGGATAGTAATGTACACACTTATAAGGCACGATTGGCTGTAAAGGGTTATTCTCAAACTCCGGGAGTTGATTATGATGAGACCTTTTCACCAGTGGCCAAGATTAAGTCTATTAGGGTTCTGCTAGCCATTGTTGCAATTCATGACTATGAAATATGGAAAATGGATGTCAAAACCGCTTTCCTTAATGGAAAGTTAGCTGAAGATGTTTACATAGTTCAGCCAGAGGGTTTTGTCAGTACAAAGTACCCCAATAGAGTGTGTAAGCTCGAGAAATCCATTTATGGATTGAAACAGGCATCTCGCAGATGGAATCTTCGCTTTGATGAGAAAGTCAAAGAATTTGGTTTTTCAAGGAGTGAAGATGAATCATGTGTCTATATCAAGGCTAATCGGAGTATAGTAAGCTTTTTGGTACTGTATGTGGATGACATACTACTCATAGGAAATGACATCCCAACCTTGCAGGAAGTAAAGTCCTGGCTTGGGAAGTGTTTCGCTATGAAGGACCTTGGTGAAGCTGCCTATATCCTAGGGATAAGGATCTTGAGAAACAGGAGTAAAAGACTAATTAGACTTAGTCAAAGCACCTATGTGGAAAAAGTGTTGAAAAGATTCAACATGCATAACTCCAAGAAAGGTGAGTTACCCCTCCAGAGTAACGCCATATTGAGTAAGACACAAAGCCCTAGTACAGAGGCTAAGATAGCATAAATGAGTCGAATACCTTATGCTTCAGCTGTAGGATCGATCATGTATGCTATGACGTGTACTCGACCTGATGTAGCCTTTGCTTTGAGCATGGTTAGCAGGTATCAGGGGAACCCTGGCAAGGCACACTGGACTGCGGTAAAGAATATCCTCAAGTACCTACGAAGGACTAAGGACTGGGTCCTTACCCTTGGAGGGAGTGATGACTTGAGAGTTGTAGGGTGCTGTGATGCTAGCTTCCAGACTGACACGGATAATTTCTGCTCTCAGTCGGGCTAGATCTTTACTCTAACCGGAGGAGCAATTACTTGGAAAAGTTCCAAGTAGGATACAGTGGTTGACTCCATTTGTGAATCAGATTATATAGCAGCAAGCGAGGCAACAAAGGAAGCTATATGGCTAAAGAACTTCATCGGAGACCTTGGAGTTGTACCAGCTATAAAGGAGCCAATGGAGATTTTTTGTGACAACAATAGTGCGGTTGCCTTAGCCAAGGAACCAAGAGATCATGGGAGATCCAGACACATTGATAGAAAATATCACTTCATCAGACATCGAATAGAAGAAGGAATCCTCGTGGCAAAGAGGGTATCATTGGATGAGAACCCAATAGATCCCCTCACGAAGGGACTGACTCGGGCTAAACATCTCCATCATGCTCGAAGCATAGGGCTGAAGGATGATATTAGTTTTAGCAGTTAGATAATCTTGAAATTTGTAAAGTGTAATTAACATTTGATGATAAATAAAAGCTGTTATTTATGAGTAAAGTGTTGCTATCACTTTTCAATCGTTTACTATTATTTCTTTTTGCATGTTTTGACTTCCAGAATAATTATGTTATGGTTTATATCATATTATTCAAACTCTCCACATTCGGTCATATGTTGGAAGTAGATATGAATCAAGACTGTCATGGGTTGGCTTGTAGAGGTCTATGATGTTAGACAAAGCGGGGCTACAACACTCATGAGTGCTCATAAGTTCTGAGTATTGGATTCAACCCACGCTCACTGGTATCACTTCATGGAATCTATCTTGAGTGATCGTGAGACAGTAATATCATATAAGTCTTCAAACCTAGAGATATGATTTGTTGCCTATGAGTTGGTTATGCATTGATTGTACGAAAACGCATTGGTAACTCGATGTTATAAAACGTACCTTTGTGTGTAATTCAACAAGTAGTAGAGCAACCATATGAGTCAAAGTTTATTTGTTCCTTCTAGGATTAGAAGCGATATCTGGGCCCCTCGATGATTTTGTTTTGAACTATGTACCGAGCCCGGTCAGAACTAAATTGATGTGTTCAGTTAAGTTCTATGTCAAACAAATAAGAAATCGAGAAACAAATGTTGGACAATAAGCAAGACCATGTTTCATGTATTTGTCCGGCTGATATCTAGAACAGAGGATTATATGATCATTTATCTAAAATGGCGCTTCATAGTTCAACAGAGTTTAAAGAGCTACGATTGTTGATTGGTTCCTGAAGTCATACTTGCAACTATAGTTATTAGACTTATCCAAGTGGGATACTGTTGGATATAGTGTCTAAGTCCATAACTATATTTGGTATGTACTTGACTCGGCCCGGCATGGTCCATTTGGGTTGCACTTCACCTGAACAATTTATGGATAATCTTTTGAGAATAGTATAAGTTATGATTTATTAATATATTATAAGTTGTAATATATTAATATAAAATCATATTATTTAATTAGTATTGATCTATAATTAATCTAGGATTAATTTAGAGATCAAAAGTATTACTAATTAAATATGGGCTCCTATATTTATATAGTGTGGGCTAATGCTTATTTGGAATGGGCTAAGCTTGGTTGGAAAGTCCATGGATACTCCATGGATCTTTAACCCATGGATCTCATGGAAATGAAAAGACATGGGTATTAGGGTTTACATGGATGTAACCCTAATCCACCACACTATATAAAGGAGGATTTGGTTCTTGAAATCACACTAGTTGTGGTGATTAAAGTAAGAGGGCCGATTTGAAGATAGTTGTGACTATTCTCTCAAGGTTCCAAAGTTTGTGGTGATTTATGATTTCCATTTGAGGCATCCACAATATTGGTGCTAGGCTCTAACACTCCAAGCATCAACTACAACTACAAGGTAAGTAATTCTACTAGCTTTATTTGATTCAAGTTCCCCATGCCATGCGAGATAGGATAAGAACCTTGGAAAAATAATTATTTGCATAGATCCAAGCTTTCTAGGGTTACATGTACACCATAGGAATGTTAGAAAGCTCAAATAAAAGGCAGTAAGAAAAAGCATGGGTGAAATCTTTAATTTGAGTTGCAGGTTATGGTTACAGGTATGGTGATAGTTTTCCGATGGTGGGTGGAGGATGGAGGTTATCCGATAGGTTATGGATGGCGGAGGCTGAAATCTAGTGAGTTAGGGTTATGTTTTAGATAGATAAAAGGTAAAGATTCTGACGGAAGCACGAAAAATCTCTGTATTTGCCATATACTATGTATTTGTAGACTCTTTCTTGTCATCCCTTCTCTTTACTTCGCTCTCTCATCGGGAATCGTTGTCATCATCATCATCATAAACTTCTCTTTACTGCCCTCTCTCTCCAGAAACCGACATCACTTTCTCCTTACTTAGTCTTCCTCCCCCTTTTCCTCGATCTGGTTGTTCAACGCGTTACTGAACTAAACTTGTTTGGAAGTGGTAGAAGGTAGTGGTGGTGGAAGTAGATCTGGATTTAGGACACAATGGCAGTTTTGGCTTTAGGGTGGTGGTGGAAGCAGTTGTAATCTGATGGTGGTGGCTTTAGGGGACTATGGTGCTGATGGATTCAAAAGGAGATGGTGGTGGCTTCAAGGTGGATATGGTAGTAGTGTGTGGTGTTCGCCGACGTTTTGGTCTTGTCGGAAAAATAATAGGCAGGAAGAAAAAGCAGGGGTAAAATCTTTGATTTGAGTTGCAGGTTATGGTTACATGTATGGTGATAGTTTTCCGATGGTGGGTGTAGGAAAGAGGTTATCCGATAGGTTGTGGATGGCGGATGCTGAAATCCAGTGAGTTAGGGTTATGTTTTAGATAGATAAAAGGTAAAGATTCTGACGGAAGCACCAAAAATCTCTGTACTTCGCTCTCTTTACTATGTATTTGTAAACTCTTTCTTCTCATCCCTTCTCTTTACTTCGCTCTCTCATCGGAAATTGTTGTCGTCACCATCGTCTGAAACTTCTCTTTACTCCTCTCTCTCTCTCTCTCTCTCTCTCTCTCCAGAAACCAACATCAGTTTCTCCTTACTTAGTCTTCCTCCCCCTTTTTCTTCGATCTGCTTGTTCAACACCTTACTGAACTAAACTTGTTTGGTAGTGGTAGAAGGTAGTGGTGGTGGAAGTAGATTTGGATTTAGGACACAATGACGGTGTTGGCTTTAGGGTGGTGGTGGAAGCAGTTGTAATCCGATGTTGGTGGCTGTAGGGGACTGTGGTGGTGATGGATTTAGAGAGAGATGGTGGTGGCTTCAAGGTGGATATGGTAGTGGTGTGTGGGGTTCGCCGACGTTTTGGTCTTGTCGGACAAATAATAGGCAGGAAGAAAAAGCATGGGTGAAATCTTTGATTTGAGTTGCAGGTTATGGTTACAGGTATGGTGATAGTTTTCCGATGGTGGGTAGAGGAAGGAGGTTATCCGATAGGTTGTGGGTTGCGGAGGCTGAAATCTAGTGAGTTAGGGTTATGTTTTAGATAGATAAAAGGTAACAAAAACGTAGGAAAGAAATATTGAATTGGAATTAAATGTAGGTCATATATATATATATATATATATATATATATATATATATATATATATATATATATATATATATATATATATATATATATATATTCTTTCGTTTATTTAATTTATAAAATAATTAAAAAGAAAATATAAAGGAAAATAGTTGTTTTACCTCTAAAAGGGACTAAAAAAGCAACAAAATGATATGTTAGGAACCGTCCGAGTATAAAAAAAGTTAGGGACCAAACATGAAATTTTTACAAAGCATAGGGACCATTTAAGTAATTTATTCTATTTATTTATATTTTTATTTATTTATTTATCATGAAGTAGGCTGTGTACTTGCATTAGTAAGCTAAAAGAATAATTATATTGTTCTAAACAGCGTATTTGTTATAATTGATAATGTATCTTAGATTAAAATAAAAAGATTGGCTAAAAAGACATCTCATTTTACCATTTAGACAACCCTAATTAATTTTTGAAAAGGTTGGCTAAAAAAACACTTCATTTTACCATTTAGACTACACTAGAATAAAACAAGTCCTCTATTTCTGGTCAAAAGTAGTATAATTATTGATGCAAATAATTTGTAAATGGTTGGGGAGTTGGGGGGGTTAAATGTGAAAGAATGATTGGAAATAGCACAAACACATTTTGATGATCAAAAGTGCGAATAATATCACTAGTCACTATTACTGCTTTAACCCATGCTCGCTGTCCTAGCGTACGCACGCGTGCTCATACTGATGTGACCTCTTCGTTAAAACATAAAACATCTTGTATTGCATCTGTCTATCACACATAATTTAATCAAAAACAATCAATTTAATTTGTTTTTAGAATAGTCCTCCTGTATTATTCGAAGGAAATTAATGATTAAGTCCAAGAATTATTTTTTTTTTTGAATAAAAAAATCCAAAAAACCGACAAATTTCTTCATTTCAAATTGTTCTGTACGTTATTAGACTAAATTGTTAATTTTTCAGAAATAATAAATTTTTTTATACACTTCAAAATTCTTATATATATATATATATATATATATATATATATATATATATATATATATATATATATATATATATATATATATATATATATATATATATATATATAATGTTTTTATGTATTTTAAATGTACAAACATATTTTTATGAATCTTTAAGTATCTTTATGTATTTTGGTATATTTTTCATATACTTTAAGTTTTTTATACAATTTTTCATTGATATTTTTGTATACTTTAAAAGTATAAACGTATTTTTTTACGTATTTATATGAATTTTTAAATATTTTTTATATCGTTTTTACGTATTTATATATTTTTTTTACTTTAATTTTCATTGTAACCTAACTATTAGACATTGGAAATGAAAAAAAAAAACACTTAAGTACTTCAAAACAAACATTTTTCAAAACCGATCTTTAGCAATCAATATCATTTTTACAAGTAAAATCTTACATTTTTTTTATATCTTGAATTTAGTTTCTAGATAAATTTTACAAATATATTTATTAACACAATAAAGATATATGTTAACATGGTTCATCTATAAAGAGAATTATAAAAAAAAAAAAAAAAAAAAAAACATGGAAGAATTTATCAGCAAAAATGGCGTTAATTGCTAATGATCGTCTTTGAAAAATGTTTGTTTTGAAATGCTCTGCTGCTTTATTTTTCTTCATTTAAAAGTTTAATAGTTAGTTTAAAAAGAAAGAAAAAACATCATAAATGATCCATATGGTTTCCCCAGATTTGATGTTTAGTCCCCGTGGTTTTAAAACATCATAGATGGTCTCCGTGCTTTCAAAACTTTTGACGATTGATCATTATTGCTAACTTCGTTAAGTTTTCTTCATTAAATTAAGAACATTTTGGTCATTTCACTACTATTACAGGGACCATTTATGATGTCTTCACTTAGTAAAAAAGAAAAAGAAAAACAATGAATTAATATGCAAACGGGTCCCACCCTATCTCTCTCTCTCTCTCTCTATGTCACACCCTAAAACCGGAACAACGGAAACGTTCTGGGGTGGAAGATGTCATGTCAAGTATCACAACACATGCATTATAGTAATCAAAGTACAACAAAACATTGCATTAATAGTAATAGTTTTACATGATTGCATTAATACATCAAAGTAATACAAGTAATGGAATAAATACAGCGCGGTACTAAGTTATCTTCATCAACAGCTCCAGGGATGTACCTGTCTAATGCTAACCTGAGAATACAAGTTATTTGAAAAGCGAGTATCAACATTTTTACAATGCTGGTGAGTTCATAAGCATTTAGTGACATTTCAGTCAAATAACTTTAAAAAGTAATAGTTTAAGTGTTTACAGTGTATTAGAGTTCTTTCCAGAAAATCCTATATTTTCTTTAATCAAAGTAGCCTTCTACCAAGACTGATCAGTGTTATGTGGTAAAAAGTGGGTTTCCCTTAATTGCTATCATTATCAAAATTTTGAATTTGATTATTAAAGAAAGCAAGAGACAACAGGGAAATAACATATGCCTCAGCAGTGAGGACTGCTGACTAAGGCAAAGGAATCATAGACTCCAGGAGAGTATCGAATGAACGACACGCCTGGTTCAGTCTAACAAATAGAGACACAGACCCCAGAAGGTACCAAATGAAAGCTACAACTAGTAAGGTCCAAAACAGTGAATACAGACCGCAGACAATATCAAATGAAAGATATGTCTAGTAAGGTTTAAAGCAGAGGAGACAGACCCCAGACGATATCAAATGAAAGATACGTCTTGTAAGGTCAAAACAGTGTGACTCTGAAATTGAATTACCAACATACAGTGTAGATTGCCAGTGAATACTGTTACCTTAAGGTCATGAATTATAAGGTAACCCGGGATACTCGTAACCATACTAACCGACACTAGAGTACCAGACGCCCTACAAGCGTCTATATAATGTGACATTTGTCACCCCTTGGCTTGGTGAGCCGTGGACTGTAGCTAGCAGTCAGGGTGTGGGGGTGTCAATCCCATATAGATCTATACACACAATGTCCTCTCTCCCTACAGGAGACTCTGGTTACCAACTAGACGGCGGAGAAGGCCGTGTCCTGAAGATGCATCCCAAATAGTGGGTATAGACTTCTAACTAGTGGGTTTCTAATGTAAGTGCTGACCTAGAGGTAGAGACTCATAACTGAATTGACTGAAGAAAACCCGTATGTCTATGCTTGTGTACATGATATATAACTAATGAATCAAATGACCTTCGGATGGACATCCGATCCCACCAGACCACATCTCAACGAAGAAAAGGAAATAGGGCGGACAAGCCTTCCTAAGTCCTTCAATCATTATTTATATGCATCTATACAAGCACAAACATACATCTGACTATGCTTGAGGGTGTATCAAGTGAAATCATACAGTGAAGTATAAGTGTACAGTGTGGAATAACCGACTTGTGAAGTATAAGCGTACAATGAATTTTCCGAGTCGTGAAGTATAAGCGTACAGTGGAACATCCGAGTCGTGAAGTATAAGCGTACAGTGGAACATCCGAGTCGTGAAGTATAAGCGTACAGAGTGGGATAATCGAATCGTGAAGTAAGAGTATACCAAGTGTAAGTGTATCATGAAGTGGAAACGACGATAAGTGAAGTAAGAGCGTATCAAGTATAAGTGAAGTAAAGGTGATATCAAGTATAAGTGAAGTAGAATCGTATCACAAAGTAAGAGTGAGAATAAGTATAAGCGTCCATCAGGTATAAGTGACTTCAAGTATAAGTGAAAGCGTTATAGAGTAGGAGTATAAAATAAGTATAAGCGAAGCAGCAGTATTTAACAAGTAAAAGTATACGTCGAAAAAGGGAAACTTTGATGAAAAACCTTTATATCCGGAGAAAATCACAATTTGTATTCTTTTGTAAAATATGTTTGAAAACCTTTGTAAATCTTTCATGAATCAGTTGGAATGAATTTAGATAAAACGGTACGAGTAAAAGTTTTGAAACAGTTGAAAACCATTATAGTGTCCTACTCGGTAAAACAATGTACAGTGGTAAAATCTTGTGCATGCGGGTTATCAATCACATGTGATTGATATGATAACTGGCATGTTTAACTTGTATTCCCCCCTATAAAACATGTTAAAACATTTAAAAGGTTCATTCAGGGGTATGAACTCACCTGGTGTAAGTAGGTCCGAGGAAGGTGCCGTTTGGGCGTTCGGTGTCACGCAAGGACTTGAACACACACGATGACCTATTTAACATATGATAAAATATGTTCACATACAATTAGTATATTTAATACTAATTAAACAAATATACGCGCTCATAGGAGCGGAAGACACTTTAGATAAGTTTTTGGGTGTCCCGGGTAGCGTTTAAGGGTGTCAATGGCTAAGGAATGGAGCTTACTATCCAAGAGTACACTCCCAATGATGTGTTTACGGCCCAGGGACATCTCACCATGAGTTTACAGCAGTAAACTCATGGTGATGGGTTCTAGGGTGGTTAAGGCTTCTACTTGCATCATGGAATTATTCTAAGCACTTTTCCTAAAAGGCATGAGTGGGTTCAAGGCTCCTAAGGCCTTTATATTGGAGTTTACGGCCTAGGGACACTCCTAAGGGAGTTTACGGCCGTAAACTCTCACCCTTAGAGTTTTGTGAAGTTTCAAGCCCCTATTACCTTTCTAGCAATTTCTAATGGTGTGTGATGCTATTTTGGGGGATTAAAACTATCATTTAGATGAGTTTTGGGGAGTTTACGGCCTACACACTTTCTTGGGCCATAAACTCCTTTTAGTCCCTCCATTTCTTGTGTTTAAGCCCTTAAATCCTTCCTAGTATTTTATGGTAAATGTCTAAGGCCATTTGGGGAAGCAAAACCACACTTTGGGCATGATATGGGGTGTTTACGACCTTGGTATAGACCTGGGCCGTAAACTCCTTTTTATCCTTCATTTTGATGTGTTTAATTGATCCAAACCCTAAATACTAAGTCCCTAAATTATGTATGAAGCCTAAGGGTGGTTTGGGAGTGTTTTTGGGGCATTTTTGACATGGTTTAGAGGGGTTTACGGCCTAAGCATGTGCTTGGGCCGTAAACTCTCATTTATGCCCTAAATCATTGTGTTTTGATGTTTAAACACTCCTAGGCTAGATCCCCAATTAGTTTCCAAGCTTAAGGGCAAGTTAAAAGGCATGTTTGGCACCATTTTAGGGGTTTACGGCCCTAGAGTGTTCCTGGGCCGTAAACTCCTTATCCCCTGCCTTCTTGGATGGTTTTTGGGCTATAACTACAGCTAGTAATGTTTAGAACAAGCTAGGGTAAGCGGACTTACAATTTGGAAGCGTTTGGTTGCGGATTCGGGGAGAAAACGGATCTAGAGAGAGAGTATAGAGAGAGATTGTAAAAAGTCTCCAATGGACTTCACTCACCCTTATATACGGTTCATAGTCGGGGCTCAGTGGAATTTTACCCGATACTGCCGTTAAACGGGGCTTTTGGTCGCACCCGATTTAGTGGTCGTAACAATAAAACTTAACATTTTCCGAATAAATGGAAATGGGTGTTATGTGTTTTTATTTCTTTTTATCACGACTTAACGGGATGTTAAATGTAAAGAAATGGAATGTTTATTTAACTGACGACCTCTAATTAACGGAACTTTTATAAACTGGAATATTCTGTTAACGGTAACGGGGAAATGTAACAGAACAACTTGGGTTGTCACACTCTATGTGTGTGTGTGACAACCCGAAATTTCCGTTCTGAACAAACCATATCAAGACAATAGAGCATTGAACATTTTCAGTGAAATTCCAGACTTCGGGTATAAGTTTGGCAGTTTTTCAGGATTTACACTTAAGGAGATATCAGGAGAGTGGTTGCACTAGGGTTTTGTGCAACACTGTTATTCCAACACTCGGTTATATTAGAAATCATTTCAGGAATAAAAATATTTTCTGCCAAAAATATCTCAGGACTATAAATAGAATTCTGAACCAAATTCATTCATTATTCACATTTCCAACTAGAGAAAAGCCATTTTCTCTCTCATGGATCTTCGGGTTTTTATACCAAAACGTGAGTAACTCTTTCTAGTAGTGTTAGAAAGCTTATTATGTGCTTATAACATGATTTAGATGGCTAAATCATTAGATTTAGGAGTTTACTCCCCAAGGTGTTCTTGGGTGGTAAACTCCCAAAACCGAGCCTAGATTGACCCTCGTGTTATGCTACTGCCTTAGACTCATTTATAAATGTGTTAGGGACATGAAATCAAGCAAAATCCACCCAATTTTGGGAGTTCACGGCCCAAGAGTTTCTTAGGCCGTAAACTCCAATTTCAAGCTCAAAATGGTGCTTTTAATACACCTAAAGCCCTAGACATTTACTAGGAATTGTTCCCACTTAATTAAAGGACAAAAACACATCAAAATCACCTCTTGAAGTGAGTTTACGGCCCTGGTAATGCTCCTAGGCCGTAAACACCAAACAAGGGCACCAAAGTGTGCCTAGGGTCCTCATTAGCTTTAAACAAATGTCTAGAACCTATCCTTCAAAATGCAAGAGACTTGAAAACAAAAAAAAACACCATTCCATTGGGGCCGTAAACTCCTCCAGGGAGTGTTTCTAGGCCTTAAACCCTTTCAAGAATTGAACCACCAAGTTGGAATAATTCTAGGAATCATTTGGAACTTCAAAACACACAATACACCCATGGTTGGGAGTTTACGGCCGTAAACTCTAGAGTTTACAAACGTAAACTCCATGTGTGTTAGTATATGAGGAGTAAACTCATATATGGGGTCCTTTGGAACCCTAAACACAAGTACCTTGTCCCACAATAGCTTAGATGCAATCCTTAGGGCTTAAAACACTTATATAAAGTGTTTATTATGTCTAGGATGTCTTAACATTATCAATTAGTAATTTGAGACTAATTAAGTGCATATATGTGTGATTATATGTTCATTAGAATCGTAGTGTGTGTACAAGTCCTCGCTTGACACCTAGCAATCCTATATTGTCCGGTTCATCCGAATCACCATCTACAGGTGAGTTCATACCCCTTAATCAATATTTTAAATGATTTTAAATGTCTTAATGGGGGGGGGGGGGGGGAATACAAGTAGAAAACAGTATGTTATTAAATCAATCTTATGTATTTTATAACTGTGTTTTCACTCAGTAGATTTCACATATTTAAAAAGGTGTCACATGAAATGGTTTTCTATCTTAAAATACCTTGATAAAAAAAGTATTGGTTTTGAAATGTTTATTAAAATGACATCAAGTCACTCTTAATTATTGTCCAAAACTCTTAGATATCTTAGAAAACCATTAATTTTACCTTCTTGAAGCAAACTATACTTATACGCATATGTTCATATATATGTTAGAGATTATAGTTTACATCTTTCATTTAGTTTCCCATACCCTTGAGTAGTAAGAGTGTATAAACCTACTTGAACAACTAATTACCTTTCAGTAAATTATCATAGGGATAATTTGAAGATATCAAACATTATTCCTATTACAAGGAATCACACAAGAGTCAGTTCATTCATGAGTCTTTACTAGTACATTACCTGATACATGAGTACGTTTACATATGCTTACATGATACATGACTACCTTACATGAGAACCTTTACGTAGATACATTTACCTGTGTATTACTTACATGAATATTTGTATCTCGAATTGAGAGGATGATTTATTAGTACCTTCTGTGTAAATCTTCCTGCATATCCCTAGTACCTCGGGATATCTAGACAGGACCCTATCCCTAGTACCTCGGGATACCTAGATGGGCCCCTATCCCTAGTACCTCGGGATATATGGACGGGACTGACCATTCCGGAACCCATATGTTAGCAATAGTGGGTGATTAACATCTACGGATGCCTACGGTTATTACCTATACTAGGAGTACCTTTACAGGGACTAACCCTTCATCCGCCCTGCTGCTACTACAGAGGAAAATTGGACTATCTTTGGATGTTCATTAGGTTATATAGGTTGTGTTAGCCCTATTACCTCGGGATAACAATTATATAGGTTGTGTTAGCCCTAGTACCTCGGGATAACAGTTATATACGTTGTGTTAGCCCTAGTACCTCGGGATAACACTTACATTAGTAATTTTTCCTGTTTACTTTATTTTGTGACACCTTTCACATAAACGATGAGTTAGACTAAGTACTTTTAGTACTAGTCAATAGAAAGGAAGAACTATCATTTTACATAACAAAACATTCGGGTCTTGGTAGAAGACTACATCTCAAACTGATAGAAAATAAGGGATTTTCTAGGGCTTTTCATACTTACATCATCATTTTCATTTAAAGGTTTACATGACTTTTAAAACAGCTTTTAGTAAACAAGACAATGACACTTAAATACTTATGAATTCACCAGCTTTAAAGCTGATACTCTCTTTCAAAATAACTTGTGTTCTCAGGTCAACAGTAGACAGGTACGATGGCCAGGTTTTGAGAAGACGGAGCAGACAAGTCTCGTCTTTTATTTTGATTGTATATTTTTGGTGTCTTACTACAATGAAGGAACACACATATATTAAAACTTTACTTATAATGCAATGGATGATGTTGTTGCTTGTTTATTATATTACACTGTTGTGATACTGTACATGACGTCCTCCACCCCTGAACGTTTCTGCCGTTCGTGGTTTTGGGGTGTGATAGATTGGTATCAGAGCATTGTTTATAGTGAATATAGTATATCAACCCATAAAAGATATACTAACTATAAATAAATCGGGATCAAAACACTCTGTCTCAGAGTTATACATTTAAATAATAAAATATTTAAGTAAGTATACGTGCCTGCATTCATACTAAAATCAGTGTCACAATGACAAGAACAAAAGTATTATGATTGTTGAATATCACAAGTAAGCTTGGGGATATATGGTCAGTCTTGGGAATGGCATAGCCTGATCAACTATGCTGGTCCGAGGAGTGATTAGCATATGCCCAAGAAAGGTTGTGATATGGCAACAAGTCTAAAAACTTACCAACACAACCATAAAGAAATACCATAGGGGTATTTGGTCTTACTGTAATTATCTTAGTCAGTTCATCTATTTAGCTATTTTCTTACCTCAAATTCTCGCGTAGATAACATGGCTGGATTCCATCCGCACGACAACCTGTTCCTTCCGAACGCAGTTATTGCTGGATGGTTTGGAGAAGAACCAGATAATGATCATCCAATCCCTCTGAATGATCACCATGCTGAAGACCTTTCAGACGATGCCATCTCCGAGCCCGAGGTTGAGAACCTACCTCAGGCAGCTCCCTTTCCGATTCCTAACCCTCGTCCGACTTTTCATGGCCTGACGCCCGAGTGGGTGGAATGTTTGGTAACATGGAGCCAAGGACGAGATCAACCCATGCCATTTAATGGTGACCGGAGCTTCTATGACCTGAGCAATGGGGGCTCAGCAGACAGAATCATGCCAATTCTGATCTGAAGAGTTGCCCGAAACGAAATTCAGGGCAGGACAGCTCTACAACGTATCGCAGAAGTCGATACAAATGGAGGAATGCATATGCTTCGCACCAGTTACCTTGAACATGCTCGTGAGAGGTCTGAGAGAGACTATGAAACCCTGCTGCAAACACTGGCTGAATAACGAGCCGAAGTCATGGAACTTCGGGTACGCCAGAGAGTGTATGAAAGACACCTACTTGATGTGGAACGCCAACTGGCTGAATTGAGAGTTCACCAGAGGGATGACCGTCGCTGGTAGTAGATACTTTACTTTACTTTTCCTTGTTAGAAAGGAATCTTCTTTCTGTCTATGCCCGATGTGGCATTTTCTATGAAACTATCTTGTACGGTAAGTACTTTGGTTAGGTCTTTTTACTGTCAGGAACTATCTTCTCTGGTTATGATGTAAGACCTTTTTACAAGGTCATTTTCCCGAACCTGTACGTCATGAATATCAAAGATATTGACAGTCGGCTAACTTCTGAGTCATTCTTTGTTCAAATACTCTTATCATACTTTCGTTAGAGTCTATTTGGAACATGCTCTAGTCCAGTCATTGGACTATAGCAATTTAACTTCTGAGACATCTCCAAGTCTCTGGTAATGGTTGGATCATGTTATTCACCAACCAACAATACCTCGGCTCGAACAACAAACATCTTGAGACCGTTTTAAGAAACTTACTTCCGATCTTTACTAGGACTGCATCATAGGGATGTAGGTCGAACTTTCCTGAACATACTTCCATTCCATACTAGGACTGCATCATAGGGATGTAGGTCAAACTTTAGAGAACATACTTCTATTCATTTCATGAGCGATCGAACTACGTTTAGATTCAACCATTTTCGCTCACAAATTCGTTTCCTTCCGTGTAACAGAATCATGTCATCCAAGAAAGACGATCAACCCATCAACCAAACACCAACTCTTCAGATTGATGAAACTACCTTTCAAGCTGCAGTCTCGGCTACCATGTCAGCTATTCTGATCCACCTGAACGCTAACGACGCAGGTGTTAGCGGGATTGTTAACAATCATTCCAATCCAAGTAACAAGCGAAAGTCTTGGACTAACTCTAAGGACAAGTCGCTTCGAAGGGCAAACATGAAACAACCACCAGTAACAACCTTCACAGCTACGACATCAGTACCTCCTACTACCATCCCTTCGGGCGTCCCAATGGTCCCCAAACCAGCCAAACTTTATGCTGGAAAACTCCCAAAATCCATTAAATGCAGTTTTCACCACCATGGACCTTGTAGGGAGATGCAGTGCTCACACTACAACATGAAGGGGGCATACAACCCATGTCTGCAGGACGCCAACAGCTCAGGCCGCTCAAGTGCCAAACACCAGTGTGAACCAGGTTTGCTACGGTTGTGGAAAAGTAGGTCACTACAAAAGGAACTGCCCAGGCGTAGAAATTGCTGGCACAGACAAAAGCCTACTACCAACCACCGCCGCAAGAGAGTCTAATCCGGACCCCCGTTAATGTACTTTAGGCGTTTCGTTGTAACAGACTTATGAACCATCTCAAAACTAGTGCAACTAGAGTCTTACCATTTTCAAGATCCCGTCCGTTTAGGGATGCTCGTGCTGCGTATACTTGTCTTTTGTAGTATACCTTGTTCGCAGCAATAGTCTTGTAGTAAATCCTAAGTTCAGTAACTCTGTAAATGGTTGCACTGTTGTGTTTTGTCTGTAACGCCTTATGTTCAAATCTAATGCCTTTAGTTTCCATATGTTTCCGACTTTATCATGTGACTCGAGTAAATTCGATCCTCGCAATACCAGCTTCATAAGTACATCTCTTTCTCAGATATCGTCTTTTAGCGAAGTCGTCATATCAGAACACCGAAGTACTCATACAAGGAGTACCTTATAGTTCCTTTCATTTCTGAAGGAATCCCCACATTATTGCTCATGCAGTATGTCAAGTTCAATTCCAGGATTCATACGGTTGATCTATCCCTGAAGAAGGTATACAAGAGAGTGATATATAATCAATGTTCTATAGGTTTAGAATTGATGATTCCACTTGAACTTCTTTTCCCTCGATGGGATGTGAGATTAAGGAAGAATCAGTTATTCGAATACCTTTTCAGTCTTAATTATATACGAATCGTATACACGAAATTGTGATCATTGAATCACGCATGAATTCTAATATGAACTTCAGGACGGAGACTGTCTAGGAGTACGAGTAATTGCATTGGCATAGGAACAAACTTAGAACCCAGTATGACTCTTATAACCAGATCGCCTTACAGTCTAAACACCTACAGAAGATACAAGAACAGCCCAGACAGCACATCGAACAACTCAACAATAGAATTAGAAGACCAGGCTTCTCACCCTTGAGAGCTCCGGTCTTATTCTTACCAGAAGTCGAAGAAGTGCATTTTATGTACCTCGACGACCGGAGACTTCATTAAGATTTCCTTTAGAAATCGTTGTCTCTGCCTCGCATAGACGAATTGATTTGGGAAAACACAGGGAAAGAATTTCTTCAGAAATGGACCTGAGATCCGAATATCACCAGTTCGAGTGTTAGGGAAGGATGTCCTAAAGACTACTCTCCGAACTCGATGCGAACACTTCGAGTCCGTAGAGATACCCATCGGATAGGACCAATACGCCCATAGTATTCATGAGCTAAATGAGTGGAGTACGCCTTTCTTACTGGGATCAGTTCGTCATTTCTCCATGTAATGACTTACTTATCTACCCTCGTCGTAAGAAAGAACCCATAGAAACATTACCCTCGGAGATACTTTCCGCAAAGTTCTCTGAACAAGAGTTTTGGAATTTAGAGTCAAATTTCCTAAGACACACTTTTAGTGTTGTGGGAATTCTTGAGTACTCTATCAAATTATCCAAAACCGTTGGGAATTTGTTGGCACCATAGTCACCGACGAAAAATTTGCCAAATTCTAGGTCTTACAGACCTACTATCATAGTCCATTCGGAACTCCCTGTAAACTTCAGGAACCCTTTCGAATTTGACCCAGCAAGGGATGGCCCTTGACTGGGAAGTAAGCGAGAGAAAGAACATTTGGAATTCCAAGTGAGAGACCAAATTCTTTAGGAAACCTCACTCTAGGAACGGCTTAATACGCTTCGTAAAGCGTGGAAAGCTAAAATCCAATATAGTTAGGACCTCTGAGATTCTTACCAGAATCGGTCCTGCATTTCACAAACTAGACCTACTCCGCAAACTCAGTAACATACATTTTCCCCTTCGTGTCTCGAACTTGAAACAGTATCCTTCCATTAGGACTTTCATAATCCTTCTTGACGAGATCGAGATTTACGAGATCCTTGCCTTCGTATTAGGATCGTAGTGACCCTCGACCGAGTGGCCAAGCGGACGAAGCAACGCCGTCGCCCATTAGTGAAGATTCGTTGAGATACCAACCGAGAACCCGATTTCACTTAGGAGTGCGAGGACCAATCGATTAGGAAGTTCACATAACGACTCGATCATTCGTAGATACTTACTTGTCTAAATTCTAATTTCGGGACGAAATTCCCTTTAACAGGGGGATGATGTGACAACCCGAAATTTCCATTCTGAACAAACCATATCAAGACAATAGAGCATTGAACAGTTTCAGTGAAATTCCAGACTTCGGGTATAAGTTTGGCAGTTTTTCAGGATTTACACTTAAGGAGATATCAGGAGAGTGGTTGCACTAGGGTTTTGTGCAACACTGTTATTCCAACACTCGGTTATATTAGAAATCATTTCAGGAATAAAAATATTTTCTGCCAAAAATATCTCAAGACTATAAATAGAATTATGAACCAAATTCATTCATTATTCGCATTTCCAACTAGAGAAAAGCCATTTTCTCTCTCACGGATCTTCGGGTTTTTATACCAAAACGTGAGTAACTCTTTCTAGTAGTGTTAGAAAGCTTATTATGTGCTTATAACATGATTTAGATGGCTAAATCATTAGATTTAGGAGTTTACTCCCCAAGGTGTTCTTGGGCGGTAAACTCCCGAAACCGAGCCTAGATTGACCCTTGTGTTATGCTACTGCCTTAGACTCATTTATAAATGTGTTAGGGACATGAAATCAAGCAAAATCCACCCAAGTTTGGGAGTTCACGGCCCAAGAGTTTCTTAGGCCGTAAACTCCAATTTCAAGCTCAAAATGTTGCTTTTAATACACCTAAAGCCCTAGACATTTACTAGGAATTGTTCCCACTTAATTGAAGGACAAAAACACATCAAAATTACCTCTTGAAGTGAGTTTACGGCCCTGGTAATGCTCCTAGGCCGTAAACACCAAACAAGGGCACCAAAGTATGCCTAGGATCCTCATTAGCTTTAAACAAATGTCTAGAACCTATCCTTCAAATGCAAGTGACTTGAAAACAACAAAAACACCATTCCAAGGGAGTTTATGGCCGTAAACTCCAAAGGAAATGGCCTTGCGGCCGTAAACTCCTCTAGTGAGTGTTTCTAGGCCTTAAACCCTTTCAAGAATTGAACCATCAAGTTGGAATAATTCTAGGAATCATTTGGAACTTCAAAACACACAATACACCCATGGTTAGGAGTTTACGGCTGTAAACTCTAGAGTTTACAACCGTAAACTCCATGTGTGTTAGTATATGAGGAGTAAACTCATATATGGGGTCCTTTAGAACCCTAAACACAAGTACCTTGTCCCGCAATAGCTTAACATTATCAATTAGTAATTTGAGACTAATTAAGTGCATATATGTGTGATTATATGTTCATTAGGATCGTAGTGTGTGTACAAGTCTTCGCTTGACACCTAGCAATCCTATATTGTCCGGTTCATCTGAATCACCATCTATAGGTGAGTTCATACCCCTTAATGAATGTTTTAAATGATTTTAAATGCCTTAATAGGGGGGGGGGGATACAAGTAGAAAACAGTATGTTATTAAATCAATCTTATGTATTTTATAACTGTGTTTTCACTCAGTAGATTTCACATATTTAAAAAGGTGTCACATGAAATGGTTTTCTATCTTAAAATACCTTGATAAAAAAAGTATTGGTTTTGAAATGTTTATTAAAATGACATCAAGTCACTCTTAATTATTGTTCAAAACTCTTAGATATCTTAGAAAACCATTAATTTTACCTTCTTGAAGCAAACTATACTTATACGCATATGTTCATATATATGTTAGAGATTATAGTTTACATCTTTCATTTAGTTTCCCATACCCTTGAGTAGTAAGAGTGTATAAACCTACTTGAACAACTAATTACCTTTCAGTAAATTATCATAGGGATAATTTGAAGATATCAAACATTATTCCTATTACAAGGAATCACACAAGAGTCAGTTCATTCATGAGTCTTTACTAGTACATTACCTGATACATGAGTACGTTTACATATGCTTACATGATACATGACTACCTTACATGAGTACCTTTACGTAGATACATTTACCTGTGTATTACTTACATGAATATTTGTATCTCGAATTGAGAGGATGATTTATTAGTACCTTCTGTGTAAATCTTCCTGCATATCCCTAGTACCTCGGGATATCTAGACAGGACCCTATCCCTAGTACCTCGGGATACCTAGATGGGCCCCTATCCCTAGTACCTCGGGATATATGGACGCGACTAACCATTCCGGAACCCATCTATTAGCAATAGTGGGTGATGAACATCTACGGATGCCTACGGTTATTACCTATACTAGGAGTACCTTTACAGGGACTAACCCTTCCTCCGCCCTGCTGATACTATAGAGGACAATTGGACAATCTTCGGATGTTCATTAGGTTATATAGGTTGTGTTAGCCCTAGTACCTCGGGATAACAGTTATATAGGTTGTGTTAGCCCTATTACCTCGGGATAACAGTTATATAGGGCTTTTCTGGACTAGGAGAGACGATGGAGGCTGGTTTGGGACAAGATAAGGCGTTTAAATAGGGTGCAAACCCTAAATATTAGGGTTTCATCCATACAGTCCTACTCGTCGAGTTGGGCTCTTCGACTCGTTGAGTAGGTTACTTAAAACCCACGTCCAAAGTCTAGTCTACTCGACGAGTTGGGCCTCCAACTCGCAGAGTCCTAGTGTAAGAACATACAATTAATTAAATTTAAATACGTACCGGGAACTGGGTGTTACACACACATACACACACACACTCTCTCTCTCTCTCTCTCTCTCTCTCTCTCTCTCTTCTTCTTCTTCTTCTTCTTCTTCTTCTTTTTCACCTGATATGGTCAGCCAAAACCCATTAACACTAAGCTTCATTTGTTCTTCGTTGATGAACATGATGAACACCAAGTGTTCAAAGACTAGCTTCCATTTCCTACCTCCAACCGCAACTACCACCACCATCTTCCTCCTACCACATTCTTCTTGCATCTTTGTGACAACCCGATATTTCAAGACGATATGATGGAACGCAAGTCAAATTTAGGTCGAAATTTAACTTTCCTAAAATCTTATTTGGGTTAAATAAAGTCGTAGGAATCGTATCAAGGTTTCCAAGCATATAAAGAACCCTAAAATCCGAGTTATAACGAAGAAGTTATGACCAACCGAAGATTCTCGGCAAAACCGACATCAGCGATTAAACGAAAAACGCGAAATTTCGATGCAATAGTTTTTAGCCTTAAGTATCTAAATGAAAGTTTTAGACAACCTCAATCTATGATCGTACATAAAAAGAACGTCCAAATCTGACTTCGGATGTGAAAGTTATGAATTTTTGAAGAAATTCCTTAATCACGTCATTTTATTTAATAAATAATAAAAATAATTTCGGAATTTGCCAACGGATTCTAAACGAAAGTTGTAGATCTAGGTCTCTCCTTCGCGTGGATATAAAGAACGTCAAAAACGGAGTTCGTATGAGGGAGATATGAATTTTAAAAGTTTATTTAAAATAAATATAAATTTAATTATAAACTCCCGGTATTATCCGAAGGGGAGTCATCGGATAGGACCGAAGTACGCCCTGCGTACCTTCGTACGCCCCGCGTACTCAGATCAAGGGCCTCGGATCGTCCACGTCGCCTATGCGAAGCTTCCAACCCGCCCGTCCGACCCGCCGTCCCATCCGAATTGCGTAAGCGATGACGTCGCGTACGCGCTGCGTACGAGCGTACGCCCCGCGTACCGAGGCGGTTCAGCCTCCCTATAAATAAGATGCGAGGGTCTCCGGGAAATTTGCTCAATTCTCCTCTTTTCTCTTGCGTTTTGCCTCGTTTTCCGTGCCCATTCAAACCCGAAGCTCTGGCCTTTTTGCTCAAGTCCCGAGGGTCGATTTTACTCCCGAAGTTCCCGAGAATCTCGAGAAAAATCCGTTTCCCGAGACGAAACTCTGCCCGGTTTTCCATCTTGCTATCTTCAAACTTTCAGGTGAGTTCATACCCCTACAACCACACTTTAAATGCTTTTTAAATGCTTTTGAAACACTTTTAAGGGGGGGGGGGAATACAAGTAAACACACAACTAAAATCGTGTGAAACATCGATCTTTTTATATACTTTTCATACTGTTGTTTTAAACTATCTTATGAAGTTATTATCATGCAAAACACCTCACAACACAACTTTACCCTCTTGGGATACAACATGTTTCATAAATAGAAATAGGTTTCATTTATACGTTTGCATACTACATCATATCAAGAGTAACCATTTCAAATATAACATGATGCTTTTACAAGAAAACTCAACTCATCATCACGTTTTTGTAACACGGTAGAAAACGAAATCATTTCATACGAACAATTTTCATCATATTACTCGTGAACTTGTTGTTAGCAATCATGTGATGGCATATGGCTTTGTTTGTACCAAACAAAAGTCCTCACCTATAACCAGAGTCTCCTGGAGGGAGAGCGTGACAAGTGTGTATAGATCTATACGGGGCTGACAACTCCGCACCCTGACTGTTAGCTACAGTCCGTCATTTGGGGTGACAAACGTCAACATTAGGTACTGCTTCTAGTATGGTTATGAGGAACTCACAACACGCGGAAACAATGACTCATGCACGTAGTAATACTTAACTCAATCATGCTCGAGGGGTAATAACTATATTCTAGGGTATTATCGGCATGATCAAAACTCAGGTTAAAACACTTCCACAACTAGTTTTACTTAACAATGAGACTGCATTTCACTTTTAGGAAAATAAGGGATTTTCCTGGTTCAAATACATATAGTACATACAAAAATCTTTCAAACTCATTTCATACATCTAATAGGAAATAAGGGATTTTCTGAAAAACATACAAGCACTTTCGAATGGCATACATTTTCTCAAAACACCACTTATGAACTCACCAACTTAAATGTTGACACTTTTTCTTTGAAATAACTTGTATTCTCAGGAAACCGCTAGACCAGGTTGCAACTACTTTTGAAGACTAACACGCTGGCGTTAGTAACATATTTTGGATCACCATATTGTATTTGATTTCTTTTGCAAACATGTAACATATACAATCATGTAAATTTTTCAAATATATTTATATTATGGTGGTGTGTACTCTCTTTACTATTCAATTGTTATGATATTTGACATGACGTCCTCCGCCCCCGAACGTTTCCGCCGTTCTGGTTTGGGGGTGTGACAGATTGGTATCAGAGCATTGTTTATAGTGAATTAAGTATATCAACCCATAAAAGATATACTAACTATAAATACATAAGGGTTTAAAAATACTCTGACCAAGATTTTATACTTTAAATAGTAAAATGTTTAAGTAAGTATACGTGCTGCATTCATACTAAAATCAGTGTCACTAGGACAATACAAAAGAATTACGATTGTTGGGCAACACAAGTGGGCTTAGAGACATATGGTCAAAACTGGGAAGATATAGCCTGATCGCCTATATTATCCGAGGGTTGACTAGCATGTGCCTAAGTTTAAGTGTGTGGTTGCAACAATGCTAAAATCTTCCCAACCCTACCACAATGAGAGCAATAGGACATACCATTAAAATTAAAATACTATAGGAGTATTTGGTGTTACTATAAGTACTTTATACTTGAGAACTAAAACGGGATCTTCATCACTAAGTTGATAGTTGCTAAGTGGATACACTAAGGCTATATGTAATTAGGATGTTATAGACTTAGAATCTGTGATTATTTTACTTCACCCCTATTCTGTGTGAATACGGAGTTAAGGTCACTTATTCGAAGGTCTATCCTGTTAAATTACACATAGCTGGTATGCACTTCACAAATAGCGATGTAACTAATGAAGGTTTTCTAAATAAATTATCTAGATAGTTCGTCTAATAATTATTCTCTTACCCTTAAATCCTCGCATAGAAAACATAGCTGGAGTCCATCCCCACGGCAACCAATATCTTCTGAACGAAGTCATAGCTGGTTGGTTTGGAGAAGAACCATAGAATGATCGTCCTATCCCTTTGGATGATCACCATGATACAAACCTTTCAGCCGATGCTAATTCCGAACCAGAGGTTGAGAACCTACCCCGAGCAACTCCCTTTCCAATTCCTAACCCTCGTCCGGCTTCTCATGGCCCGACGCCTGTGTCGGTGGAATGCTTGGAAACATGGATCCAAGAACAAGATCAACCCATGCCATTTATTGGCGACCGAAACTTTTACAACCTGAGCAATGGGGGCTCAGCACGCAAAATCTTGCCAATCTTGGTCCGCAGAGTGGCCCAAAATGAGATTCAAGGCAGGACAACCCTACATCAGATTACCGAAGTTGTCACCGATGCAAGAATGCATACCCTCTGCACCATTCATCTGGAGGATGCTCATAAGAGATCAGAAAGAAACCATGAGAACCTGCTGCAAACACTAGCTGAAAACCCGAGCCAAATTCATATAGCTCCAAGTACGCCAGAGAGTATACGAGAGATACCTGTTTGATATGGAACGTCAACTAACCGAACTAAGGGTTCACCGTGAGGGTGACTGTCGCCAGTAAGAGATACCTTACTTCCTTCTTTGTTTTAAAGAACCGTGTTCCTGTCTATGTCTGTGTAGTACTTTCTATGTGACTACCTTGTACTGTAAGTACTTTTGGTTAGGTCTTTATGATGTCAAGAACTATCTCCTATGGATATGATGTAAGGCCTTTTACAAGGTCATTTTCCCAAACTTTTACGTCGTCAATATCAAAGGTATTGACTGTCGACTAACTTCTGTGTCATTCTTTATTCAAGTACTCTTATCATGCTTTCATTGGAATATATCTGAATCATGCTTTAGTCAAGTCATTTGACCATAGTAATTTAACTCCGGAAACATTTCCAAGTCTCTTTTAATGGTTGGATCATGTTATTCACCAACCAACGATACCTCAGCTTGAACGACAAGCGTCTTGAGACCATTCTATGAACTTACTTCCACTCATTCTAGGACTACATCCTAGGGATGTAGGTCAACCCTTTATACACACCCTTCCACCCAGTACTAGGACTGCATCATAGGGATGTAGGTCAATCCTTCAAGAACATACTTCTATTATTTACATGAACGATCGAACTACGTCTAGGTTCAACCATACTCGCTCACAAATTCATTTTCTTTCCGTGTAACAGAATCATGTCGCCGAAGAAAAACGATCAACCCATCTACCAAACACCAACTCTTCAGATTGATGCAGCTACCTTTCAAGCTGCAGTCTCGGCTGCTGTGTCAGCTGTTCTGACCCACCTTAACGCTAACAATGCGAATGTTAGGGGGATCGTTAACACTAATTCCAATCCAAGTAACAGTCAAGTACCTCAACGAGAAACAAACTACCATGACACCCCAAATCCCAAGCCCAAGAATAACAAACGAAAGTTCTGGGCTAAGGCTAAAGGCAAATCACCCCAAGGGGCGAGCAAAAGACAACAACATGTGGCAACCTTCGCAGCCACGACTTCTGTACCTCCTACTACCATCTCTTCTAGTATCCCAGTTATCCCTAACCCGGCCAGACAGTATGCTGGCAATCTCCCAAATTGTAACAAATGCAACTATCACCATCATGGATTTTGTCGGAAAATGCAGTGCTTAAACTGCAATAAAAAGGGACACACCGTCCGTTACTGCAAGAGTCGGATCCAACACATTACTTCAACCACCAATGTCGAAATCTCTCGAATATGCCATCTATGTGGCGTAATGGGACACTTCAAGAGGGACTGTCCAGCAGAGGAGAATGATGGTGAATCCGGAGGAGTTTGACCTCATAATGGAAAGAGACAACGAAGGACCCTACTATAGTATAGGTTCACTTCCAATCGTCAGTATTATGTATGTTTTTATAAACCATCCAAAACTAGTGCAACTAGAGTCTTATTTTTGCGGGATCCCGTCGGTATAGGGATGCTCGTGCTGCGTATACTTGCTTTTCAAAGCATACTTTATTCGCAGCAATAGTCTTGTAGAAGTCTAAAGTACCGAAACTCTATTGATGATTGCATGGTTGTGTTTTGTCTGTAAACATCTTTTGTTCAAATCTAATGCCTTTAAGTTTCTTTATGATTACGACATTATCATACTACTTGATTCAATTCTATTCTCACAGAAGCAGCTTCATACGTACCTTCATTCCTCTGAAATCGTCTTTCTAGCAAAACCTTCATTCCAGAACAACAAAGTACTCGTACATAGAGCACCTCATGTTTCTCATCCTTTCCAAAGAGAAACTTAGCAAACCGCCCGAAGTACCACTCGTGCAATACGTCAAGTTCAATCCAAAGACCCGCAGTTTCAAGCTTATTTATATAGGACTCGTATACCCGAGACTGCGATTGGTGAACCTGGTATGGGTTCTACTATGAACTTCAGGACGGAGACTGCACAAGATTTACGAGTGATTGTGCTACCATGCGAATAAACTTAGAAGCCAACACGTGCCCTTTCTGTCGATTGGGACAAGAAAGTCAGATAGAACAAAAGTACCTATCATTTTTCCTTAATTCATGAGTAATCATACTTCATGTTAGATCTTCACGACATCTAATCAACCACAAGGTTCTGACTTCATAATCAGTATGAATTGGTTTTGCTCTTATACAAGAGGAAAGATCACTGCCTATACCTCGAGCCAGCTTAAGACGCAGGACGTTAACTATACAACACATAATCTTGAGTCAGGGACAGCAGTAATTATTTGGAAGATCTGGAGGCACTACTTGTAGGATACAAGATGTACTATCCTCACAGTCCACAAAAACATTCAACATACGTTCGACCAAGAAGAGTTGTCATGACAGTAAAGTCAAACAAAAGAAGCAGAGTCGTGCCCCGATAGGGACATGTTCGCTTGAATGCCAAGCGAGGGACTGAGGTCACTTAAGAACATGAGAAGCAAATAAAACTTCTATCCGTAGCATGTTTACCAGTTCTATTTAAACTCTAATTTCGGGACGAAATTCCCTTTAACGGGGGGATGATGTGACAACCCGATATTTCAAGACGATATGATGGAACGCAAGTCAAATTTAGGTCGAAATTTAACTTTCCTAAAATCTTATTTGGGTTAAATAAAGTAGTAGGAATCGTATCAAGGTTTCCAAGCATATAAAGAACCCTAAAATCCGAGTTATAACGAAGAAGTTATGACGAACCGAAGATTCTCGGCAAAACCGGCATCAGCGATTAAACGAAAAACGCGAAATTTCGATGCAATAGTTTTTAGCCTTAAGTATCTAAATGAAAGTTTTAGACAACCTCAATCTATGATCGTACATAAAAAGAACGTCCAAATCTGACTTTGGATGTGAAAGTTATGAATTTTTGAAGAAATTCCTTAATCACGTCATTTTATTTAATAAATAATAAAAATAATTTCGGAATTTGCCAACGGATTCTAAACGAAAGTTGTAGATCTAGGTCTCTCCTTCGCGTGGATATAAAGAACGTCAAAAACGGAGTTCGTATGAGGGAGATATGAATTTTAAAAGTTTATTTAAAATAAATATAAATTTAATTATAAACTCCCGGTATTATCCGAAGGGGAGTCATCGGATAGGACCGAAGTACGCCCTGCGTACCTTCGTACGCCCCGCGTACTCAAATCAAGGGCCTCGGATCGTCCACGTCGCCTATGCGAAGCTTCCAACCCGCCCGTCCGACCCGCCGCCGGTCCGACCCGCCGCCCGTCCGACCCGCCGTCCCATCCGAAGTGCGTAAGCGATGACGTCGCGTACGCGCTGCGTACGAGCGTACGCCCCGCGTACCGAGGCGGTTCAGCCTCCCTATAAATAAGATGCGAGGGTCTCCGGGAAATTTGCTCAATTCTCCTCTTTTCTCTTGCGTTTTGCCTCGTTTTCCGTGCCCATTCAAACCCGAAGCTCTGGCCTTTTTGCTCAAGTCCCGAGGGTCGATTTTACTCCCGAAGTTCCCGAGAATCTCGAGAAAAATCCGTTTCCCGAGACGAAACTCTGCCCGGTTTTCCATCTTGCTATCTTCAAACTTTCAGGTGAGTTCATACCCCTACAACCACATTTTAAATGCTTTTTAAATGCTTTTGAAACACTTTTAAGGAAGGGGGGGGGGGGGGGGGGGGGGGAATACAAGTAAACACACAACTAAAATCGTGTGAAACATCGATCTTTTTATATACTTTTCATACTGTTGTTTTAAACTATCTTATGAAGTTATTATCATGCAAAACACCTCACAACACAACTTTACCCTCTTGGGATACAACATGTTTCATAAATAGAAATAGGTTTCATATATACGTTTGCATACTACATCATATCAAGAGTAACCATTTCAAATATAACATGATGCTTTTACAAGAAAACTCAACTCATCATCACGTTTTTGTAACACGGTAGAAAACGAAATCATTTCATACGAACAATTTTCATCATATTACTCGTGAACTTGTTGTTAGCAATCATGTGATGGCATATGGCTTTGTTTGTACCAAACAAAAGTCCTCACCTATAACCAGAGTCTCCTGGAGGGAGAGCGTGACAAGTGTGTATAGATCTATACGGGGCTGACAACTCCGCACCCTGACTGTTAGCTACAGTCCGTCATTTGGGGTGACAAACGTCAACATTAGGTACTGCTTCTAGTATGGTTATGAGGAACTCACAACACGCGGAAACAATGACTCATGCACGTAGTAATACTTAACTCAATCATGCTCGAGGGGTAATAACTATATTCTAGGGTATTATCGGCATGATCAAAACTCAGGTTAAAACACTTCCACAACTAGTTTTACTTAACAATGAGACTGCATTTCACTTTTAGGAAAATAAGGGATTTTCCTGGTTCAAATACATATAGTACATACAAAAATCTTTCAAACTCATTTCATACATCTAATAGGAAATAAGGGATTTTCTGAAAAACATACAAGCACTTTCGAATGGCATACATTTTCTCAAAACACCACTTATGAACTCACCAACTTAAATGTTGACACTTTTTCTTTGAAATAACTTGTATTCTCAGGAAACCGCTAGACCAGGTAGCAACTACTTTTGAAGACTAACGCACTGGCGTTAGTAAGATATTTTGGATCACCATATTGTATTTGATTTCTTTTGCAAACATGTAACATATACAATCATGTAAACTTTTCAAATATATTTATATTATGGTGGTGTGTACTTTCTTTACTATTCAATTGTTATGATATTTGACATGACGTCCTCCGCCCCCGAACGTTTCCGCCGTTCTGGTTTGGGGGTGTGACAATCTTCTTCCACATAACCAATCTTAAGAAATTGAACCTATTGGAACAATGTTCATACCAGAGATCGAAGAAATTGAACTCGTGAAACTCCACCCATCCTCTTCTTCCTCAACCTTCATTTTCAGCATCCCATCTACCTACCTTCTTGATTTGCATGCTTGATCTTAAACCCTTAGCTAAAACATAAAGTTTAGAAAAAAACCCAAAAGGTATAAACAATAACGAAAATCTGAAATCATACATAATCGAAAAATTATTATCCCTCGACAGAAAACAACAACTCAAATTTGAAATCCAAAATCGCATATAATACCTAAATCAAAAATCACAAATTGATTGATGGAGAAGAGGAAACATTCATGAATAATACACCGATGTCATTTGGGTTTTTTTGCAGGTTTGAGATGAACACACACACACACACACACCGTTCATAGATGAGGGCTTGAATGTTTTTTAGAATTCGTTTCAGAGACGAGGTGCAAACCCAATATCTGATTTATAGGAGACCCTTCCCCCGTGTAGGTTTTCTCCACCCCCTTCTCCTTGATCAATATCCAGTGCAACAAGACTCTAGCTTCTTTTCTTTCTTTCTTTTTTTTTTTTATTTTTTTTTTCTGGTGTAGTAAAGAACAACAGGGGATGTCGATTATTAAAGTTTATGGAGGTGGGTGAAGAAGAAGATGACTAGATGGAGAAATAAGGGTGGATTTTTAAGGTGTTAAGGTCAAAGTTGGAATGGGTAAGGTGATGAACTTGCAAAATTAGGGGCCCTTCCATCTAATAATTAAAGATTTAATGACCTTGGTGTTTATAATGACATATTAGGGATTTAGGGATAGGATTTAGTATCAAGTAGTTTTTAAGATCATGAGGATGAAATAGATTCTTAGAAAGAGACAGAGAGAGAGAGAGAGAGAGAGAGAGAGAGAGAGAGAGAGAGACAGAAAGTGGAGCCCTATTTGCATATTATTTCATTTTTTTTTTAAATAAGTGAAAACATCATAAATGGTCCCTGTGCTAGTGAAATGACGAAAATGCCCTTCAGTTAACAGACAAAACTTATTAGAGTTAGCAATAAGGATCAATCGTCAAAAGTTTTGAAAGCATTGGGACCATCTATGATGTTTTTAAACCACGCAGACTAAACTTTAGATTTAGGGAAACCACATGCACCATTTACGATGTTTTTTCAAAATGAAATTTAAAGTAAAATACATAAATATGTAAAAAACAATACCAAAATAGATAAAAAAAAATACCAAAACAAATAAAAAAATAATTAAAAGATGCATATCTACATGAAAAATATATTAAAATACATAAAAGTAGATAAAATAATTAAAAGTTCATACAAATAAATAAAAATATGTGCTTATATATATATATATATATATATATATATATATATATATATATATATATATATATATATATATATATATATATATATATATATATATATATATATATATATATATATAGGCGGGGTAGAGCCTAGTGGTTTCCCTCACGTATTGAGGATTATGCATGGTAGGACTCAACGCATTCGAGTGGGGATCGGTCGTAGCCAATGTGTTCCAAACGCTCCACGAACTAAGCAAGGGTATCGAGCATGACCAGTGTGTCCCAATGGGTTCGGGTACGGGGGATCACGCTTAGCCAGTGTGTCCCAAGGGCTCGATGTACTGAGCAAGGGGCATCGGACCTGACCAATGTGTCCCGGTAAGAGTATGTTTGTTATTGATTTGTTCTTACCAAAAACAGTAATAAAAATCTTCATTTAGAAGTCTATCAAATCATTCATCAATTGCTCAAAATCAAACACGAAGTCATAATATTCAGAACATTGGAGTACAATTATTCAGAATGTGAAAATCAAGAGGGGAAGATGTTGTGCCATCACGCCAGGCCCTTCCCTTTCGAACCGGAAGTACCTAAAACCATAAACATAAGCTGTAAGCATAAAGATTAGTGAGTTCCCCAAAGTACGACATTCCAATACATACAACTAGGCTTAACCTGGGATATAACCAACCTGATATACATATATGGACCCCACCCTTGAGGCTCGCTTAGGGTTATATTTCAGCCTGATCATGTAATAATGGGTCCCGCTCTGGGGTCTATTTCAACCCAAACATATGATAGTAGGCCCCACCCTGGGGTTTATTTCAACCCATCAAACAAACTCATTAAATCCACAAAACAGCTAACAACCTAAATAACACAATAATGGGCCGGTATTGGTGCCTTCTACCCATGGATATAGTGAGAAAACTCACATCACAGGCGGATGAAAACTGAATAATATGTTGCTCCTGAAATTGACCCTACCGGTCACCTTCACGAATAACAGCGACCCAAACTCAGATTACATCTAAAAATACCCAAAATACCCCTAGGTCAAACTCCCAGTCAAAGTCAAATTCAAAGTCAACTCAAAGATTACGCTGGACGTACCCAACAGGTACGCGGGGCGAATTAACTGTTTGACCAATAATGAAGAGTGAACCACGTATGTGCAGTGTAACCTTTGGTATGCCTAATGTATGCGGCTACTAATAAACTTAACCCATTAAGTTCTTAATCCTTAAGCACCTTCATCCAATATCCAGATCCAGACCCTCAAAGGTGATATTAATCATAAATTTTCCAATTTTATGGTTTTGCATGGCTATTAAGATCTTAATAACAAAACCCTAGCTTCTTGACCCATTAAGACAACCTAGATTATACATGGGAAGAAACCAATGTCCAAGATCCCATTTTTATGACTTAACACACCCCTAAACACCTGAAGGATAACTCAAACATCTTGTAGCATTCCATGCTCACAAAGGTGAAGATTTGGGACAAAAAGGGACCAACTTTAAGCTAAAACAAGATCTAAAAGAAATGCTCATCAAGGTTGGCACTTTATACCTCCAGAAGGTGCACAAAGGAATGTAGATGCTAGATCCAAGGGATTGAGTGAAACACCACAACCTCAAGGTTCTTCCTTCTTCTCCAAAAGCTCAAAAATGGCACCAAAAGGCACTTTAAGCTTCGCAAGGCACTCACACACTTTAGGGTATCGAAATGAGGAATGAGGCTGTAGTTAAGAGGGTGTGTGAGGCCATAAATATGTTTAAATAAGTTCCGAACCCTAAAAATTAGGGTTTGCACCCTGGCTATGTACGCCTAACATACTCATAGTACGCTCAAAGTAGTCATGCATCGTTGTAACACTCATAAAAATTTGCACCAATTTAAAACATTTTAATTCATTCAAAAGCCATTAAGTTATTACAACTTGTTTTCAAAAGAGTTTAAACATCAAAGTACCCCAGAACCAAATCACAAAATCATGAAGTATGAGGAGCAGTACGATCACGCCTTCGCCTTGCCATGATCTCCTGAAGTACCTGAAACCAAAACACCACAACTGTAAGCCCGAAAGCTTAGTGAGTTACCCCCAAAATACCAACCACATATAACTATACTCTTATCATATCACAATACAAAACAACCATGCATATCGAGTCTACAGTGTGACTGGTCCGCCCGCACCAGGCCTTCAGTCCACCTGGTCCACTCTCTGAGTCTAGCCATGTATATCGAGTCTACAGTGTGAGCGGTCTGCCCGTACCGGGCCTTCAATCCACCTGGTCCACTCTGTGAGTCTACAGTATGATTGGTCCGCTCGCATCGGGACTTCAGTCGGTCTGGTCCACTCTCCGAGCCTCCGCACGTCTGGACCGCCCTCTTGGGGCCTTCAGTCTATCCGAAATGCTCGTTGGGCCTTCGGTCTATTCGGTCCGCCCTGGGGATGTTGGCCTACAGCACAAAGCAGGACCCGCCTCAACCCAACCCCAACCAAGCAACCATGTGCACATAAAACTGTTAATCACATAAAAATCCTCAGCCAAACAAATGAATCTGTCAGATCATGCAGCATAGCAACACCCTAACCAGGATACCGACCTAACCGGTCACTAACATAACCTTACCCTACATACTAGGATATCGACCTTAACCAGGTCACTAACATAACACCATTCTAAAACCAAGATGCAGATCTAGCAACTCATAAACAAATCAAACAAGTACCCGAATTCCCATCCGATAAAGGGCCGGCCTTGGTGCCGTAGACCCTGTTGATATAGTCAGGATAACTCACCTGAAATCTGCCGAACCGAACCACCAAAGCTGAATCCCGAAGCACTGACTCCAACTCCAACACCTATAGCCATCAATGATCCATTGACATAAATATCCAAATTATCATAATACCCCTGAAGGTCAAAGTCAAAGTCCTTAGTCAAAGTCAACCTTTTGATTGACTCTACTTGCCGAGTCACCCCATGACTCGTCAAATTCAACATTCTCCGAGTCCTATCCTGCCCAACTCGTTGAATCACCACTCAACTCATTGCTCTGAGTCTTAACCAGAAGAGGTTGGAGGTTTTGCGTCATGACTCGCTGAGTCCAAGAAGAGACTCGCTGAGTGCACGACAATCTTCATCAGACTCGCCGATTTGTTTTTCCAACTAGTCTAGTCCAAGCTTATCATCATATGACTCACCAAGTCACCCATACGACTCGCCGAGTCACTACGCGACTCAATGCCTGAAACCCTGGCTCAACTCGCCGAGTCATCTCCCAGACTCGCCTAGTTCATACGTGCATTCTCATATTCGAAGGATACAACGCTACTCCTTTGCTCCAAAAAATAGATCTAGGTCCCTAGAGTGCTTTAGCAACATAAAGTTGCTACCTTTACGTGCTTTATGTCCCATAATTCCAAAAACCAAGCTAGAAAGGAACTTATCTCATGGGGAATGGCTTCCGAATCTCCACCAATCTCCTTGATCCAAGCTTCTTGATCTTCAAAATCTCTTCATAAATCACTTATCTAAGCTCCAATTTGCATCCCAAGGACTCTCACACACGAATTTTGGGTTTCTGGATCTCAAAGGGTGCTAAGGGGGCTGAGGGGAGGACATTAAGTCCTTTAAATAGGGTGCAAACCCTAAGATTAGGGTTTTCCTCTTCCAGCACTGACTCGTCGAGTCTAGTCGCTGACTCCGCGAGTCAGGCCACTTAATCATGTTCCCGACACTCGCTTCGAATCGACGAGTCAAGAGACCCACTCGTCGAGTCCCTTCCTTAATTTTCACATAACACCCTTCAACTTCTTGCTTCTGAACTTGGGATGTTACAATTTCCTAAAATTTTGAAAATGCCATTGGGGGACCAATTTTGAAAACAAATCACAATCCAAGAGTCAGAAGAGAATACCTAAAAAATTAAGATGTTACAATGTCCCCTGCTTGAACTAGACTTCGTCCTCGAAGTCTGATGTCGCGAATAAATCAGGGTGGTGCTGTCGTATTTCCGCCTCAGGCTCCAATGTCCATTCAGAACGTTTTCGATCTACTAATGGACCTTGACCAATGACTCTTCTTTGTTGTGTAGAGCCTCCGCTTTCAATCCAAGATCGTCATCGATCTCTCCATATAATTCAGGCAATCATCAACCTGAATATCATCCAAAGGTACAACTTTGTCCTTGAAGTCTGATGTCGTGAATAAATCAGGGTGGTGCTGTCGCATTTCCGCCTCAGGCTCCCATGTCCATTCAGAACCTTTTCGATGTTGCTAATGGACCTTAACCAATGACTCTTCTTTGTTGTGTAGAGCCTTGGTCTTTTAATCCAAGATCGTCATCGATCTCTCCACATAATTCAGGCGATCATCAAACTGAATATCATCCAAAGGTACAACTACGGACTCATTGACCACACACTTACGAAGCTGAGACACATGGAAGCTGTTGTGGATCTGGCTAAGCTCATTAGACAAATACAGCCGGTATGCAACCTTGCACACCTAGACAAATATCCTGAAAGGACCAATAAATTTGGGGTCTAGCTTGCCCTGCTTCCGAAATCGGATAACAAATTTCCAAGGTGAAACTTTCAGAAGCACCAAGTCTTCCACCTCAAACTCGAGGTCTGAACATCGTCGATCTGCATAACTCTTCTTCTGACTTTGCATGACTTGCAATTTGTCGCGCACTTGCTGAATCAACTCAGTGGTCTTGAGTACCACCTCAGTACTCCCCATGACCCGATACCTAACCTCCCCCTAACAAACCGGAGTCTTGAACCTCCTTCCACACAACATCTCAAAAGGCGGTCGGTTAATACGGGCATGATGAGTGTTGTTGTAGGAGAACCCAACCAATGGAAGGTTAGTATCCCAACTCCCTCCAAAATCCAGTACAACAGCCCGAAGCATATCTTCGAGCGTTTGAATCATCCGCTCTCTTTGGGCGTCAGTCTAGGGGTTGTATGTTGTACTAAAATGCAGCTGAGTACGCAACTCCTCATGAAACTTCCTCTAAAACCCGAAGGTGAAATGAACATCCCGGTCCTAAGCTACCAAAACTGCCACCCTGTGCCGAATTACCACCTCCCAAATGTAGATTTCAACTAATTTCGCAGCAGATATGCTCTCGGCAATCGGTATGAAATGTGTACTCTTGGTCAATCTATCGACAATGACCCAGATAGAATCAACTCCACATGTCGTCCTTGGCAGCTTTGTGATGAAATCCATGGTAATCTCTTCCCACTTCTACATTGGAATGGGTAAGGGCTACATCTTTTCATGGGGTCTCTGATGTTAAGCCTTGACTTTCCTACAAGTCAAGCACCACTCAACAAACGAAGCTATTTCCCTTTTCATACGGGGCCACCAATAACTCAACTTCATATCCCTATACATCTTCGTGGCCCCAGGATGGATAGAAAACTTTGACTTATGCGCCTCCTACAGAACTGTCTACCTCACTCCACCAGGTGTCGGAACCCAAAATCTACCACACTGAGTCAACAATCCCTGACTGTCTCTGAAAAATAAGGGAATATATCCCCTAATCCGCTTAGCCTTCCAGTTCTCTTTTCTCAATCCCTCCACCTGAGCCTTTTTGATTAAATCCATCAAAGTCGAAGTAAAAACCATCCTCAAGCAGATACCCCTGATAGAAGAACTCATAGCCTTACGGATCAAAGCATCGGCCACCACATTGGTCTTCCCAGGGTGGTACAGGATCTCGCAATCATAATCATTTACCACATCTAGCCAACTCCGCTGCCGCATATTCAAAGTATCTCAAACTCTTGTGGTCAGTGTAAATCATACACCTAACCCTATATAGATAGTGCCTCCAAATATTGAGGGTAAAAACCACCGCCCCCAACTCTAAATCATGCATATGATAATTCGCCTCATGATGCCTTAGTTTCCTCGAAGTGTAAGTAATCAATTGACCTCTCTACATAAGGACATCTCTCAAACCAAAAATAGAGGCACCGCAATAAACCACGAAATCACCAAAACTATCAGGAAGTGCGAGAATCGGGGCGTCACACAATCTTTGCCTCAGAGTCTCAAAAGCCAACTGCTGATCGGGTCCCCATCGAAAAACCACATTCTTCTCCGTCAAGCAGGTCAAGGACACTGCAATCTTGGAGAAGTCATGGATAAGTATCTGATAATACCCTGCGAGGCCTAGGAAGCTCCGAATGTTACATAGGGCCCTCGAAACCTCCCATTGCATCACGACCTTGACCTTTTCCAAGTCGACCAATATACCCCTCTGGTTGACAATGTTCCCCAAGAACTGCACCTATCGCAACCAGAACTCACATTTGGAGATTTCAACATAAAGTCTCTCCCTCCTAAGGGTCTCCAACACCTCACACAAATGCTCCTCATGTTGCTCCTTGGTCTTGGAGTAGACCAGAATACGATCAATGAATACTATCAAAGACCGATCCACCATCGGCCTGCAGACTCGGTTCATGAGATCTATAAACGCTGCTGGTGCATTGGTGAGCCCGAATGGAATCACCATGAACTCGTAATGACCTTAAAAATTCATGAAGGCTATCTTTTACACATCATGATTGCAGACCCTCATATGATGGTACCCCAATCCAAAATCAATCTTGGAAAACTAAGATGCACCCTGAATCAGATCAAACAAATCGTCAATCCTCGGAAGCAGGTAGCGGTTCTTCACTGTTAGCTTATTCAAATCCATGTAATCAATGCACATTTTGTGTGAACCGTCCTTCTTCTTCACAAAAAAATTTGTGCTCCCTACAAAGAACAGCTCAGATGAATAAAACCCTTGTCTAGAAGCTCCCAAAGCTGCATAGACAACTCCTGCAGCTCCGGTGTTACCAAGCGATATGGTGCCTTGGCTATAGGAGCCGCATCAGGAACCAAAGTAATCCGAAACTCAACCTGCCTCTCGGGAGGCACTCTTGCTAGATCCTTAGGAAATACATCAGGAATATCCCGAATAATGGGAACCCCACTAATCTCCGTCTTGCGCTCAACTCGAGTGTCTGCAACATAAGATAGGAACCCATGACAACCCTGCTGAAGATATCTCCTGGCCTTCGCAGCTGAACAGAGCGTCGGTCCATGTGAGGTTTCCTTGCCAGAAATAACTAGTTCTCCCCCACTTGGGGTTCGAACCCTCATTAAATGCCGCTCATAGTCAGTCATGGCCCCATTGGGACCCAACTAATCCTTCCTGATAATAACCTTCGATCCCCGCAGAGGAATCAACACCAAATCAATAGAACACCTCTCGCTAAATAGATTCAGAACACACCTATGATGAACCCTAAAAGCACTCACTATACGATCATCTGCAATCTCAACCTCCAGTGGAAAATCCAATTTCTAGGGAGAATCAGAAAACTTCTTGCTAAGCGCAAGAGATACAAAATATCGGGTAGCTCCCGAGTCAAACAGAACATGGGTGGACATACCATTAACCAAAAAAGTCCCTATACAAGATCAAATATAATCATAATCATAAATAAGGAAAACAATAAAAGATAAGGATACATCACATACTAGTAACCACATCTGGTGCTGCACGAACCTGATAGGTAGTCAGCTGAAATGCCCTACTCCTCACCACAGGTGCCTCTGCCTTGCCCCAACGGCCATCGGTAATCCTCAAGGTCGCCGTCACATGCCCATCACTACTCCCTCTAACAATCTTAGATAATCAGCATTTTATGGCCGATTTGATTACAATGAAAGCAAATAAGAGCACCCCTTGGACAACCCCTAATCACGTGGCCCGGTTGACCACAAACAAAACATAATGAACCCGTCACTCGACATGCCCCACCGAGCGACTTTATGCACTTACTACAGCAGATACAACCCTACGGGCCTCTGACACGTGATTCGTAAGTCTTGGGCCTCTGAACCTGTCGCACCAGTATCTGTACCTACTCCAGCTTCTGCTTTGTCCGGAACTCCAACTCAATTTCCCGCTCATGGGCCTTCTCAATCATATCATTTTGGGGTCTTGCACCCTAAAACGCTTACAAACTCCCTGATAAACTCTCTCAACATGTCGTTCTATCTTGTCTTCCTCATCTCCTAATACGTAATGTACTACAAAACAAACAAACCCTTCTCCCTGAATTTAATGGTAATATCCGCCAAAGTCTCAGTAGTCTGGCGGAGGCCCTGGAACTCCCTCGCCAGTTGTTTCACCTCAATAGCTGGTGCCAACTCCCTTTGGAACCTCTGAACAAAATCCTCCTAGGTCATGAATACCAATTCCGCTGACCCTACAACTCTGCTAACCTCCTACCACAAGTCTCGTGCTTGGTCCCTCAGCAGGCAGGATGCAAATCGCGCCTTTACACGCTCAGGGAAAAAGCTAGTCTGCTGAGCATTCTCCATGTCAGCGATCCAATGTCGGCTAGAGATAGGGTCCTTAGCCCCAAAAGAAATATGGAGCTCCACAGGTCTTGAAATCCCAGAATGAGGGAATTCGAGCTCTTATCTGCCCCACAACAATCACAGCTCAAAAAGAGCTGAGCCTCTCATCCATTAGATCCATAATCCCCTCCTTGATGGTACTAAGCATCATAGGAGTAACATCAGTAAACTCAAATGAAATGAACTTGAGTAGTCTCTCATCAATCGATTTTGTACCTAAGCCAAAACATGAACCAGAACCAGAGTCATAACCTCCTCGAGTAATCATCACCATCCTCAAACTGAAACACAAAATATAAACAATCAACATATCACTCGCGCGGATGTTCACTACATAGGCCTCCTTAGATTTCCTAGGCCCGTTATCATCTTAGGTACATATCCTGTGCTTCTAACAGTACGAGCCCAATACTACCTTTCACACCTACCTCTACCTTCCTCAAGAGAATGCTTGATTCCTCTATGTCACCATACTAACCATATAATAATCCTATGCTAAACAGCATACACATCCTAGACTCTTCTAGGAAGTCTTAACTATCACCGCTCGCAATACCAAGAACCTCAATCAACACCGTTGGTTGCCTTATGCATGCAAGTTATACACAAAATAGGATCACATAGAATGTCAAATGATGATTATACCCTAAGTCCACAACAAAACAAGGAACATGAAATGAGGTCAAATCGATCATTCTAGGGCTATACAATCCTGATCATATATAACTTTGAAAGCATACAATTAGCAATTAATTGAGCTGATAACAATTCCAAGTTATACATAGCATCAAGTTCCACTAGGCTATAAGGCATCATGCAAATCTGGCAATTCTATCATATGATTCCTGAAGGTATCCTTAGTCCTAATCTAGCATTCAAATCTCATATCAAGCATACTACTCATAATACATAGGTATGGGTAACCTTGGGAACTACTTACTCGAGCTCGACTGATTGCACGCATCACACACCTTCTATTTAATAAAAATCTGTTTAGAAGTTCAATTTCATTTTTATTTTTATTTAAAAAATTATTATGATTTCCTCAGTTTGAGGTCTGACACACCCGAGAGTGTGTCCGAATCCCACAAACCAAGGATCTGATACCAACTGGTAACGATCCAACAACAATAATAAAAATTTTCATTAGAAGTCTATCAAATCATTCATCAATTGTTCAAAATCAAACACCAAATCATAATATTTAAAACATTAGAGTATTATTATTTAGACTGCGAAAATCATAAGGGGATGATGCTATTGTTGGATTAGTATCTAAGCCCATAACTATATTTGGTAAGTACTTGACCCGGTTGTGCATGGTTCTTTTGGGTTGCCTTCACCAAAGCAACATGATAGGATGATTTATCATGTGAGAGGTTTTTATTGTTTATTAATATATTATATGAATAATATATTAAAGGAGAAATCATAAAGTTTAATTAATATTAGACAAGAATTAATTAAGAATTAATTATGTGGCTAAAAGACATTAATTAAATAAAGGGGACTTAAGCTGTCAAATGTGTGATAGTTGAGTATTGGGCTGAGAAGGCTTATGGAACTAGGCTTGGACAAAACTAGGGATGTGTTCATCCTAATTTCGGCCAATATGGTCCTATTCTAGAAGCTTCATTGGACTGCTTAAGGCCTAAGCTATCTATTAGGGTTTTGACTGAAACCCTAGCAACACTAGTATAAATAGGACCCCAAGACATCCAATTTTCGGCCACTGGAACCCTAGGAGTCTTCATAGCCGAAATTGTGCCTCTCCCCTCTCTCTTAATTAGCATCCTCTTACTTGTGGTGTTTGTAAGCCATTAGAGGAGTGACACTTGTGACTCTAAGCTCCAAGGACAAGAAGATTCAAGCTTTGAAGAAGAGGTAATCATCTAGATCTGATTTCTTGTATCAATTTCGAAATATATGATGGGTTTTGGCCATATGAACATTCCTATGTGCACATGCAAACCCTAATGCTTGGATCTAGGTTTCTCTAATTAAACATGCATTGGATCCAAGACTTCTAATGACTAATGGAGTATAAGAACAATACAAAATCAGAATTAAAAGCATACCTTGAAACACTTGTTTGATATTCTAGTTCTTGGAGCTTTAGAGTCACAAATGTCACTCCTCTAATGGCTTACAAACACCAACTAGCAAGAGGATGATTTGAGAGAGAGCAGAGGGAATAGAAATCGGCCAGGGTTTCTTTGCTTTTGCAGAGGTGCCGATTTCCCTTGCCTCAAGGGTCTATTTATACTTGTAAGGCTTCTAGGGTTTCACCCTTAAACCCTAGTTGGATAATCTTTACTCAAAGCAATCCAAATCCTTTCCAAGATAAGCCCTTGGACGATTTGTGGCTTATCCCAAGCCCTAGAAATCGTCCAACCCTATCCAAGAAGGATTTACAGCCCAAAGTGTAACTATCAACCAACTGATAGTTTATACCCTCTTATTTAATTAATCTCTTTAAGTCACCAAATTAATTCTAATTAATTTATGACTTGTATTAATCAAATAACAATATTATTATTCCTTATATTATTCTCATAATATATTAATAATATTTATTCTCTCATAATAAATCATCCTGTCAAGTTGCTATGGTGAAGGCAACCCAAAAGGACCATGCACAATCTGGTCAAATACTTGCCTAATATAGTTGTAGCCTTAGAGACTATTCCAACAGTCTCCGACTTGGATAAGTCTAGTAACTATATGCACAAGTACAATCTGATTTGCAATCGTAGCTCTCAAAGTCGTTGTCAAACTCTGATCTAATCAATCTTGTCCTTTAGATAGGGGATCGTACAGTCCTCTGTTAGATATCATGCTGACAATTCTATGGAATAATTTGTCTAGCATTTTGGTTTCTCGATCTCCGATTCATTTGACATAGAACTTAATCGAACACATCAATTCAGTTCTGACCGGGCCCGACACATAAGTCAAATCAAATCATCGAGCGGCCGAGATATCGCTTTTACCCTCTTGGGATAAAAGTAACAGATAAACTTCGACTTATATGCATTTACTTATTCATTAATCAACTATACACACCAATGCGTTTTATAACACCGAGTTACTGATGCGTTTTCGCATTATCAATGTACAACCAATTAACAAATAACAAACCATATATCTAGGTTTTAAGACTATATGATATTATCGTCTTGCCATCACCCTTTTATATCATATTCCATAAGGTGATTCCAGCAAGCGCGAGTTTGTTCCAATGCTCAAAACTAGTTCATAAGCACTCATGAACGTTGCAGCAACCCTTTGCTATGTCTAAAACCATTTAGACAATCTACACACCGATTCATGACAATCTTCATTCATATCTACTTCCAACATATGAACGATTGTGGACAATCTGAATAATTCGATTATTCTTAATAAACTCAATTATTCTGGAAGTCAAAACATGCAAAAATGAAACAATAGTTAAACAATTAACACAAGACAATAACATTACTCATAAATAATACTCCTTTATTTAATCATCAAACATTAATTACATTTATCTATTACACGTTTCTACTACTATCTAATCTATGCTAATATCATCCTTCAGCCCAATACTCCTAGCATGCTGCAAGTGCTTAACCCTACTCAGTCCTTTCGTAAGCGGATCTGCTGGGTTATCTTCTGATGATATCCTCTTCACTATGAGTTGTCCTTCTTCTACACGATGTCTAATAAAGTGATCTTTTCTGTCGATATGCCGAGATCTACCATGATCCCTCGGTTCCTTGGTCAAGGAAACCGCTCCTTCATTATCACAGAAAATTTCCACGGGCTCCTTTATGGCAGGTACAACTCCAAGATCACCGATGAAGTTCTTCAACCATATTGCCTCCTTCGATGCTTCGCTCGCTGCAATGTACTCTGATTCGCATGTTGAATCAGCTACGGTTTCCTACTTGGAACTTTTCCAAGTCACTGCTCCTCCATTCAGGGTAAAGACCCAGCCCGACTGCGAACGGTAGTTGTCCCTGTCGGTCTGAAAGCTGGCGTCACTATACCCTCGCACCTTCAAGTCATCACTCCCTCCGAGGACTAACAAACCATTCCTTCATCCTCCGAAGCTACTTAAGGATATTCTTACCCGCAATCCAATGGGCTCTGCTAGGATTCCCTTGATATCTGCTAACCATGCTCAAAGCAAAGGGTACATCAGGGCGAGTACAGTTCATAGCATACATGATTGAGCCAACTGCGGAAGCGTATGGTACTCGGCTCATTTCTGCTATTTCAGCTTCGGTACTCAGACTTTGAGTCTTACTCAACTTGGCATTACTTTGTATCGGCAATTATCCCTTCTTCGAGTTTTCCATACTAAAACGTTTTAGTACCTTCTCTAAGTAAGTGTTCTGACTATGTCCTATTAGTCTCTTAGTTCTTTCTCTTACTATCCTTATTCCCAAAATATAAGAAGCTTCTCCGAGCTCCTTCATAGCGAAGTACTTCCCGAGCCAGGACTAACTTCCTGTAGAGTCGGGACGTCGTTTCCTGTGAGTAATATGTCATCGACATATAGAACGAGGAAGCTTACTCTACTCCTACTGGCTTTGACATATACACACGATTCATCTTCGCTTCGTACAAATCCAAACTCTTTGACTTTCTCATTGAAGCAAAGATTCCATCTGCGAGATGCTTGCTTAAGTCCATAAATGGACTTCTCAAGCTTACACACTCTATTCGGATGCTTTGGATCCGCAAACCCCTCTGGCTGAGCCATGTAAACATCCTCAGCCAACTTTCCGCTAAGGAAAGCGGTCTTGACATCCATTTGCCAAATCTCATAATCATGAAATGCAGCAATAGCTAGCATTACTCTAATAGACTTTATCTTTGCAACTGGTGAGAAGGTCTCATCATAGTCAACTCCTGGAGTTTGAGTAAAGCCCTTCGCAACCAATCGCGCCTTACACGTGTGTACTTTTCCATCCACGTCGGTCTTCTTCTTGAAGATCCATTTGCACCCAACGGTCTTATGTCCGGGCACATTATCAACCAAATTCCAAACTTGGTTATCATACATGGACTGGATCTCGCTATCCATCGCCTCTTTCCATTTCGTAAACTCCAGGCCTGCCATGGCTTCCTTATAGCTATTAGGTTCATCAAGGTTTATTAGTGTACCATCACTAATATCCGTGTCCCCTTCGGTAGTAATATGAAAACCATAAAACTGGGGTTGAACTCTAACTCTTTCGGAACGTCTAAGAGGTAAGGATTCGTCAATCGGTTCAAGCAGATTTTCCTCCTCGGGTTGAGTGCCAGCGGTAGAGGTTCCTTCATGTATCGATTATTGAATCTCTTCAAGCTTAATTTTCCTCCCACTGTCTCCTTGGCTTATGACTCGCTCTCGGAAAACTCCTCTCCTCGCAACAAAGACAACATTGTCCTTCGGTCTATAGAAGAGATATCCAAAGGATTTCTGCGGGTAGCCGATGAAAATACATCGCTCACTATGAGGTTCGAGCTTGTCGTGAGTATCTCGTCTTACGAAAGCCTCGCAACCCCAAACCTTGATATGTGCCAACGAGGGAGCTTTCCCTGTCCACATCTCGTGAGGTGTTTTGGGAACCTTTTTAGTAGGGACTCGGTTAAGGATATGCGCGGCAGTCTCTAAGGCATACCCCCAAAAAGAAATTGATAGTGAAGCACGACTCATCATAGAGTGAACCATGTCCAACAAGGTTCGATTACGCCTTTCTACCACACCATTCAATTGTGGTGTCCTAGGTGGCGTCAATTGTGAAACTATTCCACACTCCTTGAGATAATCGTGGAATTCAAGACTTAGGTACTCTCCTCCTCGATCGGATCGAAGCATCTTGATTTTCCTGGCCAATTGATTCTCCACTTCATTCTTGAACACTTTGAACTTTTCAAAAGTTTCTGACTTTTGCTTGATTAAGTAGATATACCCATATCTACTATAGTCATCGGTAAAAGTCACATAGAAGCGGTTCCCATCCTTCGTGGTTGATCTAAATGGTCCACATACATCGGTATGTATTAGGTCCAATAGAACCTCAAAACTTTCACACGTACTTGTGAAGGGTGACTTAGTCATCTTTCCAAGTAAACAAGACTCGCATGTGTCATCTTCCCTAAGGTCGAATGACTCCAACGCTCCATCCTTTCGGAGTTCGGCTATGCACTTCTTGTTGACATGTCCAAGAAGACAATGCCACAAGGATGCTCTATCCATACTATTGGAAGAATCCATGCATAAACCATAATTTCCTAAGTTATCTACAATCATAACGGTTTCATAAATTCCATTACATGGTATAGTTTCAAAATAAAAGACACCATTTAGATAAACCAAAATAGAACCATTCTCATTATTAAAAGAAAATCTAAAACCTTGTCTAAACAAACCATGAAATGAAATGATGTTTCTAGCCATTTCTGGCGAATAGCAACAATTGTTCAAATCTAAAGATAAACCATTCCTAAGCACTAAAGAATACACTCCAATCTTGGTCACAGGCGATGATCTTCTGTTCCCCATGATTAGATTTATCCTTCCAGGCTCCACATCCCTATTTCTTCTTAGTCGCTGCACATTAGAACAAATGTGGTAACCACAACCGGTATCAAGAACCCAAGAAATAGCATGAGATGAATCGTTAGATTTAATTGTGTATATACATGCGAAAGACGGCTTGATCTTTCCTTCCTTGATGGCTTGCAGGTACTCTGGGCAACTTCTCTTCCAATATCCTATCTTGTGGCAGTGGTGGCACTCTGCCTCCTTTGGGTTAGGGCAGGGTTTAGCAGGATCAACTTTGGTCCCACTATAAGAGGCACCATCTCGGGACTTAACCTTGCGATGGTTCTTAGATGAAGCCTTCCTCCTCTTTCCCCTTCCTTGTCCAATAGCCAACACAGGAGCAGCGGGTGGATTGGGAGTTGGTGCAACAGACTTGTCCTTGAAGTTGCTCTCAGCGACCCTCAAGAGACCTTGGAGCTTACTTAGGGTAACCTCTTCTTTGTTCATGTGGTAGGTCATCCTAAATTGATTGTAACTTGGAGGCAAAGAGTGAAGCACCATGTCGATCGCCAAGTCTTCCCCAAAGTCAACATTCAACTTGCGAAGACGGTCGACATACCTTTGCATCTTTTGTAGGTGCACGGTAAGAGACTCTCCATGACCCATTTTAGCGGAAATCATGTTGGTGAAAATCTCATAACGTTCTTGTCTCGCGTTTTGGTGGTATCTCTCCAACAAGTCTTTGTGCATCTCGTACGGGTACATGTCCTCATAGGACTTTTGGAATTCGGAGTTCATAGTGGCTATCATGATGCAATGTACCTTTGTTGCATCACGCTCGTGAGTTTCAAAAGCGGTCATTTCATCCGGAGTAGCGATTTCAGGGTTGATTTTCTCGAGCTTCTCATCGAGGACATACTCCTTGTCCTCATAGCGAGAAATAGTGCGAATGTATCTTATCCATTCGCTAAAGTTCGTCCCATCGAAAGTGATCTTTTGACAAAGGCTCATCAATGTGAATGAACTAGCAGCAGCGTTGTTTGAGCAAGACATCTACAAATAGAAAGGACAAAGATAGATTAGAATATGAATCCCTAATTATCACCCAATAATAAAATTAGGGCTAGGATCCAACAACAATATTTACATATTAGAAAAGGGATACCGTAATCTAACATGCAAACAATTTGAAGGTAAGTGAATGACGATTCACTAATTCTCCATGACGAAAACATAACTTTAAGTTCTAAATGTATTGAGAATTCCTAGGTCTAGATGAGATTCATTGAAACTTTTCGATGGCATGTTTAAATCTCGATATGCCCCTCTTGTTTGTGACTGGGATACCGAGGATCACAAAGCGGGTGTGAATTACCATGCAAATTCACATGGTGGCTTCATTGTAACGTTAACCTATTCGATGTGCCGGTAAACCACACACGCTCCATCGAACTATGATAAACAATGAATCACCCTTTGCCACCTTCGCTTATAACCAATTAGTGTGTCGGTAAACCACACACGCTCCACTAACTTCTTAGCAATGTGCAAAGATTAATTTCATGGGATTGCATCAATTCACTTTTCTTAAAGTTACTAAGATTGGGAAATTTTTGAAAAACATGTAGTTACTTTGTATTTCATATTATACTTTTAATGAGATATAAGGTTGCCCTATCCTACCTGTTCGGCTAACGACCCTCCACCGATCAAGCAAGCGGTGGGTGTGAGTGTACACCCATTAAGCGCCATTTTAGGTAGCAACCTTATACCCACCTTATAGACCGGCTTCGTGAATGAGGCCTACTAACGGTAAGACTAGCATTTTAGTTATACACATATATATATATATATATATATATATATATATATATATATATTAAACTTGTAATATTATATTAGTATAGGGTTGGATTTTAAACTTGTAAAATTCAAGGGTTTGAAATTTAAATTGTCTAAATTAAACTTTTAATCATAAAACATAAATTTCAAAACTTGAGGGCAAGTTTTAAACATTTAAAACATGGAGGATCAAATAACAAATAATCTCAATTAACAATTAATTCCATAATTATCCATATTTGATTTATTTAATGATATCTTGCAAAATAATTTACCAATTTAATGAAAATAATTAATTAATTATCACGTAAGGAAATTAAATATTTTATTAATTGATAAATATCTTTAATTAGATCAAGATTATAGTCATATATATCAAAAAATTGGATTAGGGTTGATCTAATATGATAAAGGAAAGTTTCTATAAGATAAATATCAAAAAATCTCGATTTTGGCCCTTCCTGACGCTCGGACTCGCCGAGTTCCCAACTGGACTCGTCGAGTCAGCCCAACTCGTCGAGTCCACCATGGGACTCGTCGAGTTCATGACACAGAACCACAAAATTCGAATTTTGCAAGCAAGAAACAAACAATTATGCATCAATTTAATAGAAACCAATCTAGGCTCTGATACCACTGATGGGTTTTGGCCATATGAACATTCCCATGTGCACATGCAAACCCTAATGCTTGGATCTAGGTTTCTCTAATTAAATATGCATTGGATCCAAGACTTCTAATGGCTAATGGAGTATAAGAACAACACAAAATCAGAATTAGAAGCATACCTTGAAACACTTGTTTGATCTTCTAGTTCTTGGAGCTTTAGAGTCACAAATGTCACTCCTCTAATGGCTTAGAAACACCAACTTGCAAGAGGATGATTTGAGATAGAGGAGAGGGAATAGAAATCGGCCAGGGTTTCTTTGCTTTTGTAGAGGTGCCGATTTCCCTTGCCTCAAGGGTCTATTTATACTTGTAAGGCTTCTAGGGTTTCACCCTTAAACCCTAGTTGGATAATCTTTACTCAAAGCAATCCAAATCCTTTCCAAGATAAGCCCTTGGACGATTTGTGGCTTATCCCAAGCCCTAGAAATCGTCCAACCCTATCCAAGAAGGATTTACAGCCCAAAGTGTAACTATCAAACAACTGATAGTTTATACCCTCTTATTTAATTAATCTCTTTAAGTCACCAAATTAATTCTAATTAATTTATGACTTGTATTAATCAAATAACAATATTATTATTCCTTATATTATTCTCATAATATATTAATAATATTTATTCTCTCATAATAAATCATCCTGTCAAGTTGCTATGGTGAAGGCAACCCAAAAGGACCATGCACAATCTGGTCAAATACTTGCCTAATATAGTTGTAGCCTTAGAGACTATTCCAACAGTCTCCGACTTGGATAAGTCTAGTAACTATATGCACAAGTACAATCTGATTTGCAATCGTAGCTCTCAAAGTCGTTGTCAAACTCTGATCTAATCAATCTTGTCCTTTAGATAGGGGATCGTACAGTCCTCTGTTAGATATCATGCTGACAATTCTATGGAATAATTTGTCTAGCATTTTGGTTTCTCGATCTCCGATTCATTTGACATAGAACTTAATCGAACACATCAATTCAGTTCTGACCGGGCCCGACACATAAGTCAAATCAAATCATCGAGCGGCCGAGATATCGCTTTTACCCTCTTGGGATAAAAGTAACAGATAAACTTCGACTTATATGCATTTACTTATTCATTAATCAACTATACACACCAATGCGTTTTATAACACCGAGTTACTGATGCGTTTTCGCATTATCAATGTACAACCAATTAACAAATAACAAGCCATATATCTAGGTTTTAAGACTATATGATATTATTGTCTTGCGATCACCCTTTTATATCATATTCCATAAGGTGATTCCAGCAAGCGCGAGTTTGTTCCAATGCTCAAAACCAGTTCATAAGCACTCATGAACGTTGCAGCAACCCTTTGCTATGTCTAAAACCATTTAGACAATCTACACACCGATTTTTGACAATCTTCATTCATATCTACTTCCAACATATGAACGATTGTGGACAATTTGAATAATTAGATTATTCTTAATAAACTCAATTATTCTGGAAGTCAAAACATGCAAAAATTAAAGAATAGTTAAACAATTAACACAAGACAGTAACATTACTCATAAATAATACTCCTTTATTTAATCATCAAATGTTAATTACATTTATCTATTACACGTTTCTACTACTATCTAATCTATGCTAATATCATCCTCCAGCCCAATACTCCTAGCATGCTGCAAGTGCTTAACCCTACTCAGTCCCTTCGTAAGCGGATCTGCTGGGTTATCTTCTGATGATATCCTCTTCTAATAAAGTGATCTTTTCTGTCGATATGTTGGGATCTACCATGATAACTCGGTTCCTTGGTCAAGGCAATCGCTCCTTCATTATCACAGAAAATTTCCATGGGCTCCTTTATGGCAGGTACAACTCCAAGATCACCGATGAAGTTCTTCAACCATATTGCCTCCTTCGACGCTTCGCTCGCTGCAATGTACTCTGATTCGCACGTTGAATCAGCTATTGTTTCCTGCTTGGAACTTTTCCAAGTCATTGCTCCTCCATTCAGGGTAAAGACCCAGCCCGACTGCGAACGGTAGTTGTCCCTGTCGGTCTGAAAGCTGGCGTGACTATACCCTCGCACCTTCAAGTCATCACTCCCTCTGAGGACTAAGAACCATTCCATCATCCTCCGAAGGTACATAAGGATATTCTTAACCGCAATCCAATGGGCTCTGCCAGGATTCCCTTGATATATGCTAACCATGCTCAAAGCAAAGGCTACATCAGGGCGAGTACAATTCATAGCATACATGATTGAGCCAACTGCGGAAGCGTATGGTACTCGGCTCATTTCTGCTATTTCAGCTTCGATACTCAGACTTTGAATCTTACTCAACTTGGCATTACTTTGTATCGGTAATTATCCTTTCTTCGAGTTTTCCATACTAAAACATTTTAGTACCTTCTATAAGTAAGTGTTCTGACTAAGTCCTATTAGTCTCTTACTTCTTTCTCTTACTATCCTTATTACCAAAATATAAGAAGCTTCTCCGAGGTCTTTCATAGCGAAGCACTTCCCGAGCCAGGACTTAACTTCCTGCAGAGTCGGGACGTCGTTTCCTATGAGTAATATGTCATCGACATATAGAACGAGGAAGCTTACTATACTCCCACTGGCTTTGACATATACACACGATTCATCTTCGCTTCGTACAAATCCAAACTCTTTGACTTTCTCATTGAAGCAAAGATTCCATCTGCGAGATGCTTGCTTAAGTCCATAAATGGACTTCTCAAGCTTACACACTCTATTCGGATGCTTTGGATCCACAACCCCTCTGGATGAGCCATGTAAACATCCTCAGCCAACTTTCCGCAAAGGAAAGCGGTCTTGACATCCATTTGCCAAATCTCATAATCATGAAATGCAGCAATAGCTAGCATTACTCTAATAGACTTTATCTTCGCAACTAGTGAGAAGGTCTCATCATAGTCAACTCCTGGAGTTTGAGTAAAGCCCTTCGCAACCAATCGCGCCTTATACGTGTGTACTTTTCCATCCACATCGGTCTTCTTCTTGAAGATCCATTTGCACCCAACGGTCTTACGTCCGGGCACATTATCAACCAAATTCCAAACTTGGTTATGCAGACTCCGGGCCTGCCATGGCTTCCTTATAGCTATTAGGTTCATCAAGGTATATTAGTGTACCATCACTAATATCCGTGTCCCCTTCGATAGTAATATGAAAACCATAAAACTGGGGTTGAACTCTAACTCTTTCGGAACGTCTAAGAGGTAAGGATTCGTCAATCGGTTCAAGCGGATTTCCTCCTCGGGTTGAGTGCCAGCGGTAGAGGTTCCTTCATCTATCGATTATTGAATCTCTTTAAGCTTGATTTTCCTCCCACTGTCTCCTTGGCTTATGACTCGCTCTCGGAAAACTCCTCTCCTCGCAACAAAGACAACATTGTCCTTCGGTCTATAGAAGAGATTGATGGGTTTTGAGCATTCTAACACTCCTAAGTGTACATGCAACCCTAAATACCTTGGATCTATGTTTTCTCTATTATACATGCAAATAAGAACTTCCAAGGTATTATCCTAATCTAGCATACAAAACAATGAATGTAACAAGATAGAATACATACCTCTTGATGTAGAAAGTCTTCATGAAGCTTGAGTGCCTAGCCCCAATAGTGTGGAAGCCTCAAATGGAATCACAATCACCAAAACAATTAGAATAACTTGAGAGAATTCTACAACTCATGAAATCGGCTAGCCCTTTCACTTCACACACTAGTGGCCGATTTTGGTCAAGAATAAGAAGCTTATATAGTTAGGGTTACACCATGTAAACCCTAATTGACATGGCCTTTCATTTCCATGATCCATGGGTACAAATACACCATGGAGCATCCATGGACCATCCTATGGGTTTTAGCCCAACTTGATTATCCATGGAGCATTAGCCCACTATACAAGTATGGATTATTTACACAATCAACCCATATATTTAATTAGTCTTCTTTTGATCACTTAATTAATCCTAGATTAATTCTTGATCAATACTAATTAAATAATCTTATTATTCTTATTATTAATATACTAGAACTTATAATATATTAATAACCATAAGTGTCTTATTTCTCTCATTATAGTCTATCCAAGTGCATGATGGTATGCAACCCAAATGGACCATGCCGGGTCGGGTCAAGTCTTACCAATTATAGTTATGGACTTAGACATTAATCCAACAGTCTCCCACTTGGATAAGTCTAAAACTATTATTGCGTATGACTTCAGGAACCAACTGGCAATCGTAGCTCTCAAAAGCTTCTGTCGAACTTTGACCTTGTAGATGAAATCTGACCTTTGTCAATGACTTGTCCATTAGATAAGGGATCATATATTCCTCCATTCTAGATATCATATGGACTGAAACATGGATTATCATCATTCTCTCTGTCCATTTGTTGTTTCCCAATTTGCGATTTATGACGACTGACTAATTGAACAAATCAAATCAGTCCTGGCCCGGCCGAGCACTTCCATTTGTCATCATCAAATCATCGAGGGGCCCACATATATCGCTTTTATCCCGAAGGTAAAAGGAACGGATAAACTTCGACTCATATAGCTTGTTCTACTACTTGTTGAATCATACACAAAGGCACGTTTTATAGCACCGAGTTACCAAATGCGTTTTCGTGCAATCAATGTACAACCAACTCATAGTAACAACTCATATCTCTAGGTTTGAAGAATATAAGATATTATCGTCTCATGATCACTCGTGATAAAATCCATGAAGTGATTCCAATGAGCACGGGTTGAATCCAATACTTAGAACTTATGAGCACTCATGAGTGTTGTAGCCCTTTGTCCAACACCTTAGAGCTCTACAAGCCAACCCATGACAGTCTTAATTCATATCTACTTCCAACATATGACTGACTATGGATGGTTTGAATAACTTAGTCATTCCGGAAGAATAACCTAGTTTATTCGGGAAGTCAAAACATGCAAAGTGAAACACAATAATAATTGAATCCAATATGGTATCAACCCTTTGAACATAAATAAAACACCTTTTATTTATCACCATATGATTACACATTATTGATTGTATACTGTTTCAGCTATCAACTTTATTCTTGAATTTAAAACAATAGTTGTCCCATGCTCCAAGCATGTACACTATGTTTTCTTAAACACTAGTCATGCCATACACCAAGTATGCATACTATGTTTGTCTATGACATTTACTTTGTGAACTAGATCAATTGAACATAACTTCAATGATTCTCTTTTCACACTCCCAAATCCTTACTGCAAATGCAAGAATTCCAAATTCATGCCATTTACTGAAATCTGTTAGATTCTAAACTTATATGCATTGATCCTCTTGTAACGATTATGCACAAACTCACAAAGACTTGGCAACAATCATTACAGAGTATTCCAAAGGAGATCAACTCCTTGGAAACATCCTTCTTGCATTAAGTTTCCTTAATCTTACACATACTGAAATTTCTAACTTTGAAACATTTCCAGATTCCATTTTGACTATCACTTCTGAACAAGAGTTGCCTCCTTACAGATTATGTCAATATGGTCCTTCTAGAATTATCACTACACTTCCAACTGTCCTTTAGTAACCAATCTTTGGTAAACCTTAGATTGTCCTTGACAATTGTTTAATCCTTTTAGTCATATCCAGTTCTAAACCTTTTCCCTTCTTAATGCCCCAGGCATTTGGAAAATTTTAGAACGGATGAATATAGCACATGTAATCGATCCTATATCCGAAGCATATGGGACACGATTCATGATGCCTCACATAAAGACTAAACCAGTCTTTTGCTATAACATTTCCATTTCTATTTGCCAAGTTCTCATAATTCAGATTATGAAAAGGGATGCCGTAATCATAATCGAATTTTAGAACGCAAATAATGGACCCATATATAGAATTTCCTTATGTTGAGCCATTCCAACATGAAATTCATATATATATATATATATATATATATATATATATATATATATATATATATATATATATCCTTGACTAAATGATTAAAACCTCATGATCTAAGCTTAAGATTTGAGATGAGGTATAATTTCCTCTCCCTTAATTATAGCAAAACAACTTTTCCAACCCTTGCAACCTCACGAATTGAAACTTTTTGTTTTCTATAATTAACATTGCTAACTTGCAATACTTATCATAATTATCATGCTCCCACTAACATGATGATTATTAGCATAACACTTATGCTCCCACTAGCTTTGACATGTACTCAAGGATCAGCTAACTTTCTTACCAAAGTTCAGATTTCTGATACTAGATTGTTTTGATAAGACTTTATCAAAAACATACACCTTCCCTTAGATAGCTCATGGGTGTGTCTAAACAATTTCAAGAACTATGAAAAGGGATGCCGTAATCATAGTCTTGATTGTTTTGACCTTTGCCATTTCTCACAAGTCCAGGTTAGTGTGCCAGTAAACCACACACGCTCCACTAACGACTTTGAGAATGCGAATATCACAATTGCTATCTAGATAAAATCTACTTAGTGAAAGTGTTTCCTCACCATCATTTTCATGAATCGGAGAGAAACCTTATGACACTTAGATTTAATGGTGTATGTGTTCTTATCCATGTGAATTTTCAAAACCATAGCCACAAGACAAGGATAATGACAAATCCAAACTCATATGGATTGAACTCAATCTTAATTTCTCGCCACCTGGCAGCTCAAGGGCCTACCATTGCTTCCAAGTTGTTGTGCAACAAATTGAGAACTCTAAGAACTCATATGCAAAACCCACTTTAAATGGAATGGGCATAGAATATGTCAACACGATAAGTTATAAACCTCAAGTCGTGTGCTAGTGAAGAACTTCAGGTTTTATTCTTGATTAGTTCTTGAGACTTTCAAGACCTTTAAGACTCCCACTGTCCTCTTGACCTATAAGACTTTCTTGTCAGATATTCAAGAGATAGTGAGGATTCTTAATCAAGACAAACACTTCACACAATTGGCCTAAGTTGGTCTTTGTTTTATCCAAAACATCACAACTTACCAATTTCAAATGTACATGAGTAGGAAACTTTTACTCTTACATTTTACAAGTGTTTTACACCTTCTTTAAGACATGTCACTCAAATTACAATCTTGGAGTATGACTCTAAGACTTGTATTGGAACGAAGTATGACTCATCTTCTTGATTTAACCATTTCAACAATTCAAGATCCCTCTTCTTAGTCATAAGAATGCACTAAGATTTCCTTAGAGAACTAATTGTGATATGGTTTCTTAATCATTAAGATGATCACAAAACTGATACTAAAGTACTCTCCCATCTTTTCAGATTTGAGAAACTTTTATCCTTCTGCCTAATTTGATTCTTCTTATTCGCTCTGCCTTACATTGGAACCTTTTCCAATGTCTCAGAGTTACACTTAAGCTTGTAAGTATAATCATATTTACTGAGCTTTAGTAAACTATGACAAATAGTCTTATCAATCTTTTGTGGTGGACTTAATCAGTGCACAAGAATGTGTACTCGATCCCTTAGTCCTTTACTTGACTCACACATCCATGTGACCAAGTAATTAGTCTTAATGTTTCCAATACTTGAAAGTTCTCATTCATCATGCTATACAACTTGCATGATTCCAAGTTCCGGTCCAATTGAAACTTGGGTGATGAGAATCTTTCCTTATTTGGTAAATTTAGACATTACCACAAATGAAAGAATCAATTTCATATTTCCACTCTTGCTATTAATGGAATCATATAAGCAACAATTTTTCCTCAAATGCCATTGTAAGGATATTTTAAAATAAATAAAATCAAAAAATTTCTATTATTTTAAAACTTTGCGAAAAAACTTATCCTTACAATCCATATGAAAACTTGTTGTTATCTATTCCTAGGCAATATCTCATAACTCCTAAGAAGTAGCTCAGGAATCCGATCTTCAAACTATGCGATAGAAATCCATCTACGCGATCAGATTCAGCATATTCTTTTTTTAAGTTTCTTCACTTTTCTTTGATTCTTAAAACATCACCATGTGACCCAGTCACATCATGTATCAAGAATCTCAGAATAGAGACTTAACAGAGTTAGATAATGGACTTTACCTGAAGTAGAGTCAAACTTATTGACTTTAACATCCTTAGGTAAATTTGGCAGCTTCGCAACCAATGCCCCTTCCATTGGCAATATAAACATATGGACCCTTTGATAATGGTACACGAGACTATCATAGACTTAGCTTTTCTCTTTACCATTTGGTCAACCAAGTTGACTATGGCCGATCCCTTTCCACTGGAAGAGAGAGCTTTACTAGATATCATTGTCAATGTCCATGAAGTTTAGGAAGTTGATCTTAGCAAATAGATAAGATCATTAAGGGTCTTGTCATAGTCTGTTTCATAGGTGTCCCAAAGGAACTCACTATGTGACTTAGAAAGTGATTGAACCACCAACTTTCTCAAGACTTTGACACCCAACTCTCCCGGCTAGTCAATATGTGACTACATCTCCAAGATGTGTTCACACCTAGACCTTGCCTTGCCAATAGGGCTTGAGTGACCTTAAACTTTTCAAGAACTTATGGGTTAGGGAGAATAGTTGGAGGAGGTGAAAGAAGTATGATTTCCAAGGGACATCATCTTCATTTAGGAACCCTTGTTTCAAGAGATTTGGGAAGATCATAGGTGTCTAAACCAGACATCTTTTGGGAGATATTCAAGATAGTTGATTTAAAGTCCTTAATAAGACACCCAATATGAAATATTAAGGCTAGGACCCAACAAACTATTTTATAACTTAGAAGAGGTATGCCGTAATCCAAGCTATAAAATATTTGAAGGTAGGTGAATGACGATTCACCAATTTCCACCAAGATAAACGAAATGTATTATTAGGTTTTAATTGGATTTGAAACTCCTAGATCTTTTGAGATTCATTGAACTTTTCAAAGGCATTTTCAATATCGAGTGTGCCCTTCAGGTTTTGTGACTGGGATGCCGAGGATCACAAAACAAGGTGTGAAGTAACCATGAAAATCACTTGGTACCCTTAATAAGTTACCCCTCAATCGATGTGCCGGTTAACCACACACGCTCCATCGATACTATGATAAATATTAAGTCACCCTTTACCTACCTTGTTAAGTCCAAGTTAGTGTGCCGGTTAACCACACACGCTCCACTAATGACTTAGACAAAGTGTAAAGTGTAATTTCATGGGTTAGCACCTTATTCACATTTTTCCTAAGTAACTAAGATTGGGTATTATTAAGAGTTTAGTTACTTAGTATTTATCATTAATACTTTTAATGAAGGAGGATTAAAGTCCTGTCAAACCCGTTCGGCTAACGACCCTCCACCAGTCAAGCAAGCGGTGGGTGAGAGTGGACACCCATTAAGTTGCCATTTTATAGGCAACAACCTTATACCCACCTTATAGACCGGCTTCGTGAATGAGGCGTACTAGCGGTAAGACTGACTTTACTCTTATACATATATATATATATATATATATATATATATATATATATATATATATATATATATATATATATATATATATATATATTATTAACTTATAATATTATAAAGTATAAGGGTTGAATTTTAACTTTTTAAAATTCTAAGGGCTAACTTGGAATTAAAGTATTCATAAGTGAAAACTTTTCAAATTCCAAAACTTGAGGGCAAGTTTTGAAACTATTCAAAACTAATTAATTCCATAACTTATGTGTTTAAAGTAGTTTTAATCCAAAAACTCTTCAAGTTCCATAACTTGAGGACAAGTTATGGAAGACTTTAAACTAATAAAAGAATCAACTTTTCTTTATTTTATAACTTATGAAATTAATTAAGGTTACACTTAATTTATTAATTTATTGATGAAGTGACTCTTGAACCTCTATAACTTAAGGACAAGACTCTTCATCTTTTGTAACCATTGCCAACTTTTATGAGTTTTATGAGTCTTTAATGTGACTCTTCATGTAACTTGAGGACAAGTTACACAAACACATTTTATACTCAACTCTTAGATTAAAATGGATTGAAAACAACTATTTCAATTAACTTTTCTATTAATCTAAGCAACTCATAAGTACAAGATAATTCAAATCAAACTTTTTCATGTAATTAGCCTAATCACTAAACTAATTCAAAACATGAATCTATTGAAAATTATCTTTGAAAATGGATTAGCATGAACATTACCACATCAAAAACAAGTTTATAAGTTCAAAAACAACTTAGGGTAATGTTCCTAGTCCATTTCTAACCAAAAACGTCGAATATATGCTGTCTGGGGCTCCTACTCGGAGAGTGCATGAACCTACTCGGCGCGTAGGATGATTTTACTCATGGACTCGGCGAGTTCATCAGTGGACTCGGCGAGTCCAGTGCCCAGAAAGCCAGAAAATCGAGTTTTTCAGCATTTTTCAGCAATTTGCATCAAGTATAATAGAAAGCAAGCCTAGGCTCTGATACCACTGATGGGTTTTGAGCATTCTAACACTCCTAAGTGTACATGCAACCCTAAATACCTTGGATCTATGTTTTCTCTATTATACATGCAAATAAGAACTTCCAAGGTATTATCCTAATCTAGCATACAAAACAATGAATGTAACAAGATAGAATACATACCTCTTGATGTAGAAAGTCTTCATGAAGCTTGAGTGCCTAGCCCCAATAGTGTGGAAGCCTCAAATGGAATCACAATCACCAAAACACTTAGAATAACTTGAGAGAATTCTACAACTCATGAAATCGGCTAGCCCTTTCACTTCACACACTAGTGGCCGATTTTGGTCAAGAATAAGAAGCTTATATAGTTAGGGTTACACCATGTAAACCCTAATTGACATGGCCTTTCATTTCCATGATCCATGGGTACAAATACACCATGGAGCATCCATGGACCATCCTATGGGTTTTAGCCCAACTTGATTATCCATGGAGCATTAGCCCACTATACAAGTATGGATTATTTACACAATCAACCCATATATTTAATTAGTCTTCTTTTGATCACTTAATTAATCCTAGATTAATTCTTGATCAATACTAATTAAATAATCTTATTATTCTTATTATTAATATACTAGAACTTACAATATATTAATAACCATAAGTGTCTTATTTCTCTCATTATAGTCTATCCAAGTGCATGATGGTATGCAACCCAAATGGACCATGCCGGGTCGGGTCAAGTCTTACCAATTATAGTTATGGACTTAGACATTAATCCAACAGAGATATCCAAAGGATTTATGCGGGTAGCCGATGAAAATACATCGCTCACTACGAGGTTCGAGCTTGTCGTGAGTATCTCGTCTTACGAAAGCCTCGCAACCCCAAACCTTGATATGTGCCAACGAGGGAGCTTTCCCTGTCCACATCTCGTGAGGTGTTTTGGCAACCTTTTTAGTAGGGACTCGGTTAAGGATATGCGTGGCAGTCTCTAAGGCATACCCCCAAAAAGAGATTGATAGTGAAGCACGACTCATCATAGAGTGAACCATGTCCAACAAGGTTCGATTACGCCTTTCTGCCACACCATTCAATTGTGGTGTCCTAGGTGGTGTCAATTGTGAAACTATTCCACACTCCTTGAGATAATCGTGGAATTCAAGACTTAGGTACTCTCCTCCTCGATCGGATCAAAGCATCTTGATTTTCCTGGCCAATTGATTCTCCACTTCATTCTTGAACTCTTTGAACTTTTCAAAAGTTTCTGACTTTTGCTTGATTTAGTAGATATACCCATATCTACTATAGTCATCGGTAAAAGTCACATAGAAGCGGTTCCCATCCTTCGTGGTTGATCTAAACGGTCCACATACATCGGTATGTATTAGGTCCAATAGAACCTCAAACCTTTCACATGTACTTGTGAAGGGTGACTTAGTCATCTTTCCAAGTAAACAAGACTCGCATGTGTCATCTTCCCTAAGGTCGAATGAATCCAACGCTCCATCCTTTCGGAGTTCGGCTATGCACTTCTTGTTGACATGTCCAAGAAGACAATGCCACAAGGATGCTCTATCCATACTATTGGAAGAATCCATGCATAAAACATAATTTCCTAAGTTATCTACAATCATAACGGTTTCATAAATTCCATTACATGGTATAGCTTCAAAATAAAAGACACCATTTAGATAAACCAAAATAGAACCATTCTCATTATTAAAAGAAAATCTAAAACCTTGTCTAAACAAACCATGAAATGAAATGATGTTTCTAGCCATTTCTGGCGAATAGCAACAATTGTTCAAATCTAAAGATAAACCATTCCTAAGCACTAAAGAATACACTCCAATCTTGGTCACAGGCGATGATCTTCTGTTCCCCATGATTAGATTTATCCTTCCAGGCTCCACATCCCTATTTCTTCTTAGTCGCTGCACATTAGAACAAATGTGGTAACCACAACCGGTATCAAGAACCCAAGAAATAGCATGAGATGAATCGTTAGATTTAATTGTGTATATACATGTGAAAGACGGCTTGATCTTTCCTTCCTTGATGGCTTGCAGGTACTCTGGGCAGCTTCTCTTCCAATATCCTATCTTGTGGCAGTGGTGGCACTCTGCCTCCTTTGGGTTAGGGCAGGGTTTAGCAGGATCAACTTTGGTCCCACTAGAAGAGGCACCATCTCGGGACTTAACCTTGCGATGGTTCTTAGATGAAGCCTTCCTCCTCTTTCCCCTTCCTTGTCCAATAGCCAACACAGGAGCATCGGGTGGATTGGGATTTGGTGCAACAGACTTGTCCTTGAAGTTGCTCTCAGCGACCCTCAAGAGACCTTGGAGCTTACTTACGGTGACCTCTTCTTTGTTCATGTGGTAGGTCATCCTAAATTGATTGTAACTTGGAGGCAAAGAGTGAAGCACCATGTCGATCGCCAAGTCTTCCCCAAAGTCAACATTCAACTTGCGAAGACGGTCGACATACCTTTGCAACTTTTGCAGGTGCACGGTAAGAGACTCTCCATGACCCATTTTAGCGGAAATCATGTTGGTGAAAATCTCATAACGTTCTTGTCTCGCATTTTGGTGGTATCTCTCCAACAAGTCTTTGTGCATCTCGTATGGGTACATGTCCTCATAGGACTTTTAGAATTCGGATTTCATAGTGGCTATCATGATGCAATGTACCTTTGTTGCATCACGCTCGTGAGTTGCAAAAGCGGTCATTTCATCCGGAGTAGCGATTTCAGGGTTGATTTTCTCGAGCTTCTCATCGAGGACATACTCCTTGTCCTCATAGCGAGAAATAGTGCGAATGTATCTTATCCATTCGCTAAAGTTCGTCCCATCAAAAGTGACCTTTTGACAAAGGCTCATCAATGTGAATGAACTAGCAGCAGCGTTGTTTGAGCAAGACATCTACAAATAGAAAGGACAAAGATAGATTAGAATATGAATCCCTAATTATCACCCAATAAGAAAATTAGGGCTAGGATCCAACAACAATATTTACATATTAGAAAAGGGATACCGTAATCTAACATGCAAACAATTTGAAGGTAAGTGAATGACGATTCACTAATTCTCTATCACGAAAACATAACTTTAAGTTCTAAATGTATTGAGAATTCCTAGATCTAGATGAGATTCATTGAAACTTTTCAATGGCATGTTTAAATCTCGATATGCCCCTCTTGTTTGTGACTGGGATACCGAGGATCACAAAGCGGGTGTGAATTACCATGAAAATTCACATGGTGCCTTCATTGTAACGATCACCTATTCGATGTGCCGGTAAACCACACACGCTCCATCGAACTATGATAAACAATGAATCACCCTTTTCCACCTTCGCTTAGAACCAATTAGTGTGTTGGTAAACCACACACGCTCCACTAACTTCTTAGCAATGTGCAAAGTGTAATTTCATGGGATTGCATCAATTCGCTTTTCCTAAAGTTACTAAGATTGGGAAATTTTTGAAAAACATGTAGTTACTTTGTATTTCATATTATACTTTTAATGAGATATGAGGTTGCCCTATCCTACCTGTTCGGCTAACGACCCTCCACCGATCAAGCAAGCGGTGGGTGTGAGTGTACACCCATTAAGCGCCATTTTATAGGCAGCAACCTTATACCCACCTTATAGACCGGCTTCGTGAATGAGGCCTACTAACGGTAAGACTAGCATTTTAGTTATACATATATATATATATATATATATATATATATATATTAAACTTGTAATATTATATTAGTATATGGTTGGATTTTAAACTTGTAAAATTCAAGGGTTTGAAATTTAAATTGTCTAAATTAAACTTTTAATCATAAAACATAAATTTCAAAACTTGAGGGCAAGTTTTAAACATTTAAAACATGGAGGATCAAATAACAAATAAGCTCAATTAACAATTAATTCCATAATTATCCATATTTGATTTATTTAATGATATCTTGCAAAATAATTTACCAATTTAATGAAAATAATTAATTAATTATCACGTAAGGAAATTAAATATTTTATTAATTGATAAATATCTTTAATTAGATCAAGATTATAGTCATATATATCAAAAAATCGGATTAGGGTTGATCTAATATGATAAAGGAAAGTTTCTATAAGATAAATATCAAAAAATCTCGATTTTGGCCCTTCCTGACGCTCGGACTTGCCGAGTTCCCAACTGGACTCGTCGAGTCAGCCCAACTCGTCGAGTCCACCATGGGACTCGTCGAGTTCATGACACAGAACCACAAAATTCGAATTTTGCAAGCAAGAAACAAACAATTATGCATCAATTTAATAGAAACCAATCTAGGCTCTGATACCACTGATGGGTTTTGGCCATATGAACATTCCTATGTGCACATGCAAACCCTAATGCTTGGATCTAGGTTTCTCTAATTAAACATGCATTGGATCCAAGACTTCTAATGACTAATGGAGTATAAGAACAATACAAAATCAGAATTAGAAGCATACCTTGAAACACTTGTTTGATCTTCTAGTTCTTGGAGCTTTAGAGTCACAAATGTCACTCCTCTAATGGCTTACAAACACCAACTAGCAAGAGGATGATTTGAGAGAGAGGAGAGGGAATAGAAATCGGCCAGGGTTTCTTTGCTTTTGCAGCGGTGCCGATTTCCCTTGCCCCAAGGGTCTATTTATACTTGTAATGCTTCTAGGGTTTCACCCTTAAACCCTAGTTGGATAATCTTTACTCAAAGCAATCCAAATCCTTTCCAAGATAAGCCCTTGGACGATTTGTGGCTTATCCCAAGCCCTAGAAATCGTCCAAACCTATCCAAGAAGGATTTACAGCCCAAGGTGTAACTATCAAACAACTGACAGTTTATACCCTCTTATTTAATTAATCTGTTTAAGTCACCAAATTAATTCTAATTAATTTATGACTTGTATTAATCAAATAACAATATTATTATTACTTATATTATTCTCATAATATATTAATAATATTTATTCTCTCGTAATAAATCATCTTGTCAAGTTGCTATGGTGAAGGCAACCCAAAAGGACCATGCACAATCGGGTCAAATAGTTGCCTAATATAGTTGTAGCCTTAGACACTATTCCAACAATATATACACTAGATCTAGGGTTTGTACGTCTTGGATGAAATGAATGTACAATAGTGAAACCTAGATCCAAGCATTAGGGTTTGCATGAGCACATAGGATGTTCTTTTGGCAAAAATCCATCAGTGGTATCAGAGCCTTAATTGGCTTCTATTGTATTTGATGCTTTGTGTTTCATTCTTGCTTGAAAATTGAGCTTTTGGGTCTTCTGCCTGACAGACTCGGTGAGTCCTAATGTGGGCTCGATGAGTAGGATGAACTCAACGAGTGCATAAGGGGACTCGGTGAGTCGGGTCGTCAGACAAAGGGATTTTTGGGATTTCTTGCTGTTTTGCTGAAGGATAATTACCAAAATCCTTTTTACCTAATAAAATCTGAATTTTATTATTTTTATATGTTTATCCTTACCAAAACAAAAGATAATTACCATTGAATTGAATAATAGATTCCTTATGTAATAAAATTTGATTATTTGATTATTTGAAGGATTATCTTGTAATAAAAATAGAATATATCAAATTTAGATAATCATTAAACTAAATGTTCAGTTTAAATTATTTGCTATTTGATCCTATGTGTTTTGAAAAGGTTCAAAACTTGCCCTGAAGTTTTGAAATGTAAATTTTTCATTAAAATTTTAATTTGAACTATTTAAATTTCAAACCCTAGAATATTACAAGTTTAAAATTCAACGTTATACTTTATAATATTATAAGATTAATATATATATATATATATATATATATATATATATATATATATATATATATATATATATAACTTAAATGCTAGTCTTATCGTTAGTAGCCCTCATTCACGAAGTCGATCTATAAATGGGGTATAAGGTTATAACCTATAAAATGGCTGTTTAGTGGGTGTCCACTCTCACCCACCACTTCCTTGATTGGTGGAGGTTCGTTAGCCGAACGGGTAGGATAGGGCAACCCTTTCCTTATTAAATGTATAATGAATCTATTAAAGTAACTAAATATTTTTTACAAAATTCCCAATGTTAGTTACTTTAGGCAAAAGTGAATTGATGCAATTCCATGAAATTTGTAACATCCCAAAATTCAAGCCCAAAAATTTCATTTTAATTATTTATCTCATAAAAGCATTCATTAGAAAATATTGTGCCAAAACGTCATTCCATAAAACATTATATCATGTTCGAAACCCACGTCATAAACAAATATCATATCAAAGTACAATACCAGAAAACTCCGTGCGGAAAATCATATGTGTGTGTGATGCCATGCTACGCCGCTGATTCCTTCCCCTTAGACGAAGAGGTACCTGAAACCAAAAACTGAAACCGTAAGCACACAACTTAGTGAGTTCCCCCATCATACCACATACCATACAATACCATCGGTATCTTTCAACCGGTAATCATCATCGGTATCTTACAATCGGTAATCATCATCGGTATCTTTCAACCAGTAACTGGGGTCTATTCCACCCCTACTACTAGCATACAACAACAAGGTATAAGCATACAATCAGGCATATCCAAGTACTGACCTACCCTTCGGTCCTAAGGACCACTGTCAGGGAAACACTATCCCTATCATACACATAACATATAATACATATATATCTCATAAGCAAACACGTATCCATACCAAGATAATTATCACAAAGACAATCATCTTCTAAAATAATCCTACTTGGTGGGCCGGCATTGTGGCCTTAGTCCCACCCCTACTGGAAGGTAACTCACCTCGAAAGGCTGGCTGCTGAAAAGCTGATCCGCAAATGTCGGACTACTGCTCCTGTGATCCTCCGGCTGTATTTCCATAAAACACTTAATCAAACATTGATACTATTCCCAGGGTAAAATGACTATTTTACCCCTGACCGATTCCAAACCATAGTCAACTCAGAGTTAAAGTCAACTTCCAGTTGACCCGGCTCGCCGAGTTGGCTTTCCAACTCGTCGAGTCCATATCCAGTCGATTGTCCTTACTCCCGACTCTACTCGTCGAGTTAGGCACTGAATTGAGGAGTTCTATTCCTAACTGATACTCAATGGTCCTTCATCCGACTCGCCGAGTTGTATAAACAACTCGCCGAGTTGATCTTCATCCGATGAACACTCTACACTGTGACTCGCCGAGTTGTATGAACAACTCGTCGAGTCTGTTCTTGAGGCAAGAAGATTGCCTTGGACCCACCGAGTCCAGCCATTGCTGAGTCTGGCTTCTGACTCACTGAATCCACCTATGGCTCATTGCTCTACTCTCATACACAAAAGGGGAAAAATCCGGGACTCACGACTCGACTCGCCGAGTCCGAAGAACAACTCGCCGAGTCGCATACATGCAATCTCTCTACACTCGATTCTATTGAATCCAGTGCATTCCTTTCATAGATCTGGGTTCCTAAGGCTCGATTAACATGTAAACTTTCCAAATTTATGTGTATATAATCATCAATGGGGATTTTAAGGCTCAAAACACACTAAAAGGGGTAGATCTAGGGCCTTCATGCAATATGGCCCCATAAAGGTATTAGATCTAGGCTCCTGGAACTCGAACATAGCCAGATCTAGTGGCTATTCAACCCATTATGATCCCTATACTACTATCAAGCTTGGAAATGGTTCAAAGATAGCTTTAATGGTGTTCTAATTGGGGATGTGAGCATAGAAACAGAATACATCCGAATTGTACCTCAATGAACTCTGGATTAGGTCCTAGATCCTTGCTCTTCACCTTCTCTTTTGGTCTTTCCTTCCTTCTCTTCTTCACTCTTCAAGGAACAAGCACAAGAACACTTCAAATCACTAGGAGAGGGTTAGGGTTCGGTATAGGATGCTCTGAGGGTGAAGGAGACTAATTTGGGGGCGCATAAGGGGGTTTAAATAGGGTGCAAACCCCTGAAATTAGGGTTTCTTCCAGACTGGTGGACTCGCCGACTCCAGAGTATGGACTCGCCGAGTCGCCAACTTAAACGTGCTCAATATCTCGTCCCTACTCGGCGAGTCGGGCTTACGACTCGCCGAGTCCAAGGCTAAAAAATGTAAAATACTTAGATAAATCATACATACCCGGAACCAGGTGCTACAAATCTCCCCCGCTTATTTTAGACTTCGTCCTCGAAGTCTGTTGCCCGATCCTGAAACAGCTTGGGGTAATGCTCCATTATTTCCTTCACTGGCTCCCAAGTCCACTCTGAACCCTTCTGGTGTTGCCATTACACCTTTACAAGATCCACCCTCTTGTTCCTCAAATCCCTCGACTTCTGGTCGAGGATTGCCAATGGTCGCTTAATGTAATTCAGGCTGCCATCGACCAGAATATCCTCCAGGGGTACCATTGCTGAGTCGTCCGCCATGCACTTTCGTAACTGAGAAACATGGAAAGTGTTGTGTATCTGACTGAGTTCGGTTGGCAGATCCAGACTATACACCATTTTTCCACCCGGGCCAGAACCTTGAAGGGTCCAATGTACCTGGGGCCCAACTTGCCCCATTTCATGAATTGGATGACGCCCTTCCATGGCGACACCTTCAGGAGAACCATATCTCCGACCTGGAACTCCAGGTCTGATCGGAGCTTGTCGGCGTAACTCTTCTGCTGACTCTGAGCAGTCTACAGCCTGCTCCGAACCTGCTGAATCCTCTCGGTCGTCTTGAGCACCACTTCGGTGCTACTCATGACCCTCTGGCCAACCTTACCCCAACATATCGGAGTCCTGCACCTTCTCCCGTATAACATCTCAAAAGGAGGACGCTCAATACTCGTGTGTGACAACCCGATATTTCGAGACAATGTAATGTAAAACCAATCAAATCTAGGTCAAAATATAACTTTCCTAAAATCTTATTTGGGTTGAATAAAGTAGTAGGAATCGTATCAATGTTTTCGTACATATATAGAAACCTAAAATCTGAGTTATAACGAAGAAGTTATGACCAACCGAAGATTCTCGGCAAAACCGGCAACAACGATTAAACGAAAAACGCGAAGTTTCAATACAATAGTTTTTAGCCTTATGTATCTAAATAAAAGTTATAGATAACCTCAAACCGTCAGCGTACATAAAAAGAACGTCCAAATCTGACTTCGGATGAGGAAGTTATGATTTTTTGAAGAAATTCCTTAATCACGTCATTTTAATAAATAAATAATAAAAATAATTTCGGAATTTGCCAACGGAATCTAAACGAAAGTTGTAGATCTTAGTCTCACTTACGCATGGATATAAAGAACGTCGAAAACGGAGTTCGTATGAAGGAGATATGAGTTTTAGAAGTTTATTTAAAATAAACATAAATTTAAATATAAATTCTTGGTAATATCCGAAGGGGAGTCAGCAGATAGGACCGGAGTACGCCCCGCGTACTCGAATCAAGGGCCTCGGATCGTCCACGTCGCCCTATGCGAAGCTACCGACCCGCCCCATCCGACCCACCCCGTCCGACCCGCCCCGTCCGATCCGTCCCATCCGAAGCCGAGGCAGTCGAGGACTCGCTCATGCATGACGTACGCGTACGCGCTGCGTACAAGCGTACACCCCGCGTACCGAGGCGGTTCAGCACCCCTATAAAAGGGATGCGAGGGTTTCCGAAAAACTTGCCCATTTCTTCTCTTTTCTCTTACGTTTTTCCTCGTTTTCCGTGCCCGTTCAAACCCGAAGCTCTGGTCTTTTTGCTCAAGTCCTGAGGTCGATTTTACTCCCGAGATTCTCGAGAATCCCGAGAAAAATCCGTTTCCCAAGATGAAACTCTGCTTGGTTTTTCCATCTCGCTATCTTCAAACTTTCAAGTGAGTTCATACCCCTTTTATCAACCTTTGAAATGATTTTAAATGTTTTAAATACTTATAGGGGGGGATACAAGTTAAATACTTATAGTTATTTCTTCAATCACATGTGATTGCATTAATCACATGTGATTGCATTAATCACATGTGATTAATAACTAGGGAAACCAGTGATTTTATCACTGTTCAAACTGTCTATCAAACTGTTTTACTTCAAAATGTTTACAAACCCTTTTACTTTTCAAACTTATTTACAACTGCGATTCAAACAAATGTTCCTTATACTTAAACTGTTTTATCAAACCTATGCCTTCAAATTGTTTTATAGATTGACATCAAGTCGATCTTTTCTTAAAATTATACTTATGTTTCAAATGTCTTATATAAACTTATTTATGCTTTTATATTATAAATTGCATGCCCATATATGTATAGATGTATAAATAATGTTTAAAGGGCTTAGGAAGGCCATCCGCCTTATTTCCTTTTTCTCGATTTGGATGTGGTCTGGTGGGATTTCGGGTGACCATCCGAAGGTCGTTTCAATATTAATTATATATCAAATATACATATATAGACATAAAAGTACTTCCATATTCATACGTACTAGACACACCATTAGTAAGTTACCATCGGGGTAACACACGATCATACTATTACAACTGCTAGATCGATGAGTCAGTTCATTCATGAGTCCATATACAACTATACTAGGAAGAGAACATATACAACTATACTATGAGAACATATACAACTATACTAGAACGAGAAACATTACCCTTACATTAATACGTTAACAATTGTGATCCACTGTATCGGAGCATGCCTTAAATGTCATGGCCCGAGTTGTAGCCAGAATTCTCTTGGAGGGAGAGCGTTGAGTTTGCGTATAGATCTATACTGGATTGACTATCCTACACCTTGCTGCTAGCTACAGCCGGACCTGCAGGTCTGCGGGTGCCAAACGTCATTCCATTATTACGACCATTCGTATGTCGTTGTTACCAGTCGATAGCATGGTGCAATTATCACATTTTACCTTAATATAAATCCGGTTTAAGGTAGTTAGTACAGCAGTAGTTACTATAAAACTAAGCTACAGTACTACAATGATTTACCCATTACATATTTTTAGTGATAACCTCACCTGAACTTTAATGTACAAACTATATTTTGTTAAAAGATAGTTGCACTTGGGAAATTACACACTTTTACAACAAACGAACATACAAAACAGTTAAGCCTTGGCAGAAGGCTACTTTATTAGAAAATATAGGTTTTTCTGAGAGATTCAAACTTTTACAAACACTTACATACATTTTACGAACTTATACTTGAGACACGTTCAAACGTTTTTGATAACAAACACCGACAGTAAAATACTTATGAACTCACCAGCTTAATGCTGATAAACTCTTTCAAAATAACTTGTATTCTCAGGTCATCAGTAGACAGGTACCGATGCCAGCTTTTGAGGAGATGGAGCGGATTCAAGACTCATCAGATTATTATTTTGATTTACCTTATATTTTTGGTGTCTAAAACTGTACAGAACACGCTTGTATTAAAATTATATATTTAATGCAATGGATGATGTTGTTTGCTTATTTACATTTACTGTGTTGTGATACTTTACATGACGTCCTCCGCCCCAGAACGTTTCTGACGTTCTTGGTTTTGGGGTGTGGCAGATTGGTATCAGAGCATTGTTTATAGTGAATCAAGTATATCAACCCATAAAAGATATACTAAACTATAAACCCAAAAGGGATTAAAGCACTCTGACCAAGAGTCTATACTTTAAATATTAAAATATTTAATTAAGTATACTAGTCTGCATTCATACTAAAATCAGTGTCACAATGACAAGAACAAAAGTATTACGGTTGTTAAATATCACAAGTGAGCTCGGGGATGTATGGTCAGTCCTAGGAATGGCATAGCCTGATCAACTATGCTGGTCCTAGGAGTGATTAGCATATGCCCTAGAATGGTTGTGATAGGTTAACAAGTCTAAAAACTTACCAACAATACCACAAGAAGATCAGTAGAAATTAAACTTAAAATACTATAGGTGTATTTTGTACTACTAGTTACACGTATACTATATTCTTATACCTCTCTTCTCGCGTAGATCTAAATGGCTGGATTCCATCACGGCGACCCGTACTTTCCAAATGAAGGCAATGCCGGGTGGATCGATGAAGAGCCCGAAGATGAGCATCCAATCCCTTTGGATGATCACCTCGCAGAAGGCTTTTCTGTTGGATCCGACTCCGAGCCTGAAGTCAACAACCTACCGCTCGTAGGTCAAGCCCCGAACAACAACCCTCGACCAGCTTTTCCAGGTCCTACTCCCTTGTGGGCAAACAAATTGAATTGCTGGAGTGATGAACAGGGTCAACCCTTACCATACTTTGGGGACCGAAGCTTTTAAATGTCAGCGATGGTGGCTCTGCTGACCGAGCTCTGCCTGTCATTATCCGCAGAATAGCTCGTAATGTCAAGCAAGGTCGATCAGCCATCGACTAGGTCATGGAGATTGATGCCAACTCAGGTGTCAACACAGTCCGCATCCGTCGTCTTGAAGAAGACATGGAACGGACCCGGAGAACCAATGAAACCCTGCAGCAGCAGTTGGCTGCCTCACGAGCTGAAATCTTGGAACTTCGAGCTCGCCAGAGGGCTCAGGATCGACACCTTCAAGAGGTGTTTTGTCAAGTGTCCGACCTCAGGGCTCGCCCGAGGAATTCCCATCGCCGTTAGATGATGTCTAGTACATCTCTGTCTTTTGATTAAAGAATAGCCATTAACATCTATGCTCTAAGTAGCACTTGTCTGTAAAATATTCCTAACTTTCAGTACTCTAATTAGGAATCTAAGAATTGTCAAACTTTTCTATGTGCTATGATGTAAGACCTACTGTTAGGTCGATTTTCCCTGAACTTATTACATCTGTAATACCAATATTATTGAAATCTATCTAATCTGTGGGAAAATTCTATACACTTGTGCTTTCCTACTAATATTTCTTATTGTGATTTCAAACACTCATTCAACTGTTGGGCTATGGTTACTTAGTCCGTGTTTCACTCTCACGTTGCTTACAAATTGATTCTTACCATTTTTCTTATCTTTATAAACTTATAGCTGAAAGATGCCTCCTCGCAAATCTCCCAGGAATAATCCTGCACCACCACCTCTTCCGCTTCCGGTCATCGATACTGTAGCCCTGAATGCTGCCGTACCTGTAGCAGTGCCAACTGCCATGGCTCAGTATCACTCTTCTGATGCCAGCAGAGGTGGAACCCCTCTGTAATCAACCCCGGTTGAAACCCCTGTGCGCTCGAGAGAGTGCTCCTATAAGGATTTCACAAATTGCAAGTCGAAGCCTTTTTATGGCACCGACGGAGTCATTGCCCTCTCGCAATGGCTCGAGAAGACTGAATCAGTCTTCGAAATTTGTTCATGCCCTGCGGCGAGTAAAGTCAAGTACGCCGCATGCACCTTTGAAGGAAAGGCCCTGACATGGTGGAACGGCCATATCAAGGCACTAACTTTCGTCGTAGCCAACGACATAGGCTGGGAAACAATGAAAGACCTCATGACTGAGGAATACTGCCCGAGGGGCGAGATCCAGAAACTGGAGCAGGAACTTTGGAACCTGACGATGAAGGGCACCAACATGGTCGCTTATGCTGCCCGATTCAGCGAGCTGGTGGCCCTCTGCCCCAATATGGTTCCCACCGAGGGGAAGAAGATCGAGAGGTACATATGGGGGCTAGTGCCTCCGTATCAGGGGAATGTTCTAGCATCAAACCCCGCTACCTTCGACAGTGCCAAACGATTGGCACAACGACTCATTGACCATGGAGTCAAAACCCCTGCAATCACAACCACCCTAGCCATCCCGAAACCCTCCAAACCCGCTGATACTAAGCGGAAATTCTGGGATGAAAAGAAGAAGCAACAGGCTGCCAAAAGCAGCAAATTGTGGCAATACATGCCACAATAACCCCTGATGCTGCTACTACTGCTCCGGTGGGTCGGTATGCTGGAAGTTCACCCAAGTGCAACAAATGCAACTACCACCACAACGGCCCCTGCCGTGAAATGCAGTGCTCTAACTGCAACAGCAAAGGACACACCGTCCGTTTCTGTAAGTTCCCGGCACAACCTATCAACCAAGTCCCTGGCTCTGGCGCGAGCCCGACCTGCTATGGATGTGGCGAAGCAGGCCACTATAAGAGGGACTGCCCCAAAGCAAAGAATGCTGGTGGAGCAGGAAGGGTACTAGCTATAGGCCACAGGGAAGCAATTGGTGACCCGACAGTGGTGACTGGTACGTTCCTCCTCGAGAACTCCTATGCATGCATTCTATTCGATAGTGGAGCGGAGCGAAGCTTTGTAAACCATAAATTTGCTCGCATGCTTAATCAACCACCACACACTCTCAAGGAACTATTCACAGTAGAAATGGCTAATGGAAAAACTGAAAGTACGAGTAGCATATACTTAGGTTGTACCCTAACTCTAGATAACCATTCATTCTCAATCGACCTCATGCCAGTCTCAATAAAAAGTTTCGACGTTATCATTGGCATGGATTGGTTAAGCCTTCATCACGCCGACATCATGTGCTACGAGAAAGCAGTCCGTCTAAACCTTCCGTCTAACGAAACCCTTATAGTCTACGACGACACACCCAGTGCAAGTCTTCGCATCATATCAAGTATTCAAGCACAGAAGTATCTGCATAAGGAATACCATGCATTCCTTGCTCACGTCGTCGACACGAGCCTCAAAACGAAAGAACTAAAGAACATCCCAGTAGTGAGCGACTTCCCCGACATTTTCCCAGAAGAACTACCCGGGTTACCTCCGCAACGACAGGTCGAGTTCAGAATCGACTTAGTCCCAGGAGCTACCCTAGTAGCCAAGTCGCCCTACCGTTTAGCACCAGCTGAGATGCAGGAACTCTCTAGTCAACTTAACGAACTGCTCAGCAAGGGCTTTATAAGACCAAGTTTCTCACCTTGGGGAGCACCGGTCTTGTTCGTTAAGAAGAAAGACGGATCATTCCGTATGTGTATTGACTACAGAGAACTCAAAAAACTGACGGTCAAGAATCGTTACCCTCTGCCTCGCATAGATGATCTATTCGACCAACTGCAAGGGGCGAACTATTATTCCAAAATTGATCTGAGAACCGGATATCACCAGCTACGAGTGCTAGAAGAGGATGTGCCGAAGACAGCCTTCCGAACTCGTTACGGACATTACGAGTTCGTGGTGATGCCATTCGGATTGACCAATGCGCCTACAGTCTTCATGGATCTGATGAATAGAGTATGGGGACCTTACTTGGATCAGTTCGTCATCGTTTTCATTGACGCTATTCTGATATACTCCCGAAGTAAGAAAGAGCATGGCGATCACCTGCGACAAGTTCTAGGGACATTACGAAAAGAGAAGCTTTATGCGAAGTTCTCGAAATGTGAATTTTGGATCCGGAGAGTCGAATTCTTGGGACACGTGGTAAGCGAAGAGGGAATCCACGTGGACCCATCCAAAATTAAAGCCATTGAGAACTGGTCAGCACCTAAGACGCCTACTGAAATTCGCCAATTTCTAGGTCTCGCTGGCTAGTACCGCAGGTTCATTCAGAACTTCTCTCGAATAGCGAAACCTCTTACAACCCTAACCCAGAAATGCGTGGCCTTTGACTGGGAAGAGAAACAAGAGAGAGCGTTCCAAACGCTCAACAGAGCCTTATGCACTGCGCCAATACTATCCCTTCCCGAAGGAATAGAAGACTTCGTAGTCTATTGCGATGCATCAAATCAAGGGCTTGGTTGTGTTCTGATGCAGCGACGTAAGGTCATCGCCTACGCCTCGAGGCAATTGAAGACACACGAGGTTAACTACATGACCCACGATCTTGAACTAGGAGCAGTAGTGTTTGCTCTGAAGATCTGGAGACATTACTTGTATGGAACGAAGAGCACTATCTTTACCGACCACAAGAGTTACAACACATTTTCGATCACAAGGAGCTCAACATGAGACAACGAAGGTGGGTCGAGCTACTCAGTGATTACAAATGCGATATTCGTTATCATCCGGGTAAAGCCAACGTAGTAGCAGATGCCCTAAGTCGGAAGGATTATTCTGGTCGCAAAATCAAGTCATTTTCAATAACCATCCATTCACACTTGTCTAAGCAAATTCAGGAGGCTCAACTTGAAGCTATGAAACCTGAAAATGTGACGAATGAATCCCTTAGAGGAATGGACAAGAATTTAGAAGCCAAGGGTGACGGAGCCTTATATTTCATGAATCGGATCTGGACACCGAAACACGGTGGTTTCCGAGACTTGGTCATGACTGAGGCGCACAACGCTCGGTATTCCGTCCACCCAGGTTCAGATAAGATGTATCTGGATCTTAAAAAGCTATACTGGTGGCCTAATATGAAAGCAGAGATTGCTACCTTAGTAAGTAAATGCCTTACTTGCGCAAAGGTTAAGGTCGAGTACCAGAAGCCCTCTGGTTTATTGCAACAACCAGAGATCCCGGAATGGAAGTGGGAGCGGATCACTATGGATTTCATAACCAAGTTTCCCAAGACAACGTGTGGACTTGACACCATATGGGTCATCGTTGATAGATTGACCAAGTCTGCACACTTCCTGCCTATCAAAGAAACCGACAAGATGGAGAAACTTACGAGAACATACATTAGGGAAATCGTACGGCTACATGGTGTACCTATGTCCATTATCTCCGATAGAGATAGTAGGTTCACCTCAAGATTTTGGCAATCATTACAACATTCCCTAGGAACAAGGCTGGACATGAGCACAACCTACCATCCTCAGACCGACGGACAGAGTGAGAGGACCATCCAAACACTGGAAGATATGTTGCGAGCCTGCGTGATTGACTTTGGGAAGGCATGGGATACTCATTTACCCCTTGTCGAGTTTTCCTATAATAACAGTTATCACACGAGCATCAAGGCTGCTCCATTTGAAGCTCTATATGGCCGAAAGTGCAGATCCCCTCTATGCTGGGCTGAGGTGGGTGATACCCAATTAGCCAGGGGGCAAGCTTTCGATAGTACTCTCACCGCTCTGGAGATCATTCATGAAACGACAGAGAAAATCGTTCAGATCCGTGAACGATTGAAAGCCTTTAGAGACCGACAGAAGAGCTACACTGATAAACGAAGGAAACCTTTGGAATTTCAGGTGGGAGATCGAGTCCTTCTCAAAGTCTCACCCTGGAAGGGCTTGATACGCTTCGGCAAGCGTGGGAAGCTTAATCCGAGGTACATAGGGCCTTTCGAGATTCTTGCAAGAGTCTGCCCCGTAGCTTACAAACTCGACCTACCAGACGCACTTCGTAATGTACATTCTACATTCCACGTATATAACTTGAAAAAGTGTCTATCCGACGAGACTCTTGTAATCCCACTCGACGAGATCGAGATCAACGAGAGCCTCAACTTCGTAGAAGAACCTGTAGAGATCATGGACCGTGAGGTCAAGCAGACAAAGCAAAGCCGTATCCCTATCGTGAAGGTTCGCTGGAATGCCAAGCGAGGACCGGAATTCACTTGGGAACGTGAGGATCAGATGAAACTGAAATACCCTCACCTTTTTGCTTAGTTATTTGTAATTTCTTACTTGCTTAAATTCTAATTTCGGGACGAAATTCCTTCTAACGGGGGGATGATGTGACAACCCGATATTTCGAGACAATGTAATGTAAAACCAATCAAATCTAGGTCAAAATATAACTTTCCTAAAATCTTATTTGGGTTAAATAAAGTAGTAGGAATCGTATCAAGGTTTTCGTACATATATAGAACCCTAAAATCCGAGTTATAACGAAGAAGTTATGACCAACCGAAGATTCTCGGCAAAATCGGCAACAACGATTAAACGAAAAATGCGAAGTTTCAATACAATAGTTTTTAGCCTTATGTATCTAAATGAAAGTTATAGATAACCTCAAACCGTGAGCGTACATAAAAAGAACGTCCAAATCTGACTTCGGATGAGGAAGTTATGAATTTTTGAAGAAATTCCTTAATCACGTCATTTTAATAAATAAATAATAAAAATAATTTCGGAATTTGCCAACGGAATCTAAACGAAAGTTGTATATCTTAGTCTCACCTACGTGCGGATATAAAGAACATATACAACTATACTAGAACGAGAAACATTACCCTTACATTAATACGTTAACAATTGTGATCCACTGTATCGGAGCATGCCTTAAATGTCATGGCCCGAGTTGTAGCCAGAATTGTCTTGGAGGGAGAGCGTTGAGTTTGCGTATAGATCTATACTGGATTGACTATCCTACACCTTGCTGCTAGCTACAGCCGGACCTGCAGGTCTGCGGGTGCCAAACGTCATTCCATTATTACGACCATTCGTATGTCGTTGTTACCAGTCGATAGCATGGTGCAATTATCACATTTTACCTTAATATAAATCCGGTTTAAGGTAGTTAGTACAGCAGTAGTTACTATAAAACTAAGCTACAGTACTATAATGATTTACCCATTACATATTTTTAGTGATAACCTCAATTGAACATTAATGTACAAACTATATTTTGTTAAAAGATAGTTGCACTTGGGAAATTACACACTTTTACAACAAACGAACACACAAAACAGTTAAGCCTTGGTAGAAGGCTACTTTATTAGAAAATATAGGTTTTTCTGAGAGATTCAAACTTTTACAAACACTTACATACATTTTACGAACTTATACTTGAGACACGTTCAAATGTTTTTGATAACAAACACCGACACTAAAATACTTATGAACTCACTAGCTTAATGCTGATAAACTCTTTCAAAATAACTTGTATTCTCAGGTCATCAGTAGACAGGTACCGATGTCAGCTTTTGAGGAGATGGAGCGCATTCAAGACTCATCAGATTATTATTTTGATTTACCTTATATTTTTGGTGTCTAAAACTGTACAGAACACGCTTGTATTAAAATTATATATTTAATGCAATGGATGATGTTGTTTGCTTATTTACATTTACTGTGTTGTGATACTTTACATGACGTCCTCCGCCCCAGAACGTTTCCGCCGTTCTTGGTTTTCGGGTGTGACATTGTGTGGTAGCTGTTGTTGTATAAGAACTTAGCCAAAGGAAGATAGGTATCCCAGCTACCACCAAAGTCTAGAACACATGCCCGCAACATATCCTTTAGAGTTTGGATCGTCCGCTCACTCTGACCATCTGTCTGCGGGTGAAAAGCAGAGCTAAAATGCAGACGAGTACCTAGCTCTTCATGGAACTTTTTCCAGAACCTGGAAGTCAACCGTACATCTCTGTCTGAAATCATGGAGACCGGCACTCCGTGCCGTGCCACCACCTCTCGAATGTAGATATTGGCCAAATTCTCAGCCGAGATACTCTCCTGGATCGGTATGAAGTGGGCGCTCTTGGTTAACCGATCCACGATGACCCATATAGAATCCACTCCCCGTGCGGTCCTGGGAAGCTTGGTGATAAAATCCATCCTGATATCTTCCCATATCCACAACGGGATCTCCAACAGCTGCATCTTGCCGTGGGCCCTCTGGTGCTCGGCCTTGACCTTCCTGCAGGTCAAGCACTGCTCCACGTACCAAGCTATATCCCGCTTCATGCAGGGCCACCAATAGTCTAGACGAAGATCCCTATACATCTTCATCGCCCCCGGATGAATGGAGAATCGAGATTTGTGCGCCTCCTCCATCAGAACCTGGCGCACACCCTCGAGATATGGCACCCACACCCTACGGTGTAGTGTCAGCAATCCTCTACTTTCATAGTCGAAGAAGGAAACCTGCCCCACAATCCGCTCGCTTATCCAATGTTCCACCTTCATGTCCTCCTGCTGGGCCTCCCGAATCCGCTCCAACAGCGGAGTCACCACTTCATCCTCAGGCAGATATCTCGGATCGATGCTGCCTTGCGGCTAAGCGCGTCAGCCAACACATTGGCTTTCCCCGGATGGTAAAGGATCTCACAATCATAATCCTTTACCACGTCAAGGCACCGACGCTTCCTCATGTTCAGATTCGGCTGGTCCATAAGATACCTCAAGCTCTTGTGGTCTATGTAGATGGTACAACGAACCCCATAGAGGTAATGATGCCAAATCTTGAGGGCGAATACAACAGCCCCCAGCTCCAAATCGCGTGTCGGGTAGTTTGCCTCGTGAGGCTTCAGCTGCCTCAAAGCGTAAGCAATAACGTGCCCTCTCAACATCAACACTGCGCCCAAACCAAGATGGATGTATCGCAGTACACAACAAAATCCTCCATGCCCTCTGGCAGGGCTAAGATTGGCGCCTCGCATAATTTCTTTCTCAACGTCTCCAATGCAACCTGCTGCTCGTGCTCCCAACGAAAAACCATGACTTTCCTTGTCAGCCTGGTTAGGGGTACGACTATGTTGGAGAATTCCTGAATAAATATTTGATAGTAGCCTGCCAATCCTAGGGAGCTGCGAATCTCGGATGGAGACCTCGAGACCGCCCATCTCATCACAGCCTCTACGTTGGCCGGATCCACTGATATCACGTCCTGGTTGACAAGGTGCCATAGAAATTGCACCTCGCGCAACCAGAACTCACACTTGGAGAACTTAGCATATAAGCTCTCCCTCCTCAAAGTACTCAAAACCTCACGCAAGTGCTCCTCATGCTGCTCTCGCATCTTGGAATAAAACAAGATATCATCAATGAAAATAATCACAGACCAATCCAACATCGGCCGGCACACGTGATTCATGAGATCCATGAACGCGGCAGGAGCATTGGTGAGCCCGAAAGGCATCATCACAAACTCGTAATGACCATAGCATGTCCGAAAAGCAGTATTCTGCACATCCTCCTCTCTGACCCTCATCTGATGATACCCTGATCACAAATCAATCTTAGAGAACCAAGATGCTCCCTGAAGCTGGTCGAAGAGGTCATCGATCCTCGGGAGTGGGTAATGGTTTCTTCACCATTACCTTATTCAGCTCCCAATAGTCTATATACATCCGATGCGACCCATCCTTCTTCTTCACAAACAGAATTGGGGCTCCCCAGGGTGAACTGCTCAGTCTAATGAATCCCTTGTCTAACAGATCCTGCAGCTGTGTAGACAACTCCTGCATCTCAGTAGGAGCCAACTGATACAACGCCTTGGCTATCAGAGCCGCACCAGGGACTAGGTCGATCCTAAACTCCACTTGCCACTCCGGGGGTATCTCAGTAAACTCCTCGGGGAATACATCCATAAACTCCTACACCATGGGTACATCGCCCACTGTCCCCTTACCTGCCTCCCGGGTGTCCATAACATAAGCGATATACCCTACGCAACCCTGCGGAAGGTAATGCCTAGCTCTCACTGCTGAACATACCGCTGGTCCTCACCGTGGCCTCTTGCCGTGAACTACCAACTCTCCCCCACTTGGGGTCCTGATCCGCACCAGCTGATGTGCACAATCTATCACTGCCCCATTCAGGGTCAACCAATACATACCTATAATAACCTTGTTCCCTCACAACGGTATAGGAACGAAGCCTACCAGGTAACGTTCCTCGAACAACCTCAAAACACAATCTCGGTAGACCTCCGATGCTTGCACTGATTGGTCGTCTGTAATCTCGACCTCTAGAGGGCAGTCCAACATGCCCGAAGACTCAGGAAACTTCTTGCTAAGCGCAAGAGAGACAAATGATCGGGTAGCACCCGAATCAAACAACACCTGCACTGGGATACCGTGCACATGGAACGATCCTAAACGAATACACACATAGCACATATCAATATCATAACATCATACAAATAAATAAAAGGGAAAGAATCATACCCGTCACCACATTGGGTGCAACGCGTGCCTCCTCGGCTGTCAACTGAAATGCTCGGCTCCGAACCACTGGTGCCTTCTGTTGGATTAATGTCTAAGTCCATAACTATATTTTGTATGTACTTGACCCGACCCGGCATGGTCCATTTGGGTTGCACTTCACCGACACAATTTATATGGATAATCTTTTGAGAATAGTATGTTTATGATTAATATTAATATATTATAAGTTCTAATATATTATTATGGAATCATATTATTTAATTAGTATTGATCAAGAATTAATTTATAATTAATTAAGTGATCAAAAGGAACTAATTAAATATGGACTCTTATATATATGGAATGGGCCAAGTTCATTTAGGTTGGGCTAAGCTTTCATGGATAGTCCATGGAGTGTTTAACCCATGGATCCTAGGAAATGATAGGTCATGGGTATTAGGGTTTAACCCTAATCCTCCATACTATATAAAGATGTCCTTGGTTAGTGAAATGGGTACTAGTGTGGATACACTAAGAAGGGCTAGCCAATTTCACAAGAGAAAACCAAGTATCCATATATAAAGATGTTCTTGGTAATTTGTGATTCCACTTGAGGCTTCCACACTATTGGAGCTAAGCTCTTAAAGCTTGAAGACATCAACCTACATCAAGAGGTATGTATTTCTATCTTGTTACATTCATAGTTTTTGTATGCTAGATTAGGATAATACCTTGGATGTTCTTATTTGCATGTATAATAGAGAAAACATAGATCCAAGGTATTTAGGATTACATGTACACTTAGGAGTGTTAGAATGCTCAAAACCCAACAGTGGTATCAAAGCCTAGGCTTGTTTTCTTGTTATACCTGCAATAGAAGCTAAAAAATCGAGTTTTGTTGCTGTCTGCCCAGCAGACTCGCCGAGTCCATGAATGGACTCGCCGAGTCCAAGGCAAAATGCATCCAACTCGCCGAGTTGGTTGATGCCACTTGCCGACTAGGAGCCCCAGACAGCATATTTTCGAGTTTTTTGGCTAGAAATGGACTAGGAACATTACCCTAAGTTGTTTTTGAACTTATAAACTTGTTTTTGATGTGGTAATGTTCATGCTAATCCATTTTCAAAGATAATTGTCAATAGATTCATGTTTTGTATTAGTTTAAGGTTTAGACTAATTACATGAAAAAGTTTGATTTGAATTATCTTGTTGTTATGAGTTGCTTAGATTAATAGAAAAGTTAATTGAAATAGTTGTTTTCAATCCATTTTAATCTAAGAGTTGAGTATAAAATGTGTTTGTGTAACTTGTCCTCAAGTTACATGAAAAGTCACATTTAAGACTCATAAAACTCATAAAAGTTGGCAATGGTTACAAAATGAAGAGTCTTGTGTCATTGAATAATTTTTTATGACTCCATAACTTGTCCTCAAGCTATGGAAGTTCAAGAGTCACTTCATTAAAGAAAAATATGTAACCATAATTAAATCCATAAGTTATAAAATAAAGAAAAAGTTAGTTCTTTTATTAGTTTAAAGTCTTCCATAACTTGTCCTCAAGTTATGGAACTTGAAGAGTTTTTGGATTAAAAATACTTTAAACACATAAGTTATGGAATTAATTAGTTTTGAATAGTTTCAAAACTTGCCCTCAAGTTTTGGAATTTGAAAAGTTTTCCTTATGAATACTTTAATTCCAAGTTAGCCCTTAGAATTTTAAAAGTTAAAATTCAACCCTTATACTTTATAATATTATAATTTAATAATATATATATGTATAAGAGTAAAGTCAGTCTTACCGCTAGTACGCCTCATTCACGAAGCCGGTCTATAAGGTGGGTATAAGGTTGTTGCCTATAAAATGGTAACTTAATGGGTGTCCACTCTCACCCACCGCTTGCTTGACCGGTGGAGGGTCGTTAGCCGAACGGGTTTCACAAGACTATAATTCTCCTTCATTAAAAGTACTAATGATAATACTAAGTAACTAAACTCTTAATAATACCCAATCTTAGTTACTTAGGAAAAATGTGAATAAGGTGCTAACCCATGAAATTACACTTTACACTTTGTCTAAGTCGTTAGTGGAGCGTGTGTGGTTAACCGGCACACTAACTTGGACTTAACAAGGTAGGTAAAGGGTGACTTAATATTTATCATAGTATCAATGGAGCGTGTGTGGTTAACCGGCACATCGATTGAGGGGTAACTTATTAAGGGTACCAAGTGATTTGCATGGTTACTTCACACCTTGATTTGTGATCTTCGGCATCCCAGTCACAAAACCTGAAGGGCACACTCGAGATTGAAACATGCCTTTGAAAAGTTCAATGAATCTCAAAAGATCTAGGAGTTTCAAATCCAATTAAAACCTAATAATACATTTCGTTTATCTTGGTGGAAATTGGTGAATCGTCATTCACCTACCTTCAAATATTTTATAGCTTGGATTACGGCATACCTCTTCTAAGTTATAAAATAGTTTGTTGGGTCCTAGCCTTAATATTTCATATTGTGTGTCTTATTAAGGACTTTAAATCAACTATCTTGAATATCTCCCAAAAGATGTCTGGTTTAGACACCTATGATCTTCCCAAATCTCTTGAAACAAGGTTTCCTAATGAAGATGATGTCCCATGGATATCATACTTCTTTCTCCTCCTCCAACTAATCTCCCTAACCCACAAGTTCTTGAAAAGTTTAAGGTCACTCAAGCCCTATTGGCAAGGCAAGGTCTAGGTGTGATCACATCTTGGAGATGTAGTCACATATTGACAAGCCGGGAGAGTTGGGTGTCAAAGTCTTGAGAAAGTTGGTGGTTCAATCACTTTCTAAGTCACATAGTGAGTTCCTTTGGGACACCTATGAAACAGACTATGAAAAGACCCTTAATGATCTTATCTATTTGCTAAGATCAACTTCCTAAAACTTTATGGACATTGACAATGATGACATTGGATATCTAGTAAAGCTCCCTCTTCCCGATGGAAAGGGATCGGCCACAGTCAACTCGGTTGACCAAATGGTAAAGAGAAAAGCTAAGTCTATGATAGTCTCGTGTACCATTATCAAAGGGTCCATATGTTTATATTGCCAAAGGAAGGGGCATTGGTTGCGAAGCTGCCAAATTTACCTAAGGATGTTAAAGTCAATAAGTTTGACTCTACTTCAGGTAAAGTCCACTATCTAACTCTGTTAAGTTTCTATTCTAAGATTCTTGATACATGATGTGACTGGGTCACATGGTGATGTTTTAAGAATCAAAGAAAAGTGAAGAAACTTAAAGAAAGAATATGCTGAATCTGATGGCGTAGATGGATTTCTATCGCATAGTTTGAAGATCGGATTCTTGAGCTACTTCTTAGGAGTTATGATATTTTTGCTTAGGAATAGATAACAACACGTTTTCATATGGATTGTAAGGATAAGTTTTTTCCGCAAAGTTTTAAAATAAAACAAAATTTTTGATTTTATTTATTTTAAAATATCCTTACAATGGCATTTGAGGAAAACTTGTTGCTTATATGATTCCATTAAGAGCAAGAGTGGAAATATGAAATTGATTCTTTCATTTGTGGTAATGTCTAGATTTACCAAATAAGGAAAGATTCTCCTCACCCAAGTTTCAATTGGACCGGAACTTGGAATCATGCAAGTTGTATAGCATGATGAATGAGAACTTTCAAGTATTGGAAAATTAAGACTAATTACTTGTTCACATGGATGTGTGAGTCAAGTAAAGGACTAAGGGATCGAGTACACATTCTTGTGCACTGATTAAGTCCACCACAAAAGATTGATAAAACTATTCGTCATACTAAAGCTCAGTAAATATGATTATACTTACAAGCTTAAGTGTAACTCTCAGACATTGGAAAAGGTTCCAATGTATGGCAGAGCGAATAAGAAGAATCAAATAAGGTAGAAGGATAAAAGTTTCTCAAATCTGAAAAGATGGGAGAGTACTTTAGTATCAGTTTTGTGATCATCTTAATGATTAAGAAACCATATCAAAATTATTTCTCAAAGGAAATCTTAGTGCATTCTTATGACTAAGAAGAGGAACTTGAATTGTTGAAATGGTTAAATCAAGAAGATGAGTCATACTTCGTTCCAATACAAGTCTTAGAGTCATACTCCAAGATTGTAATTTGAGTGACATGTCTTAAAGAAGGTTTAAAACACTTGTCAAATGTAAGAGTAAAAGTTTTCTACTCTTGTACATTTGAAATTGGTAAGTTGTGATGTTTTGGATAAAACAAAGACCAACTTAGGCCAAATGTGTGAAGTGTTTGTCTTGATTAGAATCCGCACTATCTCTTGGATGTTTGACAAGGGAGTCTTATAGTTCAAGAGGACAGTGGGAGTCTTAAAGGTCTTGAAAGTCTCAAGAACTAATCAAGAATAAAACCTGAAGGTCTTCCCTAGCACACGACTTGAGGTCTATAACCTATCGTGTTGACATATCTGTGCCCATTCCAGTTAAAGTTGGCCTTGCATATGAGTTCTTAGAGTTCTCAATTGGTTACACAACTACTTGGAAGCAATGGCAGGCCCTTGAACTGCCAGGTGGCAAGAAATTAAGATTGAGTTCAGTCCATATGAGTTTGGATTTGTCATTATCCTTGTCTTGTGACTATGATTTTGACAATTCACATGGATAAGAACACATACACCCTTAAATCTAAGTGTCATAAGGTTTCTCTCCGATTCATGAAAATGATGGTGAGGAAACACTTTCACTAAGTAGATTTTAGCTTGATAGCAATTGTGATATTTGCATTCTCAAAGTCGTTAGTGGAGCGTGTGTGGTTTACCGGCACACTAACCTGGACTTGTGAGAAGTGGCAAAAAGGTCTAACCATTATGATTATGGCATACCTCTTCATAATTGTTTAGACTCACAAGTGTGCTATCTAAGGGAAGGTGTATAATTTTGATAAAGTCTTATCAAAACAATCTAGTATCAGAAATCTGAACTTTGGTAAGAAAGTCAATGAAGTATTGATTTCTAGAAGTCCAGCTGATTTCTGGGTACATGTCAAAGCTAGTGGGAGCATAAGTGTTATGCTAATAATCATCATGTTAGTAGGAGCATGATAATTATGATAAGTATTGCAAGTTAGCAATGTTAATTATAGAAAAACAAAAGTTTCAATTGGGAAAGAGTTGTTTTGCTATAATTAAGGGAGAGGAAACTATACTTCATCTCAAATCTATAAGCTTAGATCGTGAGGTTTTAATCATTTAGTCAAGGATATATATGAATTTCATGTTGGAATGGCTCAACATAAGGAAATTCTGTATACGGGTCCATTATTTGCGTTCTAAAATTCGATTAGGATTACGGCATCCCTTTTCATAATCTGAATTATGAGAACTTGGCAAATAGAAATGGAAATGTTATAGCCAAAGACTGGTTTAGTCTTTATGTGAGACATCATGAATCGTGTCCCATATGCTTCGGATATAGGATCGATTACATGTGCTATATTCATCCGTTCTAAAATTTTCCAAATGCCTGGGGCATTAAGAAGGGAAAAGGTTTAGAACTGGATATGACTAAAAGGATTAAACAATTGTCAAGGACAATCTAAGGTTTACCAAAGATTGGTTACTCAAGGACAGTTGGAAGTGTAGTGATAATTCTGGAAGGACCATATTGACATAATCTGGAAGGAGGCAACTCTTGTTCAGAAGTGATAGTCAAAACGGAATCTGGAAATTTTCAAAGTTAGAAATTTCAATCTGTGTAAGATTAAGAAAACTTAATGCAAGAAGGATATTTCCAAGGAGTTGATCTCCTTTGGAATACTCTGTAATGATTGTTGCCAAGTCTTTGTGAGTTTGTGCATAATTGTTACAAGAGGATGAATGCATATAAGTTTAGAATCTAACATATTTTAGTAAATGGCATGAATTTGGAATTCTTGCATTTGCAGTAAGGATTTGGGAATGTGAAAAGAGAATCATTGAAGTTATGTTCAATTGATCTAGTTCACAAAGTAAAGGTCATAGACAAACATAGTATGCATACTTGGTGTATGGCATGACTAGTGTTTAAGAAAACATAGTGTACATGCTTGGAGCATGGGACAACTATTGTTTTAAATTCAAGAATAAAGTTGATAGCTGAAACAGTATACAATGAATAATGTGTAATCATATGGTGATAAATAAAAGGTGTTTTATTTATGTTCAAAGAGTTGATACCATATTGGATTCAATTATTATTGTGTTTCACTTTGCATGTTTTGACTTCCCGAATAAACTGGGTTATTCTTCCGGAATGACTAAGTTATTCAAACCATCCACAGTCGGTCATATGTTGGAAGTAGATATGAATTAAGACTGTCATGGGTTGGCTTGTAGAGGTCTAAGGTGTTGGACAAAGGGCTACAACACTCATGAGTGCTCATAAGTTCTGAGTATTTGATTCAACCCGCGCTCATTGGAATCACTTCATGGATTTTATCACGAGTGATCATGAGACGATAATATCTTATATTCTTCAAACCTAGAGATATGAGTTGTTACTATGAGTTGATAGTACATTGATTGCACGAAAACGCATACGGTAACTCGGTGTTATAAAACGTGCCTTTGTGTATGATTCAACAAGTAGTAGAACAAGCCATATGAGTCAAAGTTTATCCGTTCCTTTTACCTTCGGGATAAAAGCGATATCTGTGGGCCCCTCGATGATTTGATGATGACAACTGGAAGTGCTCGGCCGGGCCAGGACTGATTTGATTTGTTCAATTAGTCAGTCGTCATAAATCACAAATCGGGAAACAACAAATGGACAAAGAGAATGATTATAATCCATGTCTCAATCCATATGATATCTAGAATGGAGGAATATATGATCCCTTATCTAATGGACAAGTCATTGACAAGGTCAGAGTTCATCTACAAGGTCAGAGTTCGACAACGGCTTTAAGAGCTACGATTGCCAGTTAGGTTTGAAGTCATACGCAATAATAGTTTTAGACTTATCCAAGTGGGAGACTGTTGGATTAATGTCTAAGTCCATAACTATATTTGGTATGTACTTGACCCGACCCGGCATGGTCCATTTGGGTTGCACTTCACCGACACAGTTTATATGGATAATCTTTTGAGAATAGTATGTTTATGATTAATATTAATATATTATAAGTTCTAATGTATTATTATGGAATCATATTATTTAATTAGTATTGATCAAGAATTAATTTATAATTAATTAAGTGATCAAAAGGAACTAATTAAATATGGACTCTTATATATATGGAATGGGCCAAGTTCATTTAGGTTGGGCTAAGCTTTCATGGATAGTCCATGGAGTGTTTAACCCATGGATCCTAGGAAATGATAGGTCATGGGTATTAGGGTTTAACCCTAATCCTCCATACTATATAAAGATGTCCTTGGTTAGTGAAATGGGTACTAGTGTGGATACACTAAGAAGGGCTAGCCAATTTCACAAGAGAAAACCAAGTATCCATATTTTCTAAAGTATTCCAAGGTGTCTTGGTGATTTGTGATTCCACTTGAGGCTTCCACACTATTGGGGCTAAGCTCTTAAAGCTTGAAGACATCAAGCTACATCAAGTGGTATGTATTCTATCTTGTTACATTCATAGTTTTTGTATGCTAGATTAGGATAATACCTTGGATGTTCTTATTTGCATGTATAATAGAGAAAACACAGATCCAAGGTATTTAGGGTTGCATGTACACTTAGGAGTGTTAGAATGCTCAAAACCCAACACCTTCGACTTGACCTTGCGGCCATCCATAACCCGTGCTGTCGCTGACGCTGGCGCCACTGCCGGCGCTGCTGCTGCTGTCAACCTGGGACAATTGGCCTTTTTTTGGCCCTTCTAATTACAATGGAAGCACATCAGGTTTGATGTCTGAATCACAGAAGCAGGGGCAGTACAATCTCTGCCAAAATTCCCAACCTTGCCGCACTTATAGCAGCCTGAACCCGACCTAGTGCGACAAACTCCCTCATGTGCCCGACCGCATTTCCCACAGCGGTCCCTCCCTGACTGGCCTTTCGGCCTACCATCGGATCCATTGGGCTTCTTCCCCGAAGCCCCCATCGTCTGCCCCTCAGTGGCCTTCCTTTTCCGTATGTGCTCCAAATCAATCTCTCTCTCCCTAGCCCTGACAATCATGGAAACCAGGGTAGGCCAAGCAGAGAAAATAACATGCTCCTGAATATCAGCCCGTAGCATGTCATGGTATCGGGTCCTCCTCATATCCTCATCCCCAGATACTGGGGTACCAACAAGGCCCTCTCCCGGAACTTGGCGGTGATCTCCGCCACAGTCTCCATAGTCTGTCTTATATCCAAAAACTCTCTGGCCAGCTGCTGAAGCTCCACAGCTGGTGCAAACTCAGCCCTGAATCGGGTCACGAAATCTGACCATGTCATAGCCTCAATGGCTGGGGCTCCCAACGTATTGCGAATAGACTCCTACCAATCTTTGGCTCTATCCCTCAAACAACTTGCAGCGAAACGGAGCCTTGCCTCTTCTGGGAAGAAGCTCGTCAGCTGCACAAACTCAATGTCTGCGATCCATCTCCTAGCAGCAATGGGGTTCTTCACCCATGAAAATTCGGTGCACCACTTCCACGGAAGTCCTTAAAGGACAGTGTACGTGTACCCACCTGGCTAGACGCCAGATCACTCCTGACTGCCCGGAGGCGATCCTCCATCACCTCGATAATCCCTTCCTTGATCGACCTGAAAATGACCGGGGTCGCCTCAAGGATACCTCTCGTAATCTCAGACGCGATGAAATCGCATAACGCATCATCGACATGATCGGATCCCGCTCCCAAACCCGATCCTGAACTAGATCCTGATCCCCCTGCTCCATGACGTGTGACCACCATTCTGAAAAGAATAACACAATCTTCAGGATCACATATACCCCCGAAAGGTCTCACACACTCTCTAAGTTTCCAGGTTCCATCTCGGCCCTCCTTGAATTGAGTATGGATCCTCTGCTTTCAGTAGTACGGGCCCATACTACCTTCCACATCTATCCGTACTTTTCTCAAGGATTGCCTTGATTTCACCAAGTCCCTTTTCACCGATGCTCTTCCTACTGGTCACATCCTAGGTTTCCTTAGGCCACTCTCCAACATACTCCCTGCCATCAGCTGCATTAGGAGTCCTTACCGCGTCCCCCTAACTAGTTTGTGGATACTGTTACATATCCGTTCACTAGTTAGTCAAAGTTGGCCAGAACCCTCATAGCACAAGCAAGCAGCATTCGTGCGTTGAGTAACCAAACCAGGCATAACCTACACAGGCCATCCTACAACTGACTAAACAGTCCTAGCATACAACTCATACAACAGGCATATAAGGCATCCTTCCTAGATCCTTAGTCGTAACTAGCATGCAATTCTTAGAATCATATCTCAGGCACACAAGGCATCCTCCTAGATCATTAGTCCTATTCTAGCATGCAATTTTCTGAGTCAAAACCATACAACATAACATAACAAGTATGGGTATCTTGGGGAAAACTTACTTGAGCCCGAACGGTCGCACACATCATACACTTCGTCCTTCTTAAAACTTCCCATTTTAGATTTTAGAAAATCATTTTCCTTGTAAAAATCTTTTAGTCCCTCGGTTTGAGTCTAGACACCCCCGAGGGTGTGTCCGAATCCCTCAAACCAGGGCTCTGATACCAACATGTAACATCCCAAAATTTTCATTTTAATTAACTATCTCAAAAAAGCATTCATTAGAAAATTCTGTGCCAACACGTCATTTCATAAAACATTATATCATGTTCGAAACCCATGTCATAAACAAATATCATCTCAGAGTAAAATCTAGAAAACTCCGTGCAGAAAATCATATGTGTGTGTGATGCCATGCTATGCCGCCGACTCCTTCCCTTTAGACGAAGAGGTACCTGAAACCAAAAAATGAAACTGTAAGCACAAAGCTTAGTGATATCCCCCATCATACCACATACCATTCAATACAATCGGTATCTTTCAACCGGTAATCATCATCGGTATCTTTCAATCGGTAATCATCACCGGTATCTTACAACCGGTAATCATCATCGGTATCTTTAAACCGGTAACTGGGGTCTATTCCACCCCTAGTACTAGCATACAACAACAAGGTATAAGAATACAATCAGGCATATCCGAGTACTGACCTACCCTTCGGTCCTAAGGACCACTGTCAGGGAAAAACTATCCCTATCATACACGTAACATATCATATAGATATATCTCACAACCAAACACGTATCCATACCAAGATAATTATCACAAAGACAATCATCTTCTAAAATACTCCTACTTGGTGGGCCGGCATTGTGGCCTTAGACCCACCCCTACTGGAAGGTAACTCACCTCGAAAGGCTGGCTGCTGAAAAGCTGATCCGCAAATGTCTGACTGCTGCTCCGGTGATCCTCCGGCTATATTTCCATAAAACACTTGATTAGACATTGATACTATTCCCATGGTAAAATGACTATTTTACCCCTGACCCATTCCAAACCACAGTCAAGTCAGAGTCAAAGTCAACTTCTAGTTGGCCCGACTCGCTGAATTGGCTTTCCAACTCGTCGAGTCCATATCCAGTCGATTGTCCTTACTCCCGACTCTACTAGTCGAGTTAGGCACTGAATCGACGAGTTCTCTTCCTAACTGATACTCAATGGTCCTTCATCCGACTCACCGAGTAGTATAAACAACTCACCGAGTTGATCTTCATACGATGAACACTCTAGACTGTGACTCGCCGAGTTGTATGAACAACTCGTTGAGTTTGTTCTTGAGGCAAGAAGATTGCCTTGGACCCGCCGAGTCCGGGCATTGACTCGCCGAGTCCCTCCATTGCTGAGTCTGGCTTCCGACTCACTGAGTCCACCTATGGCTCACTGCTCTACTCTCATACTCGGAAGGGGAAAAATCAGGGACTCGCGACTCGACTCGTCGAGTCCGAAGAACAACTCGCCGAGTCGCATACATGCAATCTCTCTATACTCGATTCTGCTCGAATCCAGTGCATCCTATTCATAGATCCGGGTTCCTAGAGATTGATTAACACGTAAAGTTTACAACTTTATGTGTATATAATCATCAATGGGGATTTTAAGGCTCAAAACATACTAAAAGGGGTAGATCTAGGGCCTTCATGCAATATGGCCCCATAAAGGTATTAGATCTAGGCTCCTGGAACTCGAACATAGCCAGATCTAGTGGCTATTCAACCCATTACGATCCCTATACTACTATCAAGCTTGGAAATTGCTCAAAGACAAATTTAATGGTGTTCTAATGGGGATTTGAGCATAGAAACAGAATAGATCCGAATTGTACCTCAATGAACTCTGGATTAGGTCCTAGATGCTTGCTCTTCACCTTCTCTTTTGGCCTTTCCTTCCTTCTCTTCTTCACTCTTCAAGGAACAAGTACAAGAACACTTCAAATCACAAGGATAGGGTTAGGGTTCGGTATAGGATGCTCTAAGAGTGAAGTAGACCAACTTGGGGGCGCATAAGGGGGTTTAAATAGGGCGCAAACCCCTGAAATTAGGGTTCCTTCCAGACTGGTGGACTCACCGAGTCCAGAGTATGGACTCGCCGAGTCGCGAAGTTAAACATGCTCAATATCCCGTCCTTACTCGGCGAGTCGGGCCTACGATTAGCCGAGTCCAAGGCTAAAAAATGTAAAATACTTAGATAAATCATACATACCAGGAACTAGGTGCTACAAAGTTACACTTTGTACCCTTGCTAAGACGTTAGTGGAGCGTGTGTGGTTAACCGACACACTAATTGGATTCTAAGCAAAGGTGGCAAAGGGGGACTCATTGCTTGTCATAGTTCGATGGAGCGCGTCTGGTTAACCGACACATCGAATAGGTGACTGTAACAATGAGGGCACCATGTATATTTGCATGGTTATTCACACCCTCTTTGTGATCCTCGACATCCCAGTCACAAATTTGAGGGGCATATCGAGATTTAAACATGGCATCGAAAAGCTCAATGAATCTCAAAAGATCTAGGCGTTTTCAATACATTTAAAAAAACTTAATCTCTTTTTTTGGTGGAAAATTAGTGAATCATCATTCACTTACCTTCGAATTATTTACTTGTTAGATTACGACATCCCTCTTCTAATTTGTAAATAATGTTGTTGGATCCTTGCCTTAATTTCTCATTTGGGTGTTTAATTGGGGATTCATTTCTAATCAAACTTTGTTCTTTTTTCCTTTTCAGATGTTGAACATCAACAACAACGTTTTCGGCTCAAGTTCCTCCGGCTCGTTCTCACTCATGAACTTGTGTGGGAGATTGATCTTTGACGGGTCCAATTTCAATGATTGGATCCGAAACATCTGAATAGTCACTCGTTACGAGGACAAAGAGTATGTCATCGATGAGAAACAGAAGGAAATCAACATCAACACTGCCTCTGCTGAAGAAATCATGGCCTTTGAGGCCCATGAGCGTGATGCTACGATAGTCCATTGCATCATGCTGACGACTATGACTGCAGAACTCCAGAAGTCCTATGAGGACATGTATCCCTATGAGATGCATCAAGATCTGTTGCACTGGTACCACCAGAGCGCTAGGCAAGAAAGGTATGAGATCATCACTACGATGATCACCGCCAAAATAGGTAGCGGAGAGTCCATTACCGACCATCTGCAAAAGATGCAGAGATATGTCGATCGCCTGCAAAAATTGAATGTGAACTTTGATGAAGAGATGGAAAATGACATCATCCTTCACTCCTTGCCTCCCTACTACAACCAGTTCTGCATGACCTACCACATGAATAAGGAAGAGGTCACTTTGAGCAAGCTTCAAGGCTTGCTAAGGATTGCTGAAAGCAATCTCAGAGATAAGTCTATTACATCAACTCCTACTCCCGCTGCTGCCCTAGTCTTGGCAATTGGGCAAGGAAAGGGTAAGAAGAGGAAGGCTCCCTCAAAGAGCCACCATAAGAGAATGTCCCAAGATGGTACCTCTTCTAGTGGAACCAAGGTTGGTTCTGCTAAACCCAACTCCAACCCTAAGGAGGCAGAGTGCCACCACTGCCACAAGATAGGGCATTGGAAACGAAGCTGCCCAAAGTATCTTGATATGTGCATGTTTAGCCCTATATTTAGTATAGTTTTTTATCATTTATTGGATAATTAATTGCATAAAATGGACAAAAGGTACTTAACATTGTTCAAATTGTATTTTCATTCCAAAAGAGAAGCTCGGAAGTGAAAGGAATCAGGAGAAGCGGTTGGAAGCTCGGGATTGAACAAAGAAGAAAAATGCCAAAGAACAAGGACTCAATGAGTAGGGTCGATTACTCGGCGAGTCGCATCAAAGATTCGCGAACATCTTGAAGTCCTTTCCATACACGGATTTTTAATGAGGGACTAGGCGAGTAAGTAACTAGACTCGACGAGTCGTCTCTGTTTCCAGAATATTATAAATAGTGACTTTGAGATCGAGATGGGGGACTTCTCTGGAACCCTAGGAGGCTGATAAACGATTAGGAGGTACTGCTAGGTCATGAGGAGCTGTGGAATCAACCCTATATTCAATTGTGAAGAGAATCAAGACAATTTTGGTTTATTCTTAATAACCTTTTGATTTGAATCATGTCTACATACTTAGATTTCGTTTTTAGGTCTATGTTTACTGTAACCATGAGCTAAAACTCATAACTTCTGTTTAGGTTAGATGAATTTGTGAACATGGATTGATTGTTTGACTAGGATTAATTTTAATTGGTGATTATGTTTTATTAAGCTTGTTAAAGAACCTTATGTGTTAACAATAAATATTCTTCTATTAATAAATCAGTAATTAAGCTGTATGAACATTTCTTAGTTATTAATTTCATATGATTTATTGTGACCACATAGTTGTTTGTCTAGGAATAGCGATTGTGAAACTAGAATTAACTAGAAGATAGTGAGTTGATGTGTGAGCTTGTTTGATGAACATCAACAAGAGGTTAATTGATGGGCCAATTTAATTAACCATTACAAGTCTTATTTAACCCGAATCAATAACTAGGAAATCCGTTAATTTCGGCAACTGGCCACTGCTTGGATTAATTTATTTTCTAAGGATTAGTGATAGCGAACGTGAATCTAATCATCTTAGTCGGTAGCCAATGAAGAACTAATCTGATACATTGAAATCATCCATGGGAACAAATGAGTCGAGCCTAAACAGAAGTCCTCTTTATTATTGAATTTAGTAGGTAATTCCATGTTTTAGTTGTTAGATAGTTAATTTGAATTAAGTTTCTAGTCTTGTAAAACTAGAGAAAACCCTTTGTTTATTATTTATTTTTAGATAATATTAGTTTTTAGTTTTAGTTTCCCATTCCCTGAGTTCGATACCCTACGTATTAGCTTTACCACAATATATAGGTCCAATTACTTTGTGTGTTAATTTTATAATTAAAAGTAGGATTAAAAGTTTTTGAGTAAACACACATCAAGTTTTTGGTGCCGTTGCCGGGGAACGGTTCAAAAGTTAGTACTAATTTCTGGTTTTATCGATCCTTTGTTTGAGCTTTATCTTGCACAAAGTTATTTTTAGGTAATATAGTTATTAGGATTAGTTTTAGTCATTTCCAGTTTTAGAATTTTAATTAGTAATTTTTTTTGTTTCTGGCTTGAACTCGCCGAGTGCAGTCGAAGCTACTCGGCGAGTCCATCGCAGTTTTGCACTTTTTATTTTTATTTTCTTTTTGTTATTTTTACGCGTTTTCCTTAATTTGGTTACAGTTGTTACATGACCCGAGGATCCAATACGCCTTTGGTCCCTCCATTAGAAGACCCGGAGTCCGCTCTAAAGAAGAACGAAGAAAAAGCCGTTGGAGAATCCGCTTCTTCAAAGAACTCGCCTTTGAAGAATCTAAAGTCCGTTTTCAGCAAGAAAAAGAGCATCAAATCAGGAGCATCCAACACCTCTTCCTTGGCAAACGAAGACCCAATCAAGGAAGACACCGTGAACGAGTCCGAAAGGGAAGAAAGCGAATTTGGAGAAGACAGCGATCTAGAAGGTGACTTTCACAACACCATGGCGAATATTAATGAAGTTCCCATGGGTGAATGGAAGAAGAGGATACGAGATGACACCGGCCCGGGACTTGTGCAACCCGCAATTCTCGCGACTGCCACTTTGAAGCTCAAGGGTAACATACTTGCTCAACTTAAGGAGATCCCCTTTTACAGAAAAGACCACGAAGATGCTTATAAACACTTGGATGAAGTCAATGATGTAGCTGATTACTTTAATGTTCCAAATGTGCCTCGCGAAACCCAGCTGCTTCGTATGCTTCCAGTTACATTCAAAGGTGCTGCAAAAGATTTGCTCAAGTCACTCTCTCCCGGATCTATCACTACATGGGCTAAGATGAAAGAAGAACTCATTGACCAATCTTGCTCACCTTCTAAAATAGCCAAGTTAAAGAAAGCTATTTCCAACTTTGAACAACAACCTGGAGAGTCCCTTTATGAGGCATGGGAGAGATATAAAAGTCTACTAAGGAATTGCCCACATCATGATCTTAATTGCCAACAAGATGTCTCCATCTTCTATGATGGAGTCAATGTTACAACTCGGCAGCTCCTTGACTTGCAAGGAGCCCTCACAAAGAAGGCACCCTCAGTAATCAAGGAACTAATTGAGGAGTTCTCTAAACATTCTAGAGAATATCACAACCCATGCAATGAAGTAAGTACAGGGTAGTGAACACGGTTAACGATGGCATGGCGGCAATGATGGCTAAACTAGATAGTTTAGATAGAAGGATGACTAAGATGGATCAAAAAATCCATGCTATTCGAGTTGGATGTGAGAATTGTAATGGACCTCACCTCACTAAGGCTTGTGACTTGGATGAGAATGGAAACAAGAAGGCTCAAGTATTCTTTTCAAGTGGCGACAGATTTGCTGATAATTTGCGGAAACCAGAGAAGTAATGGCTCCCGTATGACGAATACAAAAAGGCAAAGGAGGAGAAGTTCAAGCAAAGAGAGAGGGGTTTATATCAAAAAGAGGAACCAACTATTGAAAAAAGACCTGATTTGGAGGAGATGTTCACAAGGTTTCTGGCTGTGTCCGAGATGAGGCACAATGATACCGATAACGAATTGAAGGAGCTACGAGAAATGCTTAAAGATTATCAAGCTACGATGAAAGATCAACAAAACTTACTTAGGAATCAGCAAGCCTCCATTCATAACATTGAAAAACAGATAGGTCAGCTGGCACAACAAATCAATAAAAGAACACTCGCTGGCCTTCCTAGCAATATCGAACAAAATCCAAAAATGGCGCATATAAATGCAATAGCCACCAATTATGACAAAATCTTCAACCCTTTGACCTCTATCCAGAAGAACCCCAATAAGGAGCAAGTAGAAGAAACAGTTAAAGGCGATTCAAGCAAATCCGACTTGACTCGCCGAGTCAACTACATGGACTCGACGAGTCCGAGAGCTGAAGCGAAAAACAGTTCTCTTTCAAAACCATACAGGCCCCCTTTGCCATTTCCGATCCGAGCCATACCAGATGAGCAGATTCAACGGTATCAGAGATTTATGGAGAATGTGAAGACCCTCCAAGTGAACATTCCATTTGTGGAAACAATACTCCAAACGCCTAAATATGCAACTTTGCTTAAAAATCTCTTTTCTACTAGACAAAACATGGAAGAAGTTGTTGAAATATTGTTGAATGAACTACCAGAAAAGAGGGGTGATCCGGGAACCATGACCGTGCCTTGCCAATTTGGCAACGCGATGACTACTCAAGCATTGGCCGATTCGGGGGCAAGTATTAATCTTATGCCTTGTTCCTTTTTCCGAAAGTTGAACCTCCCGAACCCGAAGCCTACTTATATGAAGATCCACTTAGCCGGCAAAACTATAATATATCCAATGGGAATGTGTGAAAACCTTTTGATTAAAGTTGATAAGCTAATCTTTATGGTCGACTTCATAATAGTAGACATGAAGGAGGATCTTAAAGTGCCAATCATCCTTGGGGGGCCATTCTTAAATAACGCTTGTGCTTTGGTAGACATGCGCGAATCTACACTAACTTTACGAGTGGGAGATGATTATGTGGTTTTTGGAGCTGAGCAAGAAGATAAGCAAAACGAGTCGTGAAAATTGAAGGTGTTTCTGCTAGATTTGGATAATGATTTACTAGAGAAGGAACTTGCACATTTACAAGAAAGTAATCAAAATCAGTTCATGTTGTCTTCGGAGGATAGTTTTGATGCCATTAGTGATTTAGAAGAAACAGAGAGGCTGATCAAGGAAGCTGATGATCAAGAAAGTGAATTTTTTTTTCAAGATCTAGTGACTCGCCGAGTCGGGTTTAATGACTCGACGAGTCAAGTCAAAGAATTTCAAACTGGTGAAACTTTTACTCTGCAACCCATTAGTGCCCCTGATCGCTTTGAGGACCTTTTTGAAGGAAGAGAAGTTGTTGAAGACTTTTGCAATCTTGGAATTGAGCATTTGGCAATTCTTGAAACAACTATGGCAGAAAAGGATAATGGAAATTTAGAAGATAAAGGAGATCTAAAAGCTTCGACTAATGAGAACTATCACTCTTCAACTGAAGCACCCATGTTAGATCTACAAGGAGTGCCAAAAGAAAGGAAAGAGACCAAGCCTCGTGCTGTTGTCTCCACTATGTTTGAAGTGTTGACTTTCAAGCCATCAGATTCTATAATGAACAATAAGACAAGTGAGGGAGGAATGGAGCAAAAGCATGGTAAAGGGGTAAAGCGTAAAGCAGAAGGAAGTGCTGCGAGGAAATGGGTGGAGGATTTAAAAAAGGGCTTATAAAAAGAAAATACATCTTTACAAGACGAAGAATAAAGTGCAAAAGTTAAAGAAGGAGACCCTCATGGACGAAGCAGCAGCAATGTGAGCGAGATGGAGTCCAGCTAAAGACTCCTAAAAAAGAAGCGCTTAGCGGGGGGCAACCCGTCAAAAGAGTTTTCTTTTCTTTTCTTTTTAGTTTTCGTTTTGAAGGTTTTATTTAGGATTTTTCTATCTTCATTCATGAATGATTGCTTGAGAATAATGAATGGTCTAAGTGTGGGTTGTCATATTATTTTAAATAAATAAATGTTTGTTTTCAACTGATAAATAGACTCGGCGAGTCCGCATACTGACTCGACGCGTCCATGCGTATAGTTGGGTGGAATTCGCGATATGACTCGCCGAGTCTATACATCGACTCGTCGAGTCGATTGATTTACTGAAAAAGAATAAATTTTACCATTTCTGTAAAATTCGGGTTTTTAACCCAATTATAAAGCATTTCACTACAACCGCCACCAAACCCTTACTCGACGTGCCCTCAAGAATACTCTCAAGTATTTTACTTTCTTCCTTGACTTCTTTCAATTACTACAAAAAGGTATATTTTGGTCTATCATTCATCTTCATAACTTAGAATTCTGCATGATAATGGATTAATTTAGGTCACAACTCCGATTTTGACTAGGGATTTTTAATTTTTATCTAATTAAGATGTTATAAGGGCAATTGATTATTGATATATACTCTTTAAGCCAACCCTTAGAAGAAAGTATGCATGTGTTGGATGATTTTGCCATAATCAGACATACGAATCGAACAGTTCAATGGACTCGCCGAGTCTGTTCATGGACTCGCCGAGTTGATCCCTAGGCGGGTCTCATAACTTTGTTTTTACCTGTTCTTCTGGATGTCATCTGTTTGTTTTGTGCAGAAAATGTTTTTTTTGAGGTGGCCAGAATTCCAGGAATAACCAAGGTGACCATCCTTGGTTAAATTTTCCAAGGATTGAGTCGGAATCAACAATGAAATGATGGAGGAAAAAGTTGGTTGAAATTAAGAAGAAGGAGGTTTGTGTATCACATGCAATTGACTGGTAATGGCTGAGGAAGATTCGTTATGATGAGGAGTTGGCTCCATACCTTGCTAAAGAGTTTATGGATGATTCGGTGTCTATTATATCTGATGGTTGGAACTGTTTGTTTCGTGTCCAAGAACCGGTGTATAAGGTATTATGTTGGGAGTTTTTCTCAACTTTCAACTTCCGAGGAGGGGACGACTACTATAACCTGGGGGTTTTTACTTTTTGTCTTTGCGGTGAATTCCGCCAATGCAACATGGTGGAGCTGGCCAGTAGACTTGGTATATATGACCAACAATTAGTCACCACTGCGGGTTTTGGCACCTTTCTTGAGCATTGTCATAAGGAGTTTCCCGAGGGAGTTGTGAGTTTCACTTGGTGGAATACCATTGCTAACAAAGTTCATATTCCCAAATCGGCTTAAGAGGGGAGTATACAATCACCCACCCATAGATTGATTCATCGCCTTATTATTAAATACCATAAACATGTGGAAGGATGATGACAAGGTACCCAACCTTGATGTGTTCTATTTATGGAGTATTATTATTCCCAACACTTTCAGCGATATTCCCTATTGCATGACATCGTACTTAGCAGATGGGGCGGTGAAAGATCGAAAAACTTCCAAGATAAATGGCGGGATGTTTATGACCCGCCTGGCCATGTTTTATGGGTTAATGGAACAGGGAGCATGGAACTTGATGACAGTGATCCCGACACCTCCTTTTAATCTTATTCTTTTTTGTAGGGCGCGCATTATTGAGGATTATGGAGGGGGGGTCATTATGCTATCCCACATGACGATGCCGTGATCGGACCCGAGGAGCCGGGAAGGAGGGTTCGACCAAGACGCGAGCAAGCACGCCATGATCCACCGGTTATTCCGGTTGAAGACAATGTAACCTCGGAATGGTTAAATGAGGTGTAACACCCAAATTTTCAAATAAATTTTCACATTTTAAAAACAACCTTTTCATTCATAATTTTTATAAAACATCACTGTATCACATAGTCAAATCATAACATCACATCCCAAGATCATAATATAAAAACTCCTCGTGTGTGTACTAATCAAGACGACGCCTTCCCATGATCCTCACTGGTACCTGAAACACATAACACAACACTGTAAGCATAAATGCTTAGTGAGTTCCCCAAAATACCACACACAACAGATATTAGCCACTTGAGGCTATAACTCTGTTTGACCCTCTGGTCAATGTGTCTCAGCGGGACCCTCCAGTCCCATAACTTTGTGGGCCCTTTTGCCCTAACTCTGTGGACCTTCCGGTCCTAACTCTGAAAACTTTGGTACATACATGGCATAAATCACATAGAAATCACATCATGCAAAAGCATACAAGATACTCTATCACATAACTCTAATTACCACTCTAGGTAAAGGATAGTGAGAAGACTCACCTCGGGTAACTCGGTAAAATCTCGAACTTTGTAAAATCCGGTCTAGCCTCTGCCTAATTATATGAATTAAACACTCTAAATCAATACATCCCTTAAGGCTAGGCTATTCCCTCTCTTAGTACTCTCAGAAGGGTAAAAGACCATTTTACCCCTCTCATGGCTCAAAGACCCTAAAGTTGACCAAACCCTAAAAGCCAACAAAAGTCAACTTCCAAGGTTACGCTGCACGTACCACACATGTACGCTGGGCGTACCCGGTGTCTTCACAGAAAACGAGGTGCGCGACCCCTTACGCCGCGTGTATTGGGATTACGACCCGCGTAACTCCCAGTTTCAGACTCTAAGCATTTTGGGGTCTTAATCAGTTAAGACCCACGTCCAACTTCTAGATCTGACCATTTCTAACCCTCCTAATCCATAAAGATGGTGACTTTAAGCCTTTGCATGGATGGACAAGTCACTAACACCCATAACATTGCACTTCCCAACTCTAGAAAGCTTATAACTCAAGCATGACCTCATAACAACGACCAAGATGGCAAATTTATGGATCCATAACACAAATATCACTAAAATGGGACAGATCTAGGTCCATGGAGTACATTACACTCATAAAGTCTCCACCTTTGGGACTTTTAACCATAGAAATGGTCCATGAAATCATCTAACCAAATCAGGAGGAAAGTTTTGAACTTTATTCCTCCAAATGCAACTCCTTCCTCTGTAGATCTCAAATCCAAACTTGCACTTCAAGCTCTAGCCTCCACAAGCTCCTCTCCTTCTTCTTCACTAACACACCAAGGCACTTTTATCTCCAAAACACTCACTCTCAAGCTAAGGACGATTCGGAGGCTCTCTTAGGGTTTCACTCACTGATATAGATGCTGAGAAATGAGCCTTAACATCCATTATATAGTGCACAATTCCAATATTAGGGTTTGTGTCTAGACCCATTATGCACAGCGTAACCCTGGGTATGCCCAACATAACCCAGGCGAGTCCGCGTCCAAATTAAGCGCATGAGTACGTGCAGCGTACTCTCCAGTATGCCCAATGTACTCATTTGCTACAATAACTCTTTCAAAGGACCACTTTTGACAACTTGACAAAATGGAAGGATATAATAGCTTTACCTGGATTCCAGGATGTTACAACTCTCCCCCACTAGAACCTGACTTCGCCCTCGAAGTCTCATGCCGAAAACAACTCCGAATGCTGCTCCCGTATCTCTGACTCCGACTCCCAAGTCAGCTCGGACCCCTTCCGATGCTGCCACTGGACCTGAACCAATGGCACCTCCTTCTTCCTCAGAACCTTGACCTTCCGGTCCAAGATCGCGATCGGTCTCTCAACATAATTCAGACCCACGTCCACCTGGATATCCTCCAATGGTACCATTGCCGATGTGTCGTCTATACACTTCCTCAGCTGAGATACGTGGAAGGTATCATGAATCTGGCTCAACTCCGCAGGGAGCTCCAAACGGTATGCTACCCTGCCCACCCTCGTGATCACCCTAAACGGTACAATGTACCGGGGTCCCAGCTTGCCCCTTTTCTTGAATCGGATCACTCCTTTCCAAGGAGACACTTTCAGGAGTATAAAATCACTAACCTGAAACTCAAGCTCGGATCGACGCCTATCCGCGTAATTCTTCTGGTGACTCTGGGCAGTCAACAACCTCTGTATAAACTGTTGTATCTGCTCTGTCGTCTGAAGCACTATCTCAGTGCTACCCATTACTCGCTGCCCTACCTCTCCCCAACAGATGGGAGTCCGAAATCTTCTCCCATACAACAACTTAAAGGGAGGCATACCAATGCTCGAATGGTGGCTGTTGTTATAAGAAAACTCAGCCAAAGGCAAATACGTGTCCTAACTCCCTCCGAAGTCTAACACACATGCTCGAGGCATGTCCTCGAGCGTCTGAATCGTCCGCTCACTCTGTCCATCCGTCTGCGGGTGGTAAGCAGTACTGAAATGCAGCCTATTACCCAACTCCTCATGGAACCTCTTCCAGAACCTGAAAGTGAAATGCACATCTCGATCTGACACAATCGAGATCAGCACACCATGCCGCGATACCACCTCTCTCACATACACTTCTGCCAGTATCTCTGTGGAGAAGCTCTCACTGATAGCAAGAAAATGAGCGCTCTTTGTCCGCCGGTCAACGATCACCCAAATTGCATCGACGCCTCTCGCAGTCCTCCACAATTTGGTGATAAAATCCATTGAAATATTTTCCCACTTCCACTGGGGAACCTCAAGCGATTGCAACTTGCCATGCGGACACTGGTGCTCTGCCTTAACCCTGTGACAGGTGAAGCACCTCTCTACAAACCAAGCCACATCCCTCTTCATACAGAGCCACCAATAATCTATTTTCAGGTCCAAATACATCTTAGTGGCCCCGGGATGGATCGAAAACCTCGACCTATGCGCCTCCTCCATCAAAATGGCATGTGCCCCACCCTCAAATGGCACCCAAATCCGTCCCTGAAAGGTCATAAGCCCTCGACTATCGGCAATGAACTCAGATATCTGACCAATCAGCCGCTCTCGCTTGCGGTCTCCGGTCTCATGGTCTCCACCTGGGCCTCCCAAATGGTGTCCAACACCGGAGTCATCACTGTCAACCTCATACAAACATCTCGCAAAGGGGCACTCTCTTCCCTACGACTCAAGGCATCGGCTACCACGTTAGCTTTTCCCGGGTGGTACAGGATCTCACACTCATAATCCTTTACCACGTCCAACCATCTCCTCTGACGCATGTTCAGGTTGGGCTAATCCATTAGATACTTCAAGCTCTGGTGGTCCGTGTATATGGTACACCGAACCCCATACAAATAGTGATACCAAATATTGAGTGCGAACACCACAACCCCCAACTCCAGATCATGAGTAGGATACCTTGTCTCATGAGGCTTCAACTGCCTCTATGTGTATGCTATCACATGCCCTCTCTGCATCAGCACCACACCTAGTCCCGATATTGACGCGTCACAATATACCACAAAGTCCTCCATTCACTCCGGAAGGCACAACACTGGGGCTTCGCACAATCTCTGGCGAAGTGTCTCGAATGAGGCCTGCTACTCCGGGCACCAACTGAAAGCCACGACCTTCTAGGTCAGCCTGGTGAAAGGAACCGCAATCCTGGAGAAATCCTGAATGAATCTCCGATAATATCCGGCCAGCCCCAGCAAACTCCTAGTCTCCGAAGGGGATCTCGGCACCTCCCAACTCATCACCTCCTCAATTTTGGCCGAATCGACCAATATCCCATTCTGGTTGATGAGGTGCCCTAGAAACTGGACCTCCCATAACCAGAAATCACACTTGGAGAATTTGGTGTAAAGCCTCTCCGACCTCAGAACTCTGAGGATCTCCCTCAAAAGCTCCTCATGCTACTCTCTAGACCTCGAATACACCAATATATCATCAATGAACATGATCACCGAACGATCCAACATCGGTCTGCATACCCTGTTCATGAGATCCATGAGTTCCACTGGTGCATTGATGAGCCCGAAAGGCATCACCACGAACTCGTAATGCCCGTAACGAGTCCTGAACGCTGTCTTCTGGATATCGTCATCACGCACCCTCATCTGATGATATCCAGACCTTAAATCAAACTTGGAAAACCAAGATGCTCCCTGCAACTGATCGAACAAATCGTCGATCCTCGGTAAGGGGTAGCGGTTCTTGACTGTCAGCTTGTTCAACTCCCGGTAATCAAAGCACATCCGATGTGAACCATCCTTTTTCTTGACAAAAAGGATCGGCGCTCCCCATGGCGAGCTACTCGGCCATATAAACCCCTTCCCCAGCAGCTCCTGAAGTTGCAAGGATAACACTTGCATCTCTGGAGGTGCAAGGCAATAGGGCGCCTTGGCGATAGGCTCCGCCCCCATAATCAAATCGATACGGAACTCCACCTGCCTCTCGGGAGGCACACCCGACAACTCCTTGGGGAAAACAATCGGGAACTCACGCACTATCGGGACCTCATCGACCGAACTCGGTCTCTCTGCACCTACCCTTGTATCCACCACATAAGCCACAAACCTACTGCATCCCTGCTGTAGACTCTGCCTCGCTCTCGTGGCTAAACAAAATGCCAACCCAGAACGGGTACCCTCGCCATAAACCGTAAGAACTCCACCACTAGGATCTCTTATGGTCACCAGCTGTTGCTCACACTCGATAACCACTCCAAATCTGCTCAACCAGTCCATTCCCACGATGACACAAACATCTCCCATAGCAATTGGGACCAAATCGATCGGAAACTCAACGCCGAATATCTCGATTACACATCCTCGAATCACATCAGTGGCATACACTGCTCTCTCGTCAGCTATGGAAACTCACAAAGGTCGACTCAACGTCTCACGACGAATACTGATGTGCCGACTAAAGGCTAACGACACAAAAGACAAACTCGCACACGAGACAAATAACACCAAAGTAGGTACAAAACACATAAGAAATGTACCTACGCATATCACATTATAAGCATAACACCACAAACTCAGAATACATACCAACCACAACATCGGGTGCTGCACAGACCTCCTCCGATGTCAACTGGAAGGCTCTCCCGCGAGCCTTCGGCGCCTCGGCCTTCACCGGACGACTCTCTGTAGCTCGAACAACAACAGGGACAGACCCCTGAGAAGCTCCCTGAGCTGACCCTCGTAACTGTGGACGCTCGGCCTTTCAGTGTCCAGTCTGGTTGTAGTGAAAACAAGCTGCAAACCCCTTGGGGCAATCCTTGGCCGTATGCCCCTCCTTGCCATACATGTAGTGAGACCCTGCTCTGCACACCTCCTCATGACTCTTGCCGCACTTTCCGCAAGTGCGGCCCTTCCGGTTCCTTGATCTCGAATCGGCGGGCTTAGCCCGCTTGGTAGCCGGCTGGGACTTTGCCGGTCGCCGATCCCTCCCCTGAGACTCTGCCTCCTCCTTGGCCTGAGTCTCTAGCTCAATCTCCCTCTTCCGGGCATTTGCTTGAAGCTCGGCAAATGTCCGGTACATCGAGTTCGCAACGAACTCGCGGATGTCTCTCCTCAAAATGCTCAAATACCAGCTCATACGTGCCTTCTCAGAAGATACGTGCTAGGACAGAACATCGCCCTCTCATGAAATTGATGCGTTTTAGCCATAAGAACTTTCCTATGTGTGCATGCAAAACCCTAATGCTCGGATCTAGGCTTTCTAATAAACATGCTTTGAATCCAAGACTTCTAATTACTAATTAGGTTAAATAAGAACATTGAAACAGATCTAGAATCATACCTTTGAGTTCCTTGTTGATCTTGAGGTCTTGGAGCTTCTAGAGTCACAAATGTCACTCCTCTAATGGCTTACAAACACCAAAGCAAGGAGGATGATTTGGGAGAGAGGAGAGGGGAGGAATTTCGACCAGAGGTTCCTTACTTTAGGTCAAGTGTCGAATTCCATCAGCCATGGGGTCTATTTATACTTGTAGACTCCTTAAGGATTACAGATAAGTCCCTATCAGATAATCTTCTCTTAAGGCTATCCAAATCCATTCCTAGATAAGCATATGGACGATTTTAGCTATCCTAAACCTCTTAGAATTCGTCCATACCATATCCAAATGGATTTACAGTCTAAAGCTTAACTATCAAACAATTGACAGTTTATACCCCTTTATTTAATTAATCTCTTTAAGTCACCAAATTAATTCTAATTAATTCTATGACTTATATTAATCAAATAACAAATATATTATTCATTATATTATTCTCATAATATATTAATAATATTTATTCTCTCTTAATAAATCATCCTATCAAGTTGCTATGGTGAAGGCAACCCAAAAGGACCATGCACAACCGGATATAGTTATAGCCTTAGACACAATTCCAACAGTCTCCCACTTGGATAAGTCTAGTAACTATACAAGTACAATTCGGTTTGCAATCGTAGCTCTCAAAGACGCTGTCAACTCTGATCTAATCAATCTTGTCCTTTAGATAAGGGAACGTACAGTCCTCTGTTAGATATCATGCTGACAATCCTATGGAATGGTTAGTCAAGCATTTAGGTTTCTCGATCTCTGATTTATTTGACATAGAACTTAATCGAACACATCAATTCAGTTCTGACCGGGCCCGACACATAAGTCAAATCAAATCATCGAGCGGCCGAGATATCGCTTTTACCTTCTTAGATAAAAGTTACAGATAAACTTCGACTTATATGCATTTACTTATTCATTAACCAACTATACACAACAATATGTTTTATAACACCAAGTTACTGATGCGTTTTCGTATTATCAATGTACAATCAATTAACAAATAATAAACCATATATCTAGGTTTTAAGACTATATGATATTATCGTCTTGCGATCACCTTATATGTCGTATTCCATAAGGTGATTCCAGCAAGCGCGGGTTTATTCCAATGCTCAAAACTAGTTCATAAGCACTCATGAACGCTGCAACAATCCTTTGCTATGTCTAACACCATTTAGACATTCTACACACCAATTCATGACAATCTTCTTTCATATCTACTTCCAACATATGAACGATTGTGGACAATTTGAACAATTCTATTATTCCTAATAATTTCAATTATTCTGGAAGTCAAAACATGCAAAGTGAAACAATAGCTAAACAATTAACATAAGATAGTAACATTACTCATAAATAAAACTCCTTTATTTAATCATCAAATGTCAATTACATTTATCTATTACACGTTTCTAATACTATCTAATCTACGCTAATATCATCCTTCAGCCCAATACTCCTAGCATGCTGTAAGTGCTTAACCCTACTCAGTCCCTTCGTAAGCGGATCTGCTGGGTTATCTTCTGATGATATCCTCTTCACTACGAGTTGTCCTTCTTCTACACGATGTCTGATGAAGTGATATTTTCTGTCGATATGTCTTGATCTACCATGATCCCTCGGTTCCTTGGTCAAGGCAACCGCTCCTTCGTTATCACAGAAAATTTCCATGGGCTCCTTTATGGCAGGTACGACTCCAAGATCACCGATGAAGTTCTTTAGCCATATTGCCTCCTTCGACGCTTCGCTCACTGCAATGTACTCTGATTCGCACGTTGAATCAGCTACGGTTTCCTGCTTGGAACTTTTCCAAGTCACTGCTCCTCCATTTAGGGTAAAGACCCAGCCCGACTGCGAACGGTAGTTGTCCCTGTCGGTCTGAAAACTGGCGTCACTATACCCTCTCACCTTCAAGTCATCACTCCCTCCGAGGACTAAGAACCATTCCTTCGTCCTCCGGAGGTACTTAAGGATATTCTTCACCGCAATCCAATGGGCTTTGCCAGGATTCCCTTGATATCTGCTAACCATGCTCAAAGCGAAGGCTACATCAGGGCGAGTACAAGTCATAGCGTACATGATTCAGCCAACTGCGGAAGCGTATGGTACCCGACTCATTTCTGCTATTTCAGCTTCGGTACTAGGACTTTGAGTCTTACTCAATTTGGCATTACTTTGTATCGGTAGTTCTCCCTTCTTTGAATTTTCCATACTAAAGCGTTTTAGTACTTTCTCTAAGTAAGTATTTTGGCTAAGTCCAATTAGTCTCTTACTTCTTTCTCTTACTATCCTTATTCCAAAAATGTAAGAAGCCTCTCCGAGGTCCTTCATAGCGAAGCACTTCCCGAGCCAGGATTTTACCTCCTGCAGAGTCGGGATGTCGTTTCCTATGAGTAATATGTCATCGACATATAGAACGAGGAAGCTTACTATACTCCCACTGGCTTTGACATATACACAAGATTCGTCTTCGCTTCGTACAAATCCAAACTCTTTGACTTTCTCATCGAAACAAAGATTCCATCTGCGAGATGCTTGCTTAAGTCCATAAATGGACTTCTCAAGCTTACACACTCTATCCGGATGCTTTGGATCCACAAACCCCTCTGGCTGAGCCATGTAAACATCCTCAGCCAACTTTCCGTTAAGGAAAGCGGTCTTGACATCCATTTGCCAAATCTCATAATCATGAAATGCGGCAATTGCTAGCATCACTCTAATAGATTTAATTTTCGCAACTGGTGAGAAGGGCTCATCATAGTCAACTCCGGGAGTTTGAGTAAAGCCCTTCGCAACCAATCGCGCTTTATATGTGTGTACGTTCCCATCCACGTCGGTCTTCTTCTTGAAGATCCATTTGCACCCAACGGTCTTACGTCCGGGCACGTAATCAACCAAATTCCAAACTTGGTTATCATACATGGATTGGATCTCGCTATCCATTGCCTCTTTCCACTTTACAAACTCCGGGCCTGCCATGGCTTCCTTATAGCTATTAGGTTCATCAAGATTTACTAGTGTACCATCACTAATATACGTGTCCCCTTCGGTAGTAATATGAAAGCCATAAAACTGGGGATGAAATCTAACTCTATCGGAACGTCTAAGAGGTAAGGATTCGTCAATTGGTTCAACCGGAGTTTCCTCCTCGGGTTGAACGCCAGCGGTAGAGGTTCCTTCATCTATCGAATCTTGAATCTCCTCAAGTTCGATTTGCCTCCCACTGTCTCCTTGGCTTATGAGTTCTCGCTCTCGGAAAACTCCTCTCCTCGCAACGAAGACAACATTGTCCTTCGGTCTATAGAAGAGGTATCCAAAGGATGTCTGCGGGTAGCCGATGAAAATACATCGCTCACTTCGAGGTTCAAGCTTGTCGTGAGTATCTCGTCTTACGAAAGCCTCGCAACCCCAAACCTTGATATGTGCCAACGAGGGAGCTTTCCCTGTCCACATCTCGTCAGTTGTTTTGGCAACCTTCTTAGTAGGGACTCGGTTAAGGATATGGGCGGCAGTCTCTAAGGCATACCGCCAAAAAGAGATTGGTAGTGAAGCACGACTCATCATAGAGCGAACCATATCCAATAAGGTTCGATTACGCCTTTCTGCCACACCATTCAACTGCGGTGTCCTAGGAGGCGTCAATTGTGAAACTATTCCACACTCCTTGAGATAATCGTGGAATTCAAGACTTAGGTACTCTCCTCCTCGATCGGATCGAAGCATCTTGATTTTCCTGCCCAATTGATTCTCCACTTCATTCTTGAACTCCTTGAACCTTTCAAAGGTGTCTGACTTTTGCTTTATTAAGTAGATATACCCATATCTACTATAGTCATCGGTAAAAGTCACATAGAAGCGGTTTCCATCCTTCGTGTTTGATCTAAACGGTCCTCATACATCGGTATGTATTAGGTCCAATAGACCCTCGCCCCTTTCACAAGTACTCGTGAAGGGCGACTTAGTCATCTTTCCAAGCAAACAAGACTCGCATGTGTCATCTTCCCTAAGGTCGAATGACTCCAACACTCCATCCTTTTGGAGTTGGGCTATGCGTTTCTTGTTGACATGTCCAAGACGACAATGCCACAAGGATGCTTTATCCATACTAGTGGAAGAATCAATATTCAAAACATCATTTCCAAAGTTATCAACAATCATAACGGTTTCATATATTCCATTACATGGTATAGCTTCAAAGTAAAAGACACCATTTAGATAAGCCAAAATAGAACCATTCTCATTATTAAAAGAAAATCTAAATCCTTGTCTATATAAACCATGAAATGAAATGATGTTTCTTGCCATTTCTGGCGAATAACAACAATTGTTCAAATCTAAAACTAAACTATTCCTAAGTACTAAGGAATACACTCCAATCTTCGTCACAGGCGACGATCTTCTGTTCCCCATGATTAGATTGATCCTTCCTTGCTCCACATCCCTACTTCTTCTTAGTCCCTGCACATTAGAACAAATGTGATAACCACAACCGGTATCAAGGACCCAAGAAATAGCATGATTAGAATCGTTAGATTTGATTGTATATATACCTGCGAAAGATGGCTTGATCTTTCCTTCTTTGATTGCTTGCAGGTAATCCGGGCAGCTTCTCTTCCAATGTCCTATCTTGTGGCAGTGGTGGCACTCTGCCTCCTTCGGGTTAGAGCAGGGCTTAGCGGGATCAACTTTGGTCCCACTAGAAGAGGCACCATCTCGGGCTTTCACCTTGCGATAGTTCTTCGATGAAGCTTTCCTCTTCTTTCCCTTCCCTTGTCCAATAGCCAAGACAGGAGCAGCGGGCGGATTGGGAGTAGGTGCAACAGACTTGTCTTTGAAGTTGCTCTCAGCAACCCTCAAGAGACCTTGGAGCTTGCTTAGGGTGACCTCTTCTTTGTTCATGTGGTAGGTCATCCTAAATTGGTTGTACATCGGAGGTAAAGAGTGAAGCACCATGTCGATCGCCAAGTCCTCACCGAAGTCAACATTTAACTTGCGAAGGCGGTCGACATACCTTTGCATCTTTTGCAAGTGCACGGTAAGAGATTCTCCATGACCCATCTTCGCGGAAATCATGTTAGTGAAAATCTCGTACCTCTCTTGTCTCGCGTTTTGGTGGTACCTCTCCAATAAGTCTTGGTGCATTTCATACGGGTACATGTCCTCGTAGGACTTTTGGAATTCGGAGTTCATGGTGGCGATCATGATGCAATGTACCTTCGTTGCATCTCGCTCATGAGTTTCAAAGGCGGTGATTTCAGCTGGAGTAGCGATTTCGGTGTTGATTTTCTCGAGCTTCTCATCAAGGACATACTCTTTGTCCTCATAGCGAGCAATGGTGCAAATGTATCTTATCCATTCGCTAAAGTTCGTTCCATCGAAGGTGACCTTTTGGCAAAGGCTCATCAATGTGAAGGAACTAGCAGCAGCGTTGTTTGCGTTCGACATCTACAATTAGAAAAGGAAAAAGATAGATTAGAATATGAATCCCTAATTATCACCCAATAAGAAAAATTAGGGCTAGGATCCAACAATAACATTTACATACTAGAAGAGGGATGCCGTAATCTAACATGTAAATAAATTGAAGGTAAGTGAATGACGATTCACTAATTCTCCATCACGAAAACCTAAACTATTAGTCCTAAGTGTTTTTGAGAATTCCTAGGTTTGGATGAGATTCATTGAAACTAGTCAATGGCATGTTTAAATCTCGATATGCCCCTCTTGTTTGTGACTAGGATGCCGAGGATCACAAAGCGGGTGTGAATTACCATGCAAATTCACATGGTGCCTTCATTGTAACGATCATCTATTCGATGTGCCGGTAAACCACACACGCTCCATCGAACTATGATAAACAATGAATCACCCTTTGCCACCTTCGCTTAGAACCAATTAGTGTGCCGGTAAACCACACGCGCTCCACTAACATCTTAGCAAGGTGCAAAGTGTAATTTCATGGGATTGCATCAATTCACTTTTCCTAAAGTAACTAGGATTGGGAAATTTTTAAAAAATGTGTAGTTACTTTATATTTCTTATTATACTTTTAATGAGAGGATGAGGTTGCCCTATCCTACCCGTTCGGCTAACGACCCTCCACCAATCAAGCAAGCGGTAGGTGTGAGTGTACACCCATTAAGAGCCATTTTATAGGCCACAACCTTATACCCACCTTATAGATCGGCTTCGTGAATGAGGCCTACTAACGGTAAGACCAACATTTAGTTATACATATATATATATATATATATATATATATATATATATATTATTCTAGTAATATCATATTAGTATAGGGTTGTATTTTAAAACTTTTAAAATCTAGGGTTTGAAATTTAAGTTGTCTAAATTAAAACTTTTAATCACAAAAGTAAATTTCAAAACAAGAGGGTAGGTTTTAAACATTTAAAACATGGAGGATCAAATAACAAATAATTCCAATTAACAATTAATATCCTAATTATCTATATTTGATTTATTCAAGATTTCTTTTTAAGATAATTACCAAAATAATCAAACTAATTAATTAATTATCATATAAGGAAATTAAATATTTAATTAGTTGATAATTCCCTGAACTAGATCAAGATAATAGTTATATTTATCAGAAAAACGAATTAATATTGATCTAATTAGTTTATGGTAAGTTAAGATAAGATAAACACAAAGAAATCCCGAATCTGGCCATTCCTGACGCCTGGACTCGCCGAGTGCACAAAGGGACTCGCCGAGTCAGGCCTACTCGCCGAGTCCACTTTGAGACTCGCCGAGTCCATGACTCAGAAACTAAAAATCGAATTTTGCAGGTTTGTTTCAGTTAATTAAGCAACAATTTACAGAAAACCAAGCTAGGCTCTGATACCACTGATGGGTTTTAGCCATAAGAACTTTCCTATGTGCGCATGCAAAACCCTAATGCTCAGATCTAGGCTTTCTAATAAACATGCTTTGAATCCAAGACTTCTAATTACTAATTAGGTTAAATAAGAACATTGAAACAGATCTAGAATCATACCTTTGAGTTCCTTGTTGATCTTGAGGTCTTGGAGCTTCTAGAGTCACAAATGTCACTCCTCTAATGGCTTACAAACACCAAAGCAAGGAGGATGATTTGGGAGAGAGGAGAGGGGAGGAATTTCGACCAGAGGTTCCTTACTTTAGGTCAAGTGTCGAATTCCATCAGCCATGGGGTCTATTTATACTTGTAGACTCCTTAAGGATTACAGATAAGTCCCTATCAGATAATCTTCTCTTAAGGCTATCCAAATCCATTCCTAGATAAGCATATGGACGATTTTAGCTATCCTAAACCTCTTAGAATTCGTCCATACCATATCCAAATGGATTTACAGTCTAAAGCTTAACTATCAAACAATTGACAGTTTATACCCCTTTATTTAATTAATCTCTTTAAGTCACCAAATTAATTCTAATTAATTCTATGACTTATATTAATCAAATAACAAATATATTATTCATTATATTATTCTCATAATATATTAATAATATTTATTCTCTCTTAATAAATCATCCTATCAAGTTGCTATGGTGAAGGCAACCCAAAAGGACCATGCACAACCGGATATAGTTACAGCCTTAGACACTATTCCAACAGAAATATCCTGGTGATCACAGTAACAGACTCAGTACCCTGTTTGTGGGTCAAGAACTCCTTGGCCAAACGCTCCCTTTCCACCGGGGGAATGTAATCATCACGAAACATAGTGGTGAACCTCTCCCAGGTCACCGCAGCAAGCTCTGCAGAAGAATAGTGCGCTGTCACAAACTTCCACCAATCCTTCGCCCTTAAGCGAAGCTGGTTCAGTGCGAACCGAAATCTCAGATGCTCCGGACATGAACATGTGTAGAAGTACCCCTCAATGTCAGAGATCCACCTCATCGCAGCTATCAGATCCTGATTCCCATCAAACTCTGGTGGCTTCGTGTTGCTGAACTCCCGATACAGCAACGCGTCACCCCCTTGCGGCTAGGCAGCAACAACGACCGTAGTGGCCGTAGCAACAACATCAATAAGAGCAACATAACGCTCATCAAAATTCTCAATCTGTGTGATCTTGATAGACCCGAACATCTATGGAATCTCAGCGCAGATGGAAGCAGCCACCTCATCATGAATCATCTGGTGGTGCTCCTCATCGCTCACACCCCCCTCACTAGTCCCTGGCATGTGGTGTGTCCCCACCATGATGTCTCTCTGAAATACAACACAAGATATCAAAGACTCGCTCGAGTGTACACACACTCGATATCCCAATCCTACTTGATCCCTGGTACCCTAAGGATTGTTACTTGGGCTGCGCACTGATCCGGTGGCTTCGGTAGTATGGGCCCAATACTACCTGTAACACCATGAATTTCAAAATAACTTTTCGCATAATATAAAAACATATTCATTTAATTTTCATAAAAACATCAATGTTTGAAACTCCAATCCATGTCATACAAAGAATCCCAAGATCACATAACATAAAAATCCCACGTGTGTGTACTGATCAAGTCGGCGCCTTCCCACGGTCATCACTAGTACCTGAAACATTAAACACCAACACTGTAAGCACAAAGCTTAGTGAGTTCCCCAAAATACCACACATAACTCATATTAGCCACTCGAGGCTATAACTCTGTGGGTCTATAGACCCTACTCTGTGAACCCTCTGGTTCTAACTCTAGGAACCTTCCGGTTCCTAGAATATAGTGAGAAGACTCACCTTGCGTATCTCTGATTACCTACTCAAGGTAAAGTATAGTGAGAAGACTCACCTTGCGTATCTCGATAACTCGTAAATCCCGGAAATCACTCGCGCTCGATCCTCCGAGCTATAATCCTCCTATAACACCATATATCTCTAATTAACACTTTCACAACTAAGGTTGACTACCCCTATCAAGTCAGCACTGGTCAACTCTGGTCAACGGTCAACGGTCAACTTTGACCGGACTCGGTGAGTGCACTAGAGCGGCTCGGCGAGTCTATACGTGTTCACTGACTCCCTAGGATCCTCTCTTGACACGTCGAGTACTTCCCTGACTCGACGAGTTCCACCTGGCATGAATTGCGGGGCCACCACGACTCAACTCGCCGAGTCTCAAGAACAAATCGGCGAGTTCCATCTTGACTCAGTCCACCTATTAACCCTCTCTGACTCTCCCTGACTCACTGAGTCAACCCTTAACTCGGTAAGACCACTCGCTGAGTGGTTATGGACAATCTTCATGCTACTCACCGAGTCTATTCTTCAGACTCAACGAGTCTAATCCATTCATGAACTCAAACTCACTCCTGAGGTCAGATCCGTTCCAGAAACTCATAGATCCAGTCCTTCCAAGCACATTTATCACGTAAAGTTACAATCTTGGCTACCATGCGACGCCTACAAGGCTTCTTTTGGTGAAATGACATCTAAAATGGTAACCTAAGTCCACAACTCAAAAGGAAACGCATAAAGCAGAGCATTTGGGACTCTCTGGACCTACTAAGGTCCAGATCTAGGTACCAATTCCCCATGGGACCTCTCACACTCCAATTACAAGGTAAACAAGGCATGAAGAAACCGTAGATTTGACTGTATCAATAAAAACAGGAGAATAAGCTCTGAATATTACCTCAAATAGCTTCCTCTGCCGAAATGAAGGTAGATCCAAGCTCCCCAACTCTCCTAGCTTGGCCTTCCTCTTCCCTTCTTGCTAACACACACAAGGACGGTGAACAATGGCCTCTTTTCTCACTTACAAGGACTCTCAAATGCTCTGGTGCTCTCAAGGTCGAAGGTAGCCGCAATGAAGGGTTATAAGGTCCTTTAAATAGGGCTCAGAGTCGGGAAATTAGGGTTTCATTAAACAGCATGGACTCGCCGAGTCCACTCTTGGACTTGCCGAGTCCGGACGCGAACCCGCGTCCAAATCCGCGATCATACTCGGCGAGTCTAGGCTCCAACTCGCCGAGTCTCTTCACAAATTACCAAAAAAAAATAAATGAATAATACCTGGGAATCCAGGCTGTTACAATTCTCCCCCACTAGAACTAGACTTTGCCCTCGAAGTCTCACTCTGCAAATAACTCCAGATGCTGCTCACGCATCTCACGCTCCGGTTCCCAAGTCATCTCGGACCCCTTTCGATGTTGCCACTGAACCAAAACCAAGGGTACCTCCTTGTTCCGCAGAACCTTGACCTTCCGATCTCTGATTGCCACTGGTCTCTCAGCATAATTCAGGCTCGCATCCACCTGAATATCCTCTAATGGAACCACTGCCGACTCATCGGCTATACACTTCCGTAATTGCGACACGTGGAAAGTATCGTGAATCTAACCCAACTCTGCTGGCAAATCCAAACGATAGGCTACCCTGCCTACCCTCGCGACTACCCGGAATGGACCAATATATCGGGGCCCCAACTTGCCCCTCTTTCGGAATCGAATCACTCCTTTCCAAGGAGAGACCTTCAGGAGCACAAGGTCGCCGACCTGAAACTCAAGCTCGGACCGGCGTCTGTCTGCATAACTCTTCTGACGACTCTGAGCAGTCAAAAACCTCTGTCTGACCTGCTGGATCTGCTCTGTCGTCTGAAGCACAATCTCTGTACTGCCCATCACACGCCGTCCAACCTCTCCCCAACAAATGGGGGTCCGACACCTCCTCCCATATAACAACTCAAAGGGCGGCATACCAATGCTCGAATGATGGCTGTTGTTGTAGGAAAACTCTGCCAAGGGTAAATATGTATCCCAACTTCCCCCGAAATCCAGCACACATGCCCGGAGCATGTCCTCGAGCGTCTGAATCGTCTGCTCACTTTGTCGTCTGTCTGGGGATGATATGCGGTACTAAAATGCAGCCTAGTACCCAACTCCTCATGAATCTTCTTCCAGAATCTGGAAGTGAAACGCACATCTCGGTCTGAAACAATCAAGATTGGCACCCCATGTCGAGATACCACTTCCCTCACGTACACCTCTGCCAATTTCTCTGTTGAAGAACTCTCGCTGATAGCAAGAAAGTGAGCGCTCTTCGTCAATCTGTCCACAATCACCCAAATTGCATCAACTCCTCTGGCAGTCCTTGGCAATTTGGTGATGAAATCCATAGTGATCTGTTCCCACTTCCATTCGTGAACCTCCAATGGCTGTAACTTACCATGCGGCCTCTGGTGCTCGGCCTTAACCTTACGACAGGTCAAGCACCTCTCAACAAATCACGCAACATCCCTATTCATACAGGGCCACCAATACTCCTTCCTCAGGTCCAAATACATCTTAGTGGCCCCAGGATGGATGGAAAATTTCGATCGATGAGCCTCTTCCATCTAAATTGTACGTGTTCCTCCCACATACGGCACCCAGATACGCCCCTGAAATGTCATAAGCCCCCGACCATCGGTAACGAACTCTGAAAGCAAACCAACAACCCGCTCTTTCTTCTGCATCATAGGTTGCACAGCCTCGGCCTGTGCCCCACGAATGGCGTCCAACACTGGAGCTATCATGGTCAATCTCAAACATACATCCCGCAGCGGGGTGCTCTCCACCCTGCGGCTCAGTGCATCGGCTACAACATTAGCCTTGCTTGGGTGGTCCAGGATCTCACAATCATAATCCTTGACCACATCCAACCACCTTCTCTGTCGCATATTTAGGTTGGGCTGATCCATCAAATATTTCAAACTCTTATGGTCCGTGTATATCGTACACCGAACCCCATACAGGTAGTGACGCCAAATCTTGAGAGGGAACACCACTGCCCCCAAATCTAGATCATCAGTGGGATATCTCATCTCATGAGGCTTCTGCTGCCTCGATGCATATGCTATCATATGCCCTCTCTGCATCAGCACCGCCTCCAACCCCAAAATCGATGCGTCACAGTATACCACAAAGTCCTCCATCCCTTCCGGGAGGGCTAACACCGGGGCTTCGCATAACCTTTGGCGAAGTGTCTCAAAGGAGGCCTACTGCTCGGGGCCCCATGAAAAAGCAACACCCTTCCGGGTCAACCTGGTGAGTGGCATTGTGATTTTAGAGAAATCCTTGATAAATCTCCGATAATACCCTGCCAACCCTAGGAAACTCCTAATCTCGGAGGGTGACCTCGGCACCTCCCAACTCATCACCGCCTTAACTTTGGCCGGGTCGACCAATATTCCTTTCTGGTTAACGAGATGTCCTAGGAACTAGACCTCTCATAACCAGAAATCACACTTGGAGAATTTGGCATAAAGCCTCTCCGATCTCAGAACCCCGAGGATCTCTCTCAAATGCTCCTCATGCTGCTCTCTAGATCTCGAATATACTAAAATATCATCGATAAATACAATCACCGACCGATCCAACATCGGCCTGCACACTCGGTTCATGAGATCCATGAACACTACCGGGGCATTGGTGAGCCCGAAAAGCATCACCACAAACTCGTAATGCCCATAACGCATCCTGAATGCTGTCTTCTGGACATCCTCATCTCGAACCCTCACCTGATGATATCCGGACCTCAAATCAATCTCGGAGAACCAAGATGCTCCCTGTAACTGATCGAACAAATCATCGATCCTTGGAAATGGGTAACGGTTCTTGACCGTCAGCTTGTTCAACTCCCGGTAATCAATGCACATCCGGTGTAAACCATCCTTCTTCCTAACAAAACGGATAGGCGCTCCCCATGGCGAGCTGCTTGGCCGAATAAACCCCTTCCCCATCAACTCCTGAAGCTGCGAGGATAACTCTTGCATCTCTGGAGGTGCAAGGCGATAAGGCACCTTAGCGATAGGCACGGCCCCCGGAACCAAATCGATACTGAACTCCACTTGCCTCACAGGAGGCACACCCGTCAACTCCTCAGGAAATACATCAGGGAACTCATGCACTACCGGAACCTCCTCAACAGACCTCGGTCTCTCGGAATCCACCCGCGTATCCATCACATACGCCACAAAACCTTTACAGCCCTGCTGTAGACACTGCCTTGCCCTAGCGGCCGAACAAAATGCTTATCCAGAACGTGTACCCTTACATACACCGTAAGAACTCCCCCAATAGGGTCTCGTATGGTCACCAGCTGTCGCTCGCAGTCGATAACCGCACTGAATCTGCTCAACCAGTCCATGCCCACAATGACACAGACATCACCCATCGCAATGGGAACCAGATCAATCGGGAACTCTACACCGAAAATCTCGACTACGCACCCTCCGAGAACCTCCGTGGCATATATCACCCTCTCGTCAGCTATGGAAACTCTCAGAGGCCGACTCAACGCCTCACGACTAACACTGATATGTTGAGTAAAAGCCAAAGATACAAAAGACCAACTCGCACCCGAGTCAAATAACACCAAGGCATGTACAGAATTCACAAGAAAAGTACCTACACATAACATAATATAAGCATAATATCACAACATCAAAATAAATACACGAAAGAATACATACTAGCCACGACATCGGGTGCTGCGCGGACCTCCTCCGCGGTGCCTCGGCCTTCACTGACCGACTCTCGGTAGCTCTGATGGCGGAAGGGGCAGATCCCTGAGGTGCTCCCTGAGATGATCCTCACAATTGCGGACACTCTGCCTTCCGGTGTCCGGTCTGGTTAGAGTGAAAACACACTACAAACCCCTTGGGGCAGTCCTTGGCCATGTGCCCCTCCTTGGCACACTTGTAGCAAGATCCCGCTCTAAAGACTCCATCATGACCCTTTCCACACTTCCCACAAGTCCGGCCCTTCTGGCTCCCTGTTTTGGGATCAGCGGGCTTGGCCCACTTGGCTGCCGACTGAGACTCCGCCGGCTGCCGAGCCTTTCTCTGAGACTCCGCCTCCTCTCTGGCCTGAGTCTCTAGATCAATCTCCCTCTTCCGGGAATTTGCCTAAAGCTCGGCAAATGTCCGGTACGAGGAGTTCGCCGTGATCTCCCAAATGTCTCGCCTCAAGACACTCAAATATCGGCTCATACGTGCCTGCTCAGTGGACACGTGCTCAGGGCAGAACATCGCCCTCTCATGGAACATCCTGGTAATCACCGTAACAGACTCAGTACCCTGCTTGAGGGTCAGAAACTCATGGTCCAAACGCTCCCTCTCCACCTGGGGAACGTACTCATCTCGGAACATGGCAGTGAACCTCTCCTAGGTCACTACCGCAAGCTCAGCAGATGTAAAGTGCGCCGTCACAAACTTCCACCAGTCCTTCGCTCCCAAGCGAAGCTGGTTAAGCGCGAACCAAACCTTCAAATCCATCTCATAGCCGCCACCGGGTCGTGGGTCCCATCAAACTCTGGTGGTTTTGTGTTGCTGAACTCTCGGAACAGCAACGCATCACCACCCTGCAGCCTCGCGATAGCAATAGCTGCGGTGGCCGCTGCAACTGCAGCCTCAGAAAGAGCGGCATAACGCTCGTCGAAGGTCTCAATCAACGTGGTCTTAATAGACCCGAACATCTTTGGTATCTCTGCCCTGATGGCCATAGCCACCTCCTCATGGATGATCTGGCGGATCTCCTCATCACTGGTCTCACTGCTCTCAAGCATCAGACGTGTCCTCACCATGATCTAGCTCTGAAATACAACATACGATAAATTAGAATCCATTCGAGCATACTCACACTCGACAACTCATACCTCCTTGATCCTTGGTATTCCAAAGATTCCTACTTGGGCTGTACACCGCTCCGGTGCTTTCAGTAGTACGGGCCCAATACTACTGTCCGCATCGTATCAGAATACACCCCAAGTCCTCCTCTTCGGATCCTAAATTCCAAGTATTTTATCATGCATAATCCACTCTCTAACAGATCTCTTATAAGCCCCTCGCTGCTACCTACTTACTCTCAAGCATCTCATAGCAGCTCACCTCTCCCTAGGCTAAGGCATCACAAATCAGGCCACTCTAGTCCTAATAGGAGTACCTAGCCTACTCTAGCATGAGAATACATCATATCAATATCAATATCACATAACATGAGGGTATTTTGGGAAATCACCGTTCGGGCGCGGACTGATCGTACACACAACTCTGCTTTGCGTTCTTCCAAAAATCTTTTACTCTTTTTGAAAAGACTTCTCAAATCCTCAGTTTGAGTTCAAATACGCCTGAAGGTGTACTCGAATCCCTCAAACCAAGGCTCTGATACCAACTTGTAACACCGTGAATTTCAAAACAATTTTTCGCATAATATAAAAACATATTCATTTAATTTTCATAAAAACATCAATGTTGGAAACTCCAATCCATGTCATATAAAGAATCGCAAGATCACATAACATAAAAATCCAACGTGTGTGTACCGATCAAGCCAGCGCCTTCCCACGGTCATCACTAGTACCTGAAACAACAAACACCAACACTGTAAGCACAAAGCTTAGTGAGTTCCCCAAAATACCACACATAACACATATTAGCCACTCGAGGCTATAACTCTGTGGGTCCGTAGACCCTACTCTGTGAACCCTCTGGTTCTAACTCTAGGAACCTTCCGGTTCCAACTCTATAAGCATGCACAACATAAATCACATAGAAATAATGCAGTACAACACATAACATACATATAGCATACAAATACTCTGTCACATAACTCTGATTACCTACTCAAGGTAAAGTATAGTGAGAAGACTCACCTCGCGTATCTCGATAACTCGCAAATCCTGGAAATCACTCGCGCTCGATCCTCCGAGCTATAATCCTCCTATAACACCATATATCTCTAATTAACACTTTCACAACTAAGGTTGACTACCCCTATCAAGTCAACACTGGTCAACTCTGTTCAACGGTCAACGGTCAACTTTGATCGGACTTGGTGAGTGCACTACAGCGACTCGGCGAGTCTATACGTGTTCACTGACTCCCTAGGATCCTCTCTTGACACGTCGAGTACTTCCTTGACTCGGCGAGTTCCACCTGGCATGAATCACGGGGCCACCACGACTCAACTCGCTGAGTCTCAAGAACAACTCGGCGAGTTCCAGCATGACTCAGTCCACCTGTGAACCCTCTCAGACTCTCCCTGACTCACTGAGTCAACCCTTAACTCGGTAAGACCACTCGCTGAGTGGTTATGGACAATCTTCATGCTACTCACCGAGTCTATTCTTCAGACTCAACGAGTCTAATCCATTCATGAACTCAAACTCACTCCTGAGGTCAGATCCGTTCCAGAAACTCATAGATCCAGTCCTTCCAAGCACATTTATCACGTAAAGTTACAATCTTGGCTACCATGCGATGCCTACAAGGCTTCTTTTGGTGAAATGACATCTAAAATGGTAACCTAAGTCCACAACTCAAAAGGAAACGCATAAAGCAGAGCATTTGGGACTCTCTGGACCTACTAAGGTCCAGATCTAGGTACCAATTCCCCATGGGACCTCTCACACTCCAATTACAAGGTAAACAAGGCATGAAGAAACCCTAGATTTGACTATATCAATAAAAACACAAGAATAAGCTCTGAATATTACCTCAAATAGCTTCCTCTGCCGAAATGAAAGTAGATCCAAGCTCCCCAACTCTCCTAGCTTGGCCTTCCTCTTCCCTTCTTGCTAACACACACAAGGATGGTCAACAATGGCCTCTTTTCTCACTCACAAGGACTCTCAGATGCTCTGGTGCTCTCAAGGTCGAAGGTAGCCGCAATGAAGGGTTATAAGGTCCTTTAAATAGGGCTCAGAGTCGGGAAATTAGGGTTTCATTAAACAGCATGGACTCGCCGACTCCAGACGCGAACCCGCGTCCAAATCCGCGATCATACTCGACGAATCTGGGCTCCAAGTCACCGAGTCTCCTCACAAATTACCAAAAATAAATAAATGAATAATTCCTTGGAATCTGGGCTGTTACACTACCGTCCACAGTGCATCAATACTCACCCCAAGTCCTCCTCCTAGGATCCCAAATCCTAAGTAATCTACTCTCTCTCTCTCACTCTCTATGCATAGTCTACCCTCAAACAGATCTCTCATAAGCTCCTCGCTGCTATCTATTCACTCTCAAGCATCTCCTAGCAGCAAAATCCCTAGGCGAAGGCATCACAAATAAGGCCATTCGAGTCCTAATAAGAATACCTAGCCTACTATAGCATGCATATCATATCATAACATATCTCATAACTCATAATGTAAGGGTATTTTGGGAAATCACCCTTCGGGCGCTGGCTGATCGTACACACTGCTCTGCCCTGCACTTTCAAAAAAAATTTACTCTTGAGAAAAATTTTGTAAATTTTATTTTGAAAATCCCTCAAATCCTCAGTTTGAGTTCAGATACGCCCGAAGGTGCACCCGAATCCCTCAAACCAATGCTCTGATACCAACTTGTAACACCCAAATTTTCAAATAAAATTTCACATTTTAAAACACCCTTCTCATTCGTAATTGTTATAAAACATCACTGTATCACATAGTCAATTCATAAAATCACATCCCAGGATTATAATATAAAAACTCCTCGTGTGTGTACTGATCAAGCCGACGCCTTCCCATGATCCTCACTGGTACCTGAAACACATGACACAACACTGTAAGCATAAATGCTTAGTGAGTTCCCAAAAATACCACACACAACACATATTAGCCACTCGAGGCTATAACTCTGTTTGACCCTCTGGTCAATGTGTCTCAGTGGGACCCTCCAGTCCCATAACTCTGTGGGCCCTCTGGCCCTAACTTTGTGGACCTTCCGGTCCTAACTCTGAAAACTCTGGTACATACATGGCATAAATCACATAGAAATCACATCATGAAAAAGCATACAAAATACTGTGTCACATAACTCTAATTACCACTCTAGGTAAAGTATAGTGAGAAGACTCACCTCGGGTAACTCGGTAAAATCTCGAACTCTGTAAAATCCGGTCTAGCCTCCGCCTAATCATATGAATTAAACACTCTAAATCAATACATCCCTTAAGGCTAGGCTATTCCCTCCATTAGTACTCTCGGAAGGGTAAAAGACTATTTTACCCATCTCATGGCTCAAAGACCCTAAAGTTGACAAAACCCTAAAAGTCAACAAAAGTCAATTCCCCGGGTTACGCTGTACGTAACACACATGTACGCTGGGCGTACTCGGTGTCTTCACAGAAAATGGGGTGCGCGACCCCTTACGCCGCGCCTATTGGGATTACGCCGCATGTAACTCCCAGTTTCAGCCTCTAAGCATTTTGGGGTCTTAATCAGTTAAGACCCACGTCTAACTTCTAGATCTGACCATTTCTAACCCTCCTAATCCATAAAGTTTATGACTTTAAGCCTTTGCATGGCTGGACAAGTCACTAACACCCATAACATTCCATTTCCCAACTCTAGAAAGCTCATAACTCAAGCATGACCTCATAATAACGACAAAGATGGCAACTTTATGGATCCATAACACAAATATCACTAAAATGGGATAGATCAAGGTCCATGCAGTACATTACACTCATAAAGTCTCCACCTTTGGGACTTTTAACCCTAGAAATGGTCCATGAAATCATCTAACCAAATAAGGAGGAAAGTTTTTAACTTTATACCTCCAAATGCAGCTCCTTCCTCTGTAGATCTCAGATCCAAACTTGCACTTCAAGCACTATCCTTCACAAGCTCCTCTCCTTCTTCTTCACTAACACACTAAGGCACTTTTAGCTCCAAAACACTCACTCTCAAGCTAAGGACGATTGGGAGGCTCTCTTAGGGTTTCACTCACTGATATGGAGGCTGAGAAATGAGCCTTAGCATCCATTATATAGTGCACAGGTCCAATATTAGGGTTTGTGTCTGGACCCATTACGCCCAGCGTAACCCTGGGTATGCCCAGCGTAACCCAGGCGAGTCCGCGTCCAAATCAAGTGCATGAGTACGTGCAACGTACTCCCCAATACGCCCAGCATACTCATTTTCTACAAGAACTCTTTCAAAGGAACACTTTTGATAACTTGACAAAATGGAAGTATATAATAGCTTTACCCAGATTTCGGGATGTTACATGAGGAGGGGAGGAGATATTTAGATGATTTAGGATGAAGTTCGAATTTTACCAACCAATCCTTCATCCAATTGTTTAGTGATTTTACTATTCAACATGTGGATGGGGGACAATTTCTGTATGTTCAACTTGGGAGGAGAGGATGGATGCACGGAGAGGTGAAGATGGTGGAAGTGAAGTTAGAGAGGAAGATGGGGAAGAAGACACGAATGATGAAGATTGAAGTTTTTTTATCCTTTTATGTGTTTGTTTTTATGACAATTTTTATTTGTTTGTGTGGTTTCTTTTAAATTTTTAGGATTTAAATTACGTGCTTGATGTTATAATTGCCTTGGTTCTTTCCAGAATTTTAGTTAGGGAATACTAGCAAACAGAGTCTAGAGAAAGTAAAAATGGAAAGGGTCAAGTTTTTGTGAAAGAGGACGCCGTATTAAGTCTAAGTGCCGACTCCGGTGACCGGGTGAATGATTACTGAAGCAATAAAGTCCACTAAGAGCTGGATATAAAGCAGAATCTAATTTTTAGTTTCCCAGTAAGGACTAGCCAAGTACATTTACTAGACTCGACGAGTCCCAGTATATTTCCATGATTACTGACTTTTTACAATAGTACTTGGCGAGTCGCCTGTTTTACTCAACGAGTCGGTCATCATTCCACCTATAAGGTTGCTGATTCGATGTTATTTGTTACATCACTTGACCACATTTTCTTTGCAATCAATTCCTGAGGATTTTCGAGTATTTTTCCTTCGTATTTGGAGCTACCCTCATGAGATTTGATGCCCGAGACATGGATCGGCTGTTCCGATGTTTAAAATCAGCTGAAGATAGAGCTCAAGGGAAGGAAATCAACCTCGCCACTACTATCCCACGGGAGTTTGTTCCAATTCCCTCTTTACTTCTATGTTCTTTATCATGCATAATATGCAATGGGGATATTGCATAAATTAAGTGTGGGGTAGTGGGTTGGTTACATTAGTTAAAATTTTAGTTAAATTTTGAAAATTTTGAAATTTTTTGCATTAAAATTGCTAGGATTAATTTAGAAAATTTTGGTAAAGTAATTAGGGATCATGCTACTGTTATGTTTGATGATTTTACAAAGACCCAAATGTTTAGTTGAGCCTATACATGTTATAATCCATTTGTGGCCCCCTTTTATTCTAGTGATATCATGGGACAAAAATACAACCTTTCTTAGTTTGAGGAATGCAATAATGTTAGCATCGTGTACTTGAAATGTATCAAGGAAAATTATTATCCTTAATCAATAAATGTTGAAGTTGAGCGCCCCTGCTTAAGCATGTAGGGTTTTGAGTGAAAAAAGTGAGGTACATGTAAAAAAAGAGACAGAATTACAAGAAAAGTTGTAAGGATTTTGGAGTAGTTAAAGTAAAGATCAAAAGATCAAAATTCCAAAAGTTCAAAAGTTGAAGATACCCAAAAATCAAAGAAAATAAAAAAGGTGGCAATTTTGAAGAATTCTACGAAATCAAAGTTCAAATTATCAAGAAAGTGAAGAATTCAAAAAACCTCCATAGTGGTATCAAAGAATTGTAATTTTTAGAATATGTATGCTTGGGTTGCTCAACCAAAAACACCTTGAGACTGGGAGGTTTTCTGCGGATGGATTCGGAGGGATGCATAAAATGAGCATTGTTCGGAAAAAGTGGGCGAGTGTTTATGAGGATTGTGAGTATTTAGGATAAAGGGGGGTCCTTAGGAAAATTTTTAGACACAAATGCATGCGTTGCGGTCTTGACGTAATGGCTGGGTTGGATTGGGATTGTCTATGTAATATTAGTGTGCTTAAATATAGTTTTTCTTGGGGGCAAGCAAAAGTCAAGTGTGGGGTATTTTGATATGTGCATGTTTAGCCCTATATTTAGTATAGATTTTTATCATTTATTGGCTAATTAATTGCATAAAATGGACAAAAGGTACTTAACATTGTTTAAGTTGTATTTTATGTCCAAAAGAGAAGCTCGGAAGCGAAAGGAAGCAGGAGAAGCAGTTGGAAGCTCAGGAGTTGAACAAAGAAGAAAAATGCCAAAGAACAAGAAGGACTCGGCTAGTAGGGTCGATTACTCGACGAGTCACATCGAAGATTCGCGAACATCTTGAAGTCCTTGCCGTACATGGATTTTTAACGAGGGACTCGGCGAGTCAGTAACTAAACTTGACAAGTCATCTCCGTTTCCAGAATATTATAAATAGGGACTTTTAGATCGAGATGGGGGACTTCTCTGGAACCCTAGGAGGCTGATAAACGATTAGAGGTACTGCTAGGTCTTGAGGAGCTGTGGAATCAACCCTATATTCAATTGTGAAGAGAATCAAGACAATTTTGGTTTATTCTTAATAAGCTTTTGATTTGAATCATGTCTACTTACTTAGATTTTGTTTTTAAGTCTATGTTTACTGCAATCATGAGCTAAAACTCAAAACTTCTGTTTAGGGTAGATGAATTTGTGAACATGGATTGATTATTTGACTAGGATTAATTTTAATTGGTGAATATGTTTTATTAGGCCTGTTAAAGAACCTTATGTGTTAACAATAAATATTCTTCTGTTAATAAATCAGTAATTAATGTGTATGAACATCTTTTAGTTACTACTTTCATATGATTTATTGTGACCACATAGTTGTATGTCTAGGAATAGCGATCGTGAAACTAGAATTAACTAGAAGATAGTGAGTTAATGTGTGACCTTGTTTGATGAACATCAACAAGAGGTTAATTCAAGGGCCAATTTAATTAACCATTACAAGTCTTATTTAACCTGAATCAATAACTAGGAAATTTGTTAATTTCGGCAACTGTCCACTGCTTGGATTAATTTATTTTCTAAGGATTAGTGATAGCGAACGTGAATCTAATCATTTTAGTCAGTAGCCAATGAAGAATTAATCCGATACATTGAAATCATCCATGGTAACAAAGGAGTCGAGCCTAAACCGAAGTCCTCTTTAGTAGTGAATTTAGTTGGTAATTCCATGTTTTAGTTGTTAGAAAGTTAATTTGAATTAAGGTTCTAGTATTGTAAAACTAGAGAAAACCCTTCGTTTATTACTTACTTTTAGATAATATTAGTTTTTAGTTTTAATTTCCCGTTCCCTGAGTTCGGTACCCTACTTATTAGCTTTACCACAATTGATAGGTCCACTGCCTTGGTGTGTTAATTTTATAATTAAAAGTAGGATTAAAACTAGTTGAGTAAACACACATCATATCTGCAAGCAATCAAGGATGGGAAGATCAAGCCATCCTATGCAGGTATATACATTATTAAATCTAATGATTCATCACATGCTATTTATTGGGTACTTGATACAGGATTTTGGTTTTCACATTTGTTCTGATTTGCAGGGCCTAAGAAGAAATAGGGATGTGGAGCATGGGAAGATAAATTTGATCATAGGGAGCATAAGATTGTCACCTGTCACCAAGATTGGAGTTTACTCTTTCATGCTCAGTAGTGGATTAGGATTAGATTTAAATAATTGTTGCTATTTGCCAGACATGGCAAGAAACATCATTTCATTTCATGGTTTCTATAGACAATGTTTTAGATATTCATTTGATAATGAAAAAGGTTCTATTAATGCTTATCTAAATGGTATTTTATATTTTGAAGCATTGCCTTGTAATGGAATATATGAAACTGTGATGGTTGTAGACAATTTAGGGAATGATGTGTTGTGTATTGTTTCTTCCAATGGTTTGGATAAAGCATGATTGTGGCATTTTCGTCTTGGACATGTCAACAAGAAATGGATAGCCCAACTCCAAAAGGATGGAGTCTTGGAGTCATTCGACCTTAGGGACGATGATGTGTGCGAGTCTTGTTTACTTGGAAAGATGACCAAGTCACCCTTCACTGGTAGTTGTGAAAGGGGTGAGGGTTTCTTAGATCTCATACACACCGATGTGTGTGGGCACTTTAGATCCACCACAAGGCATGCAAGCTGCTTCTATGTGACCTTCACCGATGATTATAGCAGATATGGGTATATCTACTTAATCAAGCACAAGCCAGAAACCTTTGAAAAGTTCAAAGAGTTTAAACAAGAAGTGGTGAATTAGTTAAGCAGGAAAATCAAGATGCTTCGATCCGATCGAGGTAGAGAGTACCTAAGTCTTGAATTCCATGACTACCTCAAGGAATGCAGAATCGTTTCACAATTGATGCCACCTAGGACACCGCAGTTGAACGGTGTGGCTGAGAGGCATAATCGAACCATGCTAGACATGGTTCGTTCCATGATGAGTCGTGCTTCGCTACCTATCTCATTCTGGGGGTATACCTTAGAGACTGCTGCCCAATCCTTAACTTAGTCCCTATGAAGAAGGTTGCCAAAACACCTCACGAGATGTGGACAGGGAAAGCTCCCTCGTTTGCACATATCAAGGTTTGGGGTTGCGAGGCTTTCGTAAGAGGAGAGACTGACGACAAGTTCGAACCTCATAGTGAGCGGTGTATTTTCATCAGCTACCCACATAAATACTTTGGATATATCTTCTATAGACTGAGTGACAATGTTGTCTTCGTTGTGAGGATAAGGGTTTTCCGAGAGCGAGAACTCATAAGCCAAGGGGACAGTGGGTGGCAAATCAATCTTGAAGAAATTCAAGAGTCGAGCGTTGAAGGAACCTCTAATGCTGGCGCTCAATCTGAGGAGGAAACTCCGGTTGAATCGATTGACGAGTCCTTACCTCTTAGACGTTCCAAAAGAGTAAGATTTCAACCCTAGTTTTATGGTTTTCATATTACTTCAGAAGGGGATGCGTTCATTAGTGATTGTACACTAGTGAATTTGGAAATGGAAGCCATGGCAGGCCCGGAGTCTACAAAATGGAAAGAGGCTATGGAAAGCAAGATTCAGTCCATGTATGACAACCAAGTTTGGAATTTGGTTGAGAATGTACCAGGTCGTAAGACGGTCAGGTGCAAGTGGATCATCAAGAAGAAGACCGACATGGATGAGAATGTACACACCTATAAGGCGTAATTGGTTGCGAAGGGTTTCACTCAAACTCCCGGAGTTGACTATGATGAAACCGTCTCACTGGTTATGAAAATAAAGTATACTAGGGTGATGCTGGCCATTGCTGAATTTCATGACTATGAGATATAGCAGATGGATGTCAAAACTTCTTTCCTTAACAGGAAGTTGGCTGAGGATGTTTACATGGCTCAACCAGAGGGTTTTGTCGATGCAAAGCACCCTAATAGAGTGTGTAAGCTTGAGAAGTCCATTTATGGACTAAAATAAGCATCTCGCAGATGGAATCTTTGTTTCGATGAGAAAGTCAAAGAGTTTGGTTTTTCGCGAAGCGAGGATGAATCATGTGTATATATAAAAGCCAGTGGGAGTATAGTTAGCTTCCTCGTATTTTATGTCGATGACATACTACTCATAGGAAACGACATCCCAACACTGCAGGAAGTCAAGTCCTGGCTTGGGAAGTGCTTCGCTATGAAGGACCTAGAAAAGTCTATTTATATTTTAGGAATAAGGATAGCGAGAAACAGAAGTAAAAGACTGATAGGACTTAGTCAGAATACTTACTTGGACAAGGTACTAAAGAAATTTAATATGGAGAACTCAAAGAAAGGGGATTTACCAATCCAAAGTAATGCCAAGTTGAGTAAGACTCAAAGCCCGAGTACCGAAGTCGAGATAGCAGAAATGAGTCGAGTACCATACGCTTCCACAGTTGGCTCGATAATGTATGCTATGACTTGTACTTGCCTTGATGTGGCCTTCGCTTTAAGTATGGTCGGCAGATATCAAGGGAACCCTGGAATGGTTTCTAGTCCTTCGAAGGACCAAGGAATGGTTTCTAGTCCTCGGTGGGAGTGATCACTTAAGGGTGCGACGGTATAGTGACGCCAGTTTTCAGACCCACAGAGAAAACTACCATTCGCAGTCGAGCTGGGTCTTTACCTTAAATGGAGGAGCAGTGACTTGAAAAAGTTCCAAGCAGGAGACCGTAGCTGATTGAACATGCGAATCATAGTATATAGCGGCGAGCGAAGCGTCAGTGATATGGTTGAAGAACTTCATTGGAGACCTGGGAGTTGTGCCAGCCATAAAGGAGCCTGTGGAAATTATCTGTGATAATGAAGAAGCAGTTGCCTTAACCAAGGAACCAAGGGATCATGGCAGATCTCGACATATCGAAAAAAAATATCACTTTATTCGACATCGGGTGGAAGAAGGACTCCTCGTAGTGATGAGGGTATCGTCGAAGGATAACCCAACAAATCCTCTGACGAAGGGACTGTGTAGGGTTAAGCACTTGTAGCATGTTAGGAGCATCGGGCTGAAGGACGATATTAATTTAGATTAGAAAGTTTAGAAACGTGTAATAGATAAATTGTAATTAACATTCGATGATTAAATAAATTAGTATTATTTATGAGTAAAGTTACCGTCTTATGTTAATTGTTTACCTATTGTTTCATTTTGCATGTTTTGACTTCCTGAATAATAAGATTATGCGAATGTTCCATAGTCGCTCATACTTTGGGAGTAGGTATGAAAGAATATTGTCATGAATTGGAGTGTAGATTGTCTAAAGTGTATTAGACATAGAAAAGGTTTGTTGCAACGTTCATGAGTGCTTATAAACATGATTTGAGCATTGGATTAAACCCACGCTTGCTGGAATCACTTCAAGGTTCGAGTGATTGCAAGATGATAATATCATATGGTCTTAAAACCTAGATATATGGTTTATTGTTTGCTAATTGGTTGTGCGCTGATAATGCGTAAATGCATCAGTAACTTGATGTTATAAAACACATTGTTGTGTATGATTTAATTAGTGGATAGTAAATGCATATAAGTCGAAGTTTATCTGTTCCTTCTATCCTAAGAGGATAAAAGCGTTATCAAGGCCCCTCAGATGAATCAACGATCGAGAAACAAACTGCTGGAGAATAAGTATGACTATGTTCCATGTAATTGTCCGCACGATATCTAGAATGGAGGACTATACGATCCCTTATCTAAAGGACAGGTTACTGATAAGATCAGAGTTTGACAGCGTCTTTGGGAGCTACGATTGGTAATCAGATTGTACTTACATTTGTAGTTACTAGACTTATCCAAGTGGGAGACTGTTGTATTAATGTCTAAGTCCATAACTATATTTGGTAAGTACTTGACTCGGTTGTGCATGGTCCTTTTGGGTTGCCTTCACCAAAGCAACATGATAGGATGATTTATCACGTGAGAGGTTATTATGGTTTATTAATATATTATATGGTTAATATATTAAGGGAGAAATCATAAAGTTTAATTAATATTAGACAAGAATTAATTAAGAATTAATTCTATGGCTAAAAGTCATTAATTAAATAAAGTGGACTTAAGCTGTCAAATGTGTGATAGTTGTGTATTGGGATGAGAAGGCTTATGGAACTAGGCTTGGACAAAATTAGGGATGTGTCCATCCTAATTTCGGCCAATGAGGCCCTATTCCAGAAGCTTCCTTGGACTTCTTAAGGCCTAAGTTATCCATTAGGGTTTTGACTAAAACCCTAGCAGCACCGGTATAAATAGGACCCCAAGGCATCTAATTTTCGGCCACTGGAACCCTAGGAGTCTTCATAGCTAAAATTGTGCCTCTCCCCTATCGCTCAATTAGCATCCTCTTGCTTGTGGTGTTTGTAATCCATTAGAGGAGTGACACTTGTGATTCTAAGCTCCAAGGACAAGAAGATTCAAGCATTGAAGAAGAGGTAATCATCTAGATCTAATTTTTTGTATCAATTTCGAAATATATACACTAGATCTAGGGTTTTTAAGTTTTGGAAGATTTGCATGTACAATAGAGAAACCTAGATCCAAACATTAAGGTTTGCATGAGCACATAGGATGCTCTTTTGGTGAAAACTCATCAGCTATGCCATCACACCGGGCCCTTCCCTTTTGAACCAGAAGTACCCGAAAGCATTAACATAAGATGTAAGCACAAACCTTAATGAGTTCCCCCAAAGTACCACATACCAACATATACAACTGGGTTTAAACTTGGGGTATAACCAACCCCATATACATATATGGGCCCCGCCCTAGGGCCTCGCCCTTGGGTATCTTTCAACCCGATCATATAATAGTGGGCCCCGCCTGGGGTCTATTTCAACCCAAACATATGATTGTGGGCCCCACCCTGGGGTTTATTTCAACCCATCAAACAAACTAATGTAAGACACACAATAATTAACAACTTAAATAACACAATACTGGGCTGACATTGGTTCCTTCGTCCCATGGATAGAGTAAGAAAACTCATCTCACAGCTAGACGAAAACTGAATAATACATTGCTCCTGAAATCGACCCTAACAATCACCTTCATGAATAATAATGACCCAAACACAGACTACATCTCAAAAATAGCTAAAGTACCCCTAGGTCAAACTCTTGGTCAAAGTCAAAGTCAAAGTCAATCGAGTCAACTCGGTAATTATGTTGTGCGTACTTAACATGTATGTGTGGCGTACTATGCGTTTGACAAAAAATAAGGAGCTGGCCATGTATGCACAATGTACCCTATGGTACACCTAGCGTATGCGGATGCCAACCAACTCAACCCACTAAGTGCTTAATCCTTAAGCACCTTTGTTGAAAATCTAGATGAGACCCTAAAATGTGATCTTAACCATAAAGTTTCCAACTCTATGGTTTTCCATGGCTATGAAGACCTTAATAACAAAAACCCTAGCTTCTTGACCCATTAAGACAACATAGACCATGCATGAGAAGAAACCAATGTCCAAGATCCCATTTTTATGACTTTACACATCCTAAACATTTGAAAGGACAACTCAAACGTCTTGGAGCATTCCATGCTCATCAAGGTCAAGATTTGGGATAAAAAGGGACCAACTTTAAGATAAAACGAGATCTAAAATAAACTCTCGTCATGGTTAGAACTTTATACCTCCAGAATGTGCACAAAGGAATGTAGATGCTGGATCCAAGGCCTTGATGTCACACCCCGAAAACCGAAGGCGGAAACATTTCCGGGGCGGACTCCACGTTGAGTATCAAATCCAATGCACATAGTAAGTAAACTAGAACAACCGTTACATTACATATAGAAAAGTTTACATTTGTTTCAAAAGTAAAGTTATACATGTGATACATAGTATATATGAACAAAATGAGACGAGTCTTCTGCGCACTCCGTCTTCGCCAAAAGAGATTGTCGGGTACCTGTCTAATGCGGACCTGAGAATACAAGCGGTTTCAAAATCAGCATAAAGCTGGTGAGTTCATAAGCGGTTAGTTTTCTGAAAATGTACGAGTTCCTTTGGTTTCCTGAAAAAGTAGTTATCCAAGAAAAGCCTATATTTTCTTAAAAGTTGGTTACCAAATCCAAAATGTAATGTAAAAGGTGTACAATGAAAACATGATTATTCTTGTCAAATGTAAAGTTTGGTTATCTAACTTGTTACACTTTTCTGGTTATGTACCACTATTACCCAGGAAAGTCCTATATCTTCCTACATGTCTGTGTGTGTGATGAACTGTTACCAATTCTGATTATGTTCAATGTTATTCCTAGGAAAATCCCATATTTTCCTGAATGTGTGTGTGTGTGTGTGCGAATTCTCCTGAAAGTCTGATTATCCTTAATGGTACATTAATTTTATTACGTACATAAAACTAATAATTAAGTGTGAAGTGTTCATAATCTTGATTGCGAGTTCCATAACCATAATTCAGACCATATATGACTCGAGTCGTGGCCAGTATCCTTTTTATGACTTTCGTCACCCTTGAACCTTTCGGTTCGGCTGTAGCTAGCAGCCAGGTGCGGGATTGTCAGTCCCGTATAGATCTATACACTCAAGTTACGCTCCCTATCTGCGAGATTCTGGTTACAGGTGCGGTCCTCCACTCGCGTTTCTCTGTGGAGTGTTCACTGAGGTCGTGTCTCCAATCTTTAAGATTACTCTATACTCTCGTGTCTAGGGAAGTAATATCTATGGCTAACTATGTTCTAATGGTGCCTGTCCTTTACACTCGAGCCTAGGGTGTTTTATTACAGACATTACAAAGGTTTTATGATCTCTATCAATATAAGTGTGAACAATCAATTGTGAAACATAACAGTATATAATAAGAATTGAAATCGTTTAAACAAACAACTCTGCAAGTTAAAACAGTTTGTTAGTAGGTTTTCAATTCTTAAAAGTGTGCGAATTATGAAACCATTTCAGTAAAATAATGAATTTAAGTACAAGATATTCTTGTACTTTTGCTTGTATTCCCCCCTGAAAACATTTAAAAACCATTGAAAAATGGTAGGGGTATGAACTCACCGGACATGAAATGTGACGAATAGGATGCTAAACGTCGAATCGAGGATTGAATACGAGCGAGGTTCCTATGTAATATGAAATGGTATACAAATATATCTAATTAGATTTTAAATTACTAATTAGATATGATATTACATTCCAATGAGCGAAAACACTTCAAAACGAGTGTTTAGAGTGACTCGGGTGACATCTACGGACGTGTATTGATGCGTGGGACTAGGGAATTGAGTTTACTCTTCAAGAGTAAACTCCTTATGGAGTTTTCGGCCTCTCATACCATACACACATGAGTTCACAGCCGTGAACTCATGTTTGGGTGTTTTATGGTGCTAAAATGGTCAATAACCCTTGAGGGATAATTGGGATGAATTTATCTAAGGCTTTGGATGGAATTAAATCACCAATAACACCATTTAAGGGAGTTTACGGCCCTAAACATGGAGTTTACGGCCGTAAACTCCTATACCCCCTTAGATTGATGATTTAACGGCCTTAAATTAATCACATGTGATTCCAATAATTTTTACAAGCCTTGGTATGAATTTAGGGCACCAAATGACTCATCTTTAGGATTTTACGGCCCTGGAACATATTCTTGGGGTGTCATGGCCGTAAACAGCTAATTGGAGGGTGTTCGACATGTTTAAGGCCCCCAAACTATTTTTAGATGATTCTAGGATTTATTCCAAGGCTATTGGTGAAGTTATATGCCTTTTTAACACTAGAAAATGAGTTTACTCCGCATGTATGAGGAGTTTACAGCCCAAGCAAGATCTTGGGCAGTAAACTGCTTTTTACTCCTCTAATTTAATGTTCAAGGTGTTCCAAGGCCAAATCCAATATTCTACAATTCATATCTAAGCTTTAATGGAGTTTTAGAAGGGTTTAAGGGCATATAAACCCCATTTATATGAGTTTACGGCCCAAGCATGTTCCTTGGCTAAAAACTATTATTTGTCCCTCAAAATCCATGTCTAGGGTGTTCTATGTCCGGTTTTGCAAGCCTTCAGGTCATATCTAAGTCCCAATGATGGTTTGGAAGGGTTAAATTGCTCAAAAACCCATGTTTTTATGTGTTTACGGCCCAAGCATGCTCCTTGGCCGTAAACACATGTTCCAGGTCCAAAATGATAAATTAAACATGAACTTGAAGGCCTAAGAGGTTAAACAATAAGTTGGGGTTGTTACCTCAAAGCTTTGGAGCCTTAATTCAATGTTTTGGACCTTGAATCTTTGATTGAGGAGAGAGGTTAGAGAGAGAGAGAGTAGTGAGATGAAGCAAATGCTTCAAATGAAGGCTTAGAACACTTTAAATAGTGTTCCAGATTTGGACACAGTGAAATTCTACCCGATACCGGCTTTAGACGGGGCTTTTGGTCGCACCCGGCCAAGTTGCCGTAACCTGATATGGTTGATTCTAGAAATGATCCGATCACTAATATGGGGTGTTTGAACGAGTTCTAAAGGCATTAGGATACCCATTAAGTCATAACATAAAATACACGTTAATGACTTAATTAAATGACGAAATCGAAAATGAAATTGGAAACGGCGATCGGATTATCGAAATGAGTTACGAAATGGGGTACAAGCAATGAAACAAAATTCGGGTTGTGACATTATCCCCCCGTTAGAGGGAATTTCATCCCGAAATTCAATGATTTGAACACAGATCGCAAAGTGAAAAGAGATATTAGGATGAATCTATTGCTTCGGTCCTTCATGCTCCTAAGTGGAATCGGGTCTCCGCTTGACATTCCAGCAAACCCTCACTGTCGGAATGCGGCTTTGTTTCGAACGGTCAACCTATCAATCCATGATCTCAATTGATTCATCCATGAAGGTTTGGACTTCCGCTGGTTTCGATCTCATCAAGGGATTTCTAGGGTTTCGTCAGGTCGGCACTCCTTACGAACAAAGATATGGAATACCAGATGGTTGCTGATGAGTTCTGAAGATAGTTCGGAGAGGGCTACAGAATTGATTCCTAATGAGGATCTCTAAGGGTCTAATGTTCTACGAGTTGAGTTTTCCGCACTTCCAAGGGCGTACAATGTCTTTTCAGAGTAAGACTTCCAACAAGAGGGCACATCTTCATGTGGCAGAGTAGCTAAGGGTCCGATGGTCCTAAAGGAATTTCTAGACGGTTTTGCGATAATAGTCGGCGGGACCCAAGAGTTGACGGGTTTCTATGGGTATCTCCGGTGCCGACTAATTCTTTATTGTCTTAGCTTTTGGAAAGGTCCATGAGTATGACTGCTTTGCTTTTCTACATGACCAGGAAAATGGCTTGACCGAAGGGCACCACTACTACCTCGTAGTGATCATATCAAGCCCTGGTTGCTATCTTGGACACATCCTCCTCACTAAGGTTTTGGCTACGAGGTAATTGCAAGGATCAGGTCGATGCAAGACTTGACTACGCTCGGAAGGAAATTCTCAGGAAATCTTTGGAAAATGCATCGGGAAAAGAGTTGCAGACTTCTCGTTTTCGATGATCACATGGATGAGGAATACATGGGAAAAAATTTTAAGCTTCGATGCACGACGATCATGAGAGTCGGGTCGGAGGTAGGTTAATACGAATGGATTTCTCGAAACCAGGAATAACAGTATGAATGAGGCTCGGCCATTACATGCTAAAGATGACATCAAAGCATTTCATGAAAAGTTCGCCATTAGATCGAACGGAAAAGAAAAAATTGTTTGGATTGAGGATACAATCTACGGATATGACGTTAGTGTTCTCATTCTCACTTGATAACCATCTCGACGGTATACGTTTTCGATAACTCACGAACAACAGGGTTTAAAAGATGTTCAAATGGATGGTTAGCGAATTTCTTTCGGTGCTAGAATCAAAAAGAATCACAGGCATAAAATTTAACGAGGGGAAATATACCTGTGGCAACGGTGGGATCAGTGGCTGTCTCCTCTTGTCCTATCGCTAGAACTCTTCCGGTGTTGCCAGATGTTACTGCCTTGGGGCAGTTTCGCTTGAAATGTCCAACTTCTCCACAACCATAGCAGGCCCGACCAATGCCAGCTCCGGAAGTTTGACTCGTTGATTGAGTTGGTGTCTTACAGTTTTTCGCCATGTGACCCTTTATGCCATAACTGTTGCAAAATACCTCTATACATGGACCGGAAGGAAGGTGATGATAGTTGCACTTGTCACAACTAGGAAGGGTTCCAGCATACGTACTGACAGGTTTTTGTCACACCCCAAAACCACGAACGGCGGAAACGTTCCGGGGTGGAGGACGTCATTTTCAATATCACAACAATGTAAAATATTAAACAATCAACAACATCATCCATTGCATTATAAGTAAGTTTTAATACATGTGTGTTCTTTCATCGTAATAAGACACCAAAAATATACAATCAAAATAAAAGACGAGACTTGTCTGCTCCGTCTTCTCAAAACCTGGCCACCGTACTTGTCTACTGATGACCTGAGAATACATGTTATTTTGAAAGAGAGTATCAGCTTTAAAGCTGGTGAATTCATAAGTGTTTAAGTGTCATTGTCTTGCTTACTAAAAGCTGTTTTAAATGTCATGTGAACCTTTAAATGAAAATGTTGATGTAAGTATGAAAAGCCCTAGAAAATCCCTTATTTTCTATTAGTTTGAGATGTAGTCTTCTACGAAGACCCGAATTTTTTGTTATGACAATGTAGTATTTTACCAAGACCCGAATGTTTTGTTATGAAAATGTAGTCTTCTACCAAGACCCGAATGTTTTGTTATAATGATGTATTCTTCTACCAAGACTTAAATGTTCTATAAGTAAATTGATAGCTTTTCCTTTCTATTGACTAGTACTAAAATTACTTAGTCTAACTCATCGTTTATGTGAAAGTATCACAAAATAAAGTAAACAGGAAAAAGTACTAATGTAAGTGTTATCCCGAGGTACTAGGGCTAACACGCCATCGCGTAAAGCGAAACGTATAACCTATCACAAAATAAAGTAAATAGGAAAATATACTAAAGTAAATATTATCCTGAGGTACTAGGGCTAACACGACGTATGTAACTGTTATCCCGAGGTACTAGGGCTAACACGACATATATATATATAACCTAATGAACATCCGAAGATTGTCCAATTGTCCTCTGTAGCAGCAGCAGGGCGGAGGAAGGGTTAGTCCCGTAAAGGTACTCCTAGTATAAGTAATAACCATAGGCATCCGTAGACGTTCATCAACCACTGGTGCTAATCAGTTGGGATTCGGAATGGTTAGTCCCGTCTAAATATCCTGAGGTACTGGGGATAGGGTCCCGTCTAAATATCCCGAGGTACTGGGAGATAGGGTCCCGTCTAAATATCCCGAGGTAATAGGGGATAGGGAGGATAAGTTACACAGAAGGTACTAATAAATCATCCTCGCAATTTGAGATACAAGTATTCATGTAAGTAATACACAGGTAAATGTATCTACGTAAAGGTACTCATGTAAGGTATTCATGTATCATGTAAGCATATGTAAACATACTCATGTATCAGGTAATGTACTAGTAAAGACTCATGAATGAACTGACTCTTGTGTGATTCCTTGTAATAGGAATAATGTTTGATATCTTCAAACTATCCCTATGATAATTTACTGAAAGGTAATTAGTTGTTCAAGTAGGTTTATACACTCTTACTACTCAAGGTTGTAAGAAACTAAATGAAATATGTAAACTATAACATAAGTACATATATAAGAACATAAAGTGTATATGCATAGTTTAGTTCAAGAATGTAAAATGGTTTTGTAAGACATCTTATGGCTTTTGAACAATCATTAACAATGACTTGATATCATTTTAATAAACATTTCAAAAGTAAAACATTTGATAACAAAGTATTTTTAAGATTTAAAACCATTTCATGCATCACATTTTGTAGTATGTGAAATCTGTTAAATGACAAACATAGTTATAAACTACATATCAATGATTTAATAACATGTTTGTTTCTACTTGTATCCCCCCTTTTAAAGCATTTAAAATCATTTAAAACATTGATTAGGGGTATGAACTCACCTGTAGATGGTGGTTCGGATGAACTGGACGGTGTAGGATTGCTAGGTGTCAAGTGAGGACTTGTACACACACTACGATCCTAATAAACATATAATCACACATATATGCACTCAATTAGTCTCAAATTACTAATTGATAAAGTTAAGACATCCTAGACATAATAAAAACTTTATATAAGTGTTTCATGCCCTAAGGATTGCATCTAAGCTATTGTGGGACAAGGCACTTGTGTTTAGGGTTCCAAAGGACCCCATATATGAGTTTACTCCCCATATACCATCACACATGGAGTTTACGGTTGTAAACTCTTGAGTTTACGGCCGTAAACTCCCAACCATGGGTGTATTGTGTGTTTTGAAGTTCCAAATGATTCCTAGAATTATTCCAACTTGGTGGTTAGATTCTTGGAAGGGTTTAAGGCCTAGAAACACTCCTTAGAGGAGTTTACGGTCCTAAGGCAATTTCCTTTGGAGTTTACGGTTGTAAACTCCCTTGGAATGGTGTTCTTATTGTTTTCAAGCCTCATGCATAAGTGGTATAAGTTCTAGGCTTTTAATCCAAACATATGAAGACTCTTGACACACTTTGGTGCCCCTTTAATGAGTTTACGGCCCATGAACCATGTCATGGCCGTAAACTCACTTTGGAAGGTGATTTTATTGTATTTAAGGCCCTTGATTTAATGGGAACAAGTCTAGGTAAAAGTCTAAGGCCTTAGGTGCCCTAAAAGCACCATTTTGAGCATGAACTTTGGAGTTTACGGCCTAAGATACTCTTGGGCCGTGAACTCCCAAACTTGGGTGATCCTTGCTTGATTTCATGTCCTTAATACACTCCTATACAAGTCCAAGGCAGTAGTATATCACGGGGGACAGTCTAGGCTTGTTTTCGGGAGTTTACCGCCCAAAAACACCTTGGGGAGTAAACTCCTAAATCTATTGATTTAGCTATGTAATCTATGTTATGAACACATTTAAAGCTTTCTAACACTACTAGAAATAGTTATTCATGTTTTGGTATAAAAACCCGAAGATCCGTGAGAGAGAAAATGGCTTTTCTCTAGTTGGAAATGTGAATAATGAATGAATTTGGTTCAGAATTCTTTTTATAGTCCTGAGATATTTTTGGCAGAAAATAATTTTATTCCTGAAATGACCTCTAATATAATAAAGTGATGGAATAATAGAGTTGCACTAAACCCTAGTGCATCCACTCTCCTGATATCTCCTGAAGTGTAAACCCTAATGTATTCAAACTTAAACGAAAAAGTCTGAAAATTAACTGTGACTGTTATAAGTTCTATTGAATTGATATTGTTTGTACATAAAGGAAATTTCGGGTTGTCACAGTTTTCGAGTTGAGGATTTAACAACAGAAACAGTTGCAGGGGAAGTGGCAGCGTGAACTGCCACCGTTTGCTGCCTCTTAGAAGACTCTTGCGATGTCTAACTTTTCTCCTTCTTTCCAATCATTCTTTTCTCACCACTCCTCTCCGTCGGCTCAGGAGTGGTAGCTATCTCCTCAGGGTCATCACTATGATCTATTAAGATTTGTGCTAAGCGTTTGGCTCTGTCGTATGTATCTGGCCTTGCAGCTATGACGTTTCCTTTCGTCGGCTGGGTCAGCCCCTAGATGAATCTCTCTATCTTCTTACAATCCTGGGTAACCATTCCCGGGCAGAGTAACTCCAAGTTGTCGAACCTGGAAGTGTAAGCGGCGATATCGGAAACTTTCATCTTCAGGTTCCAGAGTTCGTGTTCTAACTTCTGCATTTCGCCTCGAGGGCAGTACTCAGCCAGTAGAAGTTCCTTCATGGCTTCCCAACCCATGGCGTTGGTTACAGGTAAGGTTAGGGATTTGAATCGGCCGTTCCACCAAGTTAGGGCTTTGTCGATAAAGGTGCAGGCGGCAAACTTCACCTTGTCAGATTCTGAGCAGGCGCAAATTTCAAAGATGGATTCGATCTTCTCGAACCATCGGGTGAGGGAAATGACACCTCCAGTGCCATCAAAGGAAGTGGGTTTTGCGTTAATGAAATCTTTATAGGAACCCTCTTTTCGGTGTCCCTGACTACTTTCTTGGTTTTGGGTTTGGGTACCACCTCCCGAACCACCGGAACCGCCAGAGTTCCGTTGAGACATGGCAGCTGCCACTGCGGCTGTAACAGCTGCCTGGAATACTACAGGATCAATTTGGGGAGGAGGTGGTGGCGGAGGGTTGTTGGTCTTGGAGCTGGGTCTCTTTCTTGGAGGCATCTTGATCTAATAAGATTAAGAAAGAGAGGATGATAAGTCCTCTGAATTGAATCAAGAAATATGACGAATATATGTTGAATAAGCGATAAAGCAAGAAAGAGTTATCTAAGCGGGAAAATTATCGCTATGGGAATGATCAAAGAACTATGCATGAACGAGGATTTCTACCAAGGATTGGCTCGAGAAATACTCCCTTAGTATTTCATGATTCGCTACGACACTGGCTTGATGTTTGCGGTATTAGGGTAAGTTTTTGTCAAGCCGCATACCACAGTCACTCCCAAACACATGTTGGCCATGTCTCGAATGAATATAGTTGGTCAGGCTATATTGATCCTAGACACGACAACATAACTGCCCAGGTTTAACCGCAGCGTACGACACCCATTTACTTATGTTTTGTTCTACTCGTAGTTACGGATCTCGACGGTTCGGTATACTTATATACTTTTGAAAATACTTATATTTTGAAGGATACTTTTAGTTCAGAGCACTTAGGCCCCTTAATGTTTATAGTTTTATACCATGTAAGGTTTGGTATACTTTATTCACTATAAACAAGGTCTCTGATACCAATCTGTCATACCCCGAAAACCGAAGGCGAAAACATTTCTGGGGCGGACTCCACGTTGAGTATCAAATCCAATGCACATAGTAAGTAAAGTAAAACAACAATTACATTACATATAGAAAAGTTTACATTTGTTTCAAAAGTAAAGTTATACATGTGATACATAGTATATATGAACAAAATGAGACGAGTCTTCTGCGCACTCCGTCTTCGCAAAAAGAAATTATCGGGTACATGTCTAATGCGGACCTGAGAATACAAGTGGTTTGAAAATCAGCATAAAGCTGGTGAGTTCATAAGCGGTTAGTTTTCTGAAAATGTACGAGTTCCTTTGGTTTCCTGAAAAAGTAGTGATCCAAGAAAATCCTATATTTTCTTAAAAGATGGTTACCAAATCCAAAATGTAATGTAAAAGGTGTACAATGAAAACATGATTATTCTTGTCAAATGTAAAGTTTGGTTATCTAACTTGTTACACTTTTCTGGTTATGTACCATTGTTACCTTGGAAAATCCTATATCTTCCTACATGTCTGTGTGTGTGATGAATTGTTACCAATTCTGATTATGTTCAATGTTATTCCCAGGAAAATCCCATATTTTCCTGAATGTGTGTGTGTGTGCGAATTCTCCTGAAAGTCTGATTATCCTTAATGGTACATTAGTTTTATTACGTACATAAACCTAATAATTAAGTGTGAAATGTTCATAATCTTGATTGCGAGTTCCATAACCATACTTCAGACCATATATGACTCGAGTCGTGGCCAGTATCCTTTTTATGACTTTCGTCACCCTTGAACCTTTCGGTTCGGCTGTAGCTAGCAGCCAGGTGCGGGATTATCAGTCTCGTATAGATATATACACACAAGTTACGCTCCCTATCTAAGAGATTCTAGTTACAGGTGCGGTCCTCCACTCGCGTTTCTCTGTGGAGTGTTCACCGAGGTCGTGTCTCCAATCTTTAAGATTACTTTATACTCTCGTGTCTAGGGAAGTAATATCTATGGCTAACTAAGTTCTAATGGTGCCTGTCCTTTACACTCGAGCCTAGAGTGTTTTATTATAGACATTACAAAGGTTTTATGATCTCTATCAATATAAGTGTGAACAATCAATTGTGAAACATAACAATATATAATAAGAATTGAAATCGTTTAAACAAACAACTCTGCAAGTTAAAACAATTTGTTAGTAGGTTTTCAATTCTTGAAAGTGTGCGAATTATGAAACCATTTAAGTAAAATAATGAATTTAAGTACAAGATATTCTTGTACTTTTGCTTGTATTCCCCCCTGAAAACATTTAAAAACCATTGAAAAAGGGTAGGGGTATGAACTCACCGGACGCCGAATGTGATGACTAGGATGCTAAACGTCGAATCGAGGCTTAAATACGAGCGAGGTTCCTATGTAATATGAAATGGTATACAAATATATCTAATTAGATTCTAAATTACTAATTAGATATGATATTACATTCCAATGAGCGAAAACACTTCAAAACAAGTGTTTAGAGTGACTCGGGTGACATCTACGGACGTGTATTGATGCATGGGACTTGGGAATTGAGTTTACTCTTCAAGAGTAAAATCCTTATGGAGTTTTCGGCCTCTCATACCATACACACATGAGTTCACGGCCGTGAACTCATGTTTGGGTGTTTTATGGTGCTAAAATGGTCAATAACACTTGAGGGATAATTGGGATGAATTTATCGAAGGCTTTGGATGGAATTAAATCACCAATAACACCATTTAAGGGAGTTTACGGCCGTAAACTCCTATACCCCCTTAGATTGATGATCTAATGGCCTTAAATTAATCACATGTGATTCCTATAATTTTTAGAAGCCTTGGTATGAATTTAGGGCACCAAATGACTCATCTTTAGGAGTTTACGGCCCTGGAACATATTCTTGGGGTGTCATGGCCGTAAACACCTAATTGGAGGGTGTTTGACATGTTTAAGGTCCCCAAACTATTTTTAGATGATTCTAGGATTTATTCCAAGGCTATTGGTGAAGTTATATGCCTTTTTAACACTAGAAAATGAGTTTACTCCGCATGTATGAGGAGTGTACGGCCCAAGCAAGATCTTGTGCAGTAAACTCATTTTTACTCCTCTAATTTAATGTTCAAGGTGTTCCAAGGCCAAATCCAATATTCTACAATTCATATCTAAGCTTTAATGGAGTTTTGGAAGGGTTTAAGGGCATATAAACCCCATTTATATGAGTTTACGGCCCAAGCATGTTCTTTGGCCGTAAACTGTTATTGTCCCTCAAAATCCATGTCTAGGGTGTTCTATGTCCGGTTTTGCAAGCCTTAAGGTCATATCCAAGTCCCGATGATGGTTTGGAAGGGTTAAATTGCTCAAAAACCCATGTTTTTTGTGTTTACGACCCAAGCATGCTCCTTGGCCGTAAACACATGTTCCTGGTCCAAAATGATAAATTAAACATGAATTTGAAGGCCTAAGAGGTTAAACAACAAGTTGGGGATGTTACCTCAAAGATTTGAAGCCTTAATTCAATGTTTTGGACCTTGAATCTTTGATTGAGGAGAGAGGTTAGAGAGAGAGAGAGAGTAGTGAGATGAAGCAAAAGCTTCAAATGAAGGCTTAGAAAACTTTAAATAGTGTTCGGGATTTGGAAACGGTGAAATTCTACCCGATACCGGCTTTAGACGGGTCTTTTGGTCGCACCCGGCCAAGTTGCCGTAACCCGATATGGTTGATTCTAGAAATGATCTGATCACTAATATGGGGTGTTTGAACGAGTTCTAAAGGCATTAGGACACCCATTAAGTCATAATATAAAATACACACTAATGACATAATTAAATGACATAATCGAAAACGAAATTGGAAACGGCGATCGGATTATCGAAATAAGTTACGAAAAGGGGTACAAGCAATGAAACGAAATTTTGGGTTGTTACACTTGAGTCAAACACCATAACCTCAATGTTCTTCCTTCTTCTCCAAACGCTCTAATTGGCACGAAAAGGCTCTTCAAGCTTCACAACTCACTCACACACTTTAGGGTTTCTAAATGAGGAAGGAGGTTGGAGTTAAAAGGGAGTGTGTGTAACACTTTAAGAATTTACGACCAATTTAAACTTTTCAAAAACAATCCAATTTCATTTAATTATAACGAAAAGGTTTTCAATACATTTATTATCAGAGTATTCCCAGAACCATATCGTAAAAATAAACATGAGGAGCGGTACGATCATGCCTTTGCCTTGCCATGGTCTCCTGAAGTACCTGAAACGTTAAACCACAACTGTAAGCCCGAAAGCTTAGTGAGATACCCTCAAAATACCAACCACAACACCATACACACATAATATCATAACCAGAACAGAACAACCATGCACTTCGGGTCTACTGTGTGACTGGTCCGCCGCACCGGGCCTACAGTCCATCTAGTCCACCCTCCGAGTCTAGCCATATACATCGAGCCTACAATGTGATTGGTCCGCCTGCACCGGGCCTTCAATCCACTTGGTCCACTCTCTGAGTCTACAATATGACTGGTCCGTCCGCACCGGGCCTTCAGTCGGCCTGGTCCACTCTCCTAGCCTCGGCATATCTGGTCCACCCTCTTGGGGCCTACAGTCTATCCTGACCGCTCCCTGGGCCTTCGAGATAACCGGTCCGCCTTGGGTATGTTGGCCTACAACACAAAGCAGGACCCGCCTCAACCCAACCCTAGTCCAACAACCATGTGCACATAAAAATATAATCATATATCAATTCACAACTAATCAAACCGATCTTAGCAGATCACATACATAGCACATCCCTACCAGGATTCCGACCTAACCATTCACTAGCATAACATCATCCTATAAACCAGGATACCGACCCTAACTAGGTCTCTAACATATACCATCCTAACCACCAGGATGCAAACATAACAAAGAAATAACACAACACACAACTACCCAAAATTCCATTTGATAAAGGGCCAGGCTTGGTGCCTTAGACCCTGTTGATATAGTGAGGATAACTCACCTGCAACTGCCGACTAAAAAGATAAGACCAAGTTGCTCCAACCACCGACACGATCTCCACCACTAGCCAATACCAAATAACTGAACTCAATAAATACCAATAATTACCAAAATACCCCTGGAAGTCAACTGGTCAACTCTTGGTCATAGTGAAAGTCCTCATCAAAGTCAAACTTCCTAACTGACTCTACTCGCCGAGTCAACCCGTTGACTCGTCGATTCCCTATGCTCTGAAAATTCTTAGAACACGACTCAACTCGCCGAGTCACCCCAAGACTCGTCGAGTCCAACGATCATCGGGTCCCTTCCTGCTCAACCCACCGAGTCGTCCCTCGACTCACAGATTCACAACTTAACTAGAAAAGGTTAGGACTCCACGACCAGACTCACCGAGTTGTTCTTCCAACCCGTAGAATCGATGCACATATTCATACAACTCGTCGAGTGCACCCATGTGACTCGCTGAGTCTCTTCAGTTATCATTCCAAACAGAGGCTTTTCAACCCATGCAGGGACTCCAATCCATAGATCTACCCTTCTACAAGCTATCCCTCTCGTAACGTGGCAAACTTTACGTGAACTCAAAGAGTTATGAGCCCAAAATGCTCTAGGGATAGGCTTTTACGAGAAAGGGCTTCACCAACAACTCAAAGTCAGGAACTTTATGATCTTCTGGACCATCTCAAGTCCAGATCTGAGGTAGCAACCTCAGATATCCAACCTCCAAACCCAAAATAACTCTAGAAGTGCCCCAAAACTCAAGCAACAAAGGATCTAGACTCAAAGGAGCTTAAGCAATAGATTATTACCTCAAATGAAAGCCCCCACTGAAGTAGACCTCGGATCTATAGCACTCCCTTGCTGAAATCCCTTAGTCTTCAAGTTTCCTTTTCAAGATTTCCTTTCCCCACGCTCCAATTTCACTATCAATGGAGTTCCACTCGATTTCTAGGGTTTGTAGGCTCTCAAGGGTGGTAAGGAGGCTGAAGAAGGGATGTTATGTTCTTTATATAGGGTACAACCCCTGGGATTAGGGTTTTCTCTTTTTAGCATCAAATCTTCAAGTCCCAGCTACTGACTCGACGAGTTGGTCACTTAACTCGTGACCAAATCCCACTCTGTCTCGACGAGTCGGAATACATACTCGTTGAGTCCCCGCCTTAATTTACACTTTAGCCTTTCAACAATACTTTTGAATTTTCAGGATGTTACAGTGTGAGGCCATAAATATGTTTAAATATGGCCCAAATCATAAAAATTAGGGTTTACACCCTGGTTACATACTCCCAACATACTTAAAGTACGCTCAACATACTCATACAGGGCCAAAAATTACAAAAATGCCTCTGGGGACCAATTTTGCAAACAAATCACAATCCAAGGGTCAAAAGAGAATACTTGAAAAATTAAGATGTTACACGTTTGTATTTGTCTATAAGGGTATGGATTATATGATATGATACTGTGTATGTGAAATTCACCGAGCTTTGCGTTTACCCTTTTTCCCTTAAAAATACTATTTTAGGTACACATAATGGTCGGGCATGATTTTACACATTGGCTCGAGCTGTGCTTTTGGAATTAATATTGAATTGTTTGTGTTTTCATAAATTTTAGAATTATAACTAATAATGTTTGGAAACATAATTCATCTTGGGGTATGGTATTTCATTTGTTTTGAATAAAATATATTAACCGGATGACTTATGTTATTTTAAAAAGTTAAAAGTTATTGGAAATTTTGGGATGTTACAAGCTGGTAGAAGAGAATAGCTTGAGAGAATCTAGCTTATTTTAGTGAGTTCTAAACTCAAGTTTGCGGTCCAAGAGTTATTTTTATAAAATAAATTTTATCGAAACTAAATGAAATGGTTGGGGAAAGGCAAACGCAAGAGTAGTGTGTACAGGCAGCCAGTGCCAGAGGCAAAAAAGGGAAATTGTTCAAATCATATTTATTATTCTCAGATATAAGATTGTATTATATATACTAGATAACTTGAGTCTTTACATGCTATGATGGATGCTTGTTATATTTTATTTAGAATTTGTACTAGTACTGATAGGTTGTTAAGTGAACGCTTGATGTTGTATGCAATAGGAACTAAATAGACATAGAATGACTGGTTTTGCCTGGTCTGTAGCTTTTATTTGAGTCCAATCATTCTGGTGCATAACCTTTTATTCAAATAGCTATCTGGTTTTACACTGTATGCGATTGTGTATTCATGAGACGACACGTCAGGATTGGTAAAGACTCCATGATATGTAGGGTAGCAGGGTGAAGATGATTCTTACGGATCTAGGGAAAATATAGCAAATGCTAGTATAAATTTTATGTGATAGAATTGTATGTTAGACTGATTGCTTGAATGTTTCTTGTTTTGTGCTAACATAAACCCATATTGATGTTAGTTAACTGCTAAGCGAATGTGTTATGTTACATGCCATAAAAATTAAATAGTTTTCGAATGCTTGATTAGGATCTATTGCGTAGGTGTTGTTTGAGTCTACCTGTTGTAATGTTGGATCTTCCAGTCGAAAGACTATTTAATTTTTGTTTCATGTAATTTATTCATAAGATAGTTAGTTGATATCGGTAGAAGTTTATTTCGCAGCTGATAACAGGGTGGGGTGCAAGTCCTAGTAAGTTAGGAAGAGTGTTGGCATGTGCTGGTGTAGCACACATCGTTAGAATTATCGGCTAGAAGTGACTTGGTACTTTGGGATAGACCTTAGAGCATGCATGAATTAGTGTGGACGATAGTATTAGGGCCTCTACAATCGAAAGCACATGATTCACGCCCGAGCCAAGAGAAGTCATGGGGAAACCAAAGAGATGAGTGTAGTGACATTAAGATGGTTATATGTTTATTATTAAATTGTGGTAAACTTATGTTTACCCGTTAAATTGCAAAATAGGTCTATGACAAATGGTACTTCTTGATCTGCTATTGGATTGTGGGTTGACGAGACACTAATGATGATTATGATAGTGATGTCGTGTGTTATTGGAAAGGAAGATCGGGGATGCCAATAATTGAATAGATAGAGAGTAGTGTAATGGTAAAACCAAAATAGGTAGTGCTGAGTTCTGTTTATATCAACCAAATGTCGACTATGCGACATGAAGTTGAGAGCTCTGAGATTAGCTGGGACAACACGGTCCTGCATTACTAGATTGTGGTTGAGGTCTCGTAAGACCTTACTAGAAGAGTTGTCTGGTCTCATTAGAGAAATAACAGATAGGTTGATCATATGGTTCGAGGAGTGGGTTGCAGTCGTATAGACTACTGATGGGATAATGGATGTGTCTTAGGAGAGATGACTTAGTTTGGAGACATAGTTGGGGAAGAGTAAGCGAGAGTAGGACCCGACTCTATTAACAATTATCAAGAAAGTTCGACATTGTTGTGCCAATAAAATGAGGTTAGAAGAACCATAACATTTGTGGTAAGAGTGGAAGGATCAACATGTTCGTGCGATGCATGTCTAAACACAACAGTTACATATAAAAAGGACATGCTCATCAAGATTGCATATTGGAGATGAAGATGTGCCACCATTGCCATTATTATGATCAAATTAGGTCATTGAGATGTTGCTAGTATGTTTATTTGTGTTAATTTTGTTATTATGCCCTAAATACATACGTTCGGGTATACCATCCTTGTAAAATTTATAGTGTGCCCATGTTGGGAAGTTGTACGAGTAGGTTGCATAGCCTTAGAATTATTTATTTAGTTGTCTATTTGATCTTGTATTGTGAGAGGGTGCTTAAACCAATTCTGACTTAGGAATGAGTTTCTCATTTGATCCTTTAAACTTAGAAGAAGATATTGTGGTGGAAGTTTTGAAGCACCTTTGGAAGTTTGAGATAACCATTCAACTTGGATCCGATAGTAATGCAGGGACTATTTTTGACTGTGGAGAGGGATTTCAAGGACATGATTGACGCGTAGTTTTTTTGCCGTTGCAAAAAGGTATGAGTTCAAACCCAAGTGGGGGAGAACAAATAGTACAAGGTGATGCCGTAGATGGGGCATATCAATATGTCTAGTCACATGGACAAGAAGGTACTAATAAGCTTAGTTGTATCATATATTTAGCACTTATGGTGGATATGTGTAACAACGTAAAGGAGAAGGTCGATGAAGATGTGTCAGTTATATGGGAGTTTGCAGGGGTTCACCTTGAGAATCTATAAGATCTTTTTGTGAAAAAGAGTTCAATATAGTTTCGTATTATTCCTAGTCATGTAGAATCTAAACCATATGCTCTATTTAAGATAATTGTTGTAACGCCTGGTTCCTCGTATGTATTTTAATAAAGAATTATTCATTTTTGCAAAGGGACTCGACGAGTAGGAGGCCCCAAACTCGTCGACTAGGAATGGGATCTTTGGACGCCGGACTTGAAGTCTACTCGACGAGTCGAGAAGCCTCGACTCAACGAGTAGGGTTGCCAGAGTAAAACCCTAATTTTCAGGGTTTGCACCCTAATTAAATACCTTAACACCCCATTGTGGCCTCCCTCATCGTCTCCCATAGTCCAGCAAACCCTAAATCGTGATTTTGAGCCTTGTGAGTATGTCTGAGTAAAAAAGGAGTAATTCTTTGGTATTTTCCTTGAACGAGTGGAAGCTAGAAGTGTTTGGTTGAAGGAAGGAGCTTTGGATCCAGAAGAAGAACTTCATTTCCGGTTCATTTGAGGTATAAAGTCTATACCTTGTCTATTAATTTATTATATGTCTTCATGGGGTAGTTTATGGTCATAAGGAGCATATTATGGAAGCATTCATGGATGCAAGCATGTTTTGAGGTAATAACTTCAGATCCAGAGTCTTTGAGGCACTCCATGGCATAAAGGTGCCAAATTTATGGTCATGGGAGTCCCATACATCATATGAACCAATTTTTAGGGATTTTTGAGCTAAATAACCCATGCATGCATGTAAAGTTAGAAACTTTATGTAATATATCGACCCTAAGGAACTAGATCTGTGATTTGGATGCATTAAGCCCGACTTAAAATGACTGTATGGATTTAGACTATGGGGGGACTCGGTGAGTTGGGTCGTGGTACCCCAACGTTTTCTATTACTGAGTGAACTCGTTGAGTCTACGAGATGACTCAGCAGGTTGGACATGTTTTGGGCTTCAAGAATGAAGAAATAGACGAGTTCATGGAGGAACTCGGCGAGCTATGAGCAAAATGTCCCGAATCTGTATGAAGGAGAAATCGACGAGTCTAAGAAGGAACTCGGCAAGTTGTGAGAAAAAGGTCCCGACTATGTTATAAGGAAGAACTCGACGAGTTCATGAAAGAACTCGACGAGTAGGATCGAGACTTCAGGGTTTCATGGATTATGGAACTCGACGAGCTGATGGACCAACTCGGCGAGTTGGGTCAACAAGATGTTGACTTTGACCAAGGTTGACCTTGACCAGGGTGTTGACCTTGACTTGAATTTGACCTGAGTTGACCCTTAAAAGGGCTATGAGTATGGAAGGGTAATTAAAGGAGATTGTTATGTGTAGGAGTTTGAGAGGAGTTGATCCCAGCACCGAGGACAGTTCAACTACTATGCAACATTGAGATGAGTTACCTTCTAGTAGGAGTGTGTCGAAGGCACTAATGCCGACCCACTAGTAGGTTAGAGCTGAGATGATTGACTTTGTGATAAATGTATGGTATGCCACTATATGATATGCTTTATGTGCTAGTATGCTATGTTATTATATGGTAGTGGTAGGGCATGAAATGGTCGTTGGTTACCGGTTGAAAGTGATCGAAAGGGAAGCCAACACCCAGATATGCAAGGTTGTATATGTTTTATGTGTTTTATGTGGTAGCAGTGTTGGGTTTTGAGTATTCTAACACTCCTAAGGTGTACATGCAACCTTAATACCTTGGGTCTATGTTTTCTCTATTATACATGCAAATATGAATATTCCAAGGTATTACCCTATCTAGCATACAATCTATGATACTTGGGTAATAAAACAAGTTAGAATACATACCTTGTTGTTGTAACTTGTCTTCATGAAGCTTGAGTGCCTAGTGCCCCAAGTGTGACACCTCAAATGGTTTACACAACACCCTGAACACTTGGAATAACCTTGAGAATACGGATACTTTTGGTTCTCTCTAGTGAAATTGGCCTGGCCCTTTTGTGTGCACACACTAGTTCCATTTGACAAACCAAGGACATCTTTATATAGTGTGGTAATTAGGGTTAAACCCATGACCTTTCATTTCATATGATCCATGGGTTAAACACTCAATGGACTATCCATGAAAGCTTAGCCCAACCTATATGAACTTGGCCCATCACACACATATATCTTAGAGTCCCTAGTATCATTTTTCCTCATCTTGTCAATCCAAATGTTCCGATGCCATGCAACCCAAATCGACCATGTCGGGTCGGGTCAAGTCTTACCAATTACAGTTATGGACTTAGACATTAATCCAACAGTCTCCCACATGGATAAGTCTAAAACTATTATTTCAAGTATGACTTCATAACCCGACTAGCAATCGTAGCTCTTAAAAGCTTCTGTCGAACTCTGACCTTTTTCAATGACTTGATTAGATATGGGATCATATATTACTCCATTCTAGATATCATATGGACTGAGACATGGATTATAAATCATTCTCTCGGTCCATCTATTGTTTCCCGATTTTCGATTAATGACGACTGACTGATTGAACAAATCAAATCAGTCCTGGCTTGGCCAAGCACTCACATGCATCATCATTAAATCATCGAGGGGCCCACAGATATCACTTTTATCTCAAAGGTAAAAGGAATGGATAAACGTCGACTCATATGGCTTGTTCTACTACTTGTTGAATCATACACAAAGGCACTTTTTACGACATCGAGTTACCAATGCGGTTTTGTGTAATCAATGTATAACCAACTCATAGTAACAACTCATATCTCTATGTTTAAAGAATATAAGATATCATCATCTCATGATCACTCGTGATAAAATCCATAAATTGATTCCAATGAGCGTGGGTTGAATCCAATACTCAGAACTTATGAGCCCTCATGAGTGTTATAGCACCACTTTGTCCAACAACTTAGACCTTTACAAGCCAACCCATGACAGTCTTGATTCATATCTACTTCCAACATATGACCAACTGTGGATGGTTTGAATAACTTAGTCATTTAGGAAGAACAACCTAGTTATTCTGGAAATCAAAACATGCAAAGTGAAACACAAGAATAATCGAATCCAATATGGTTACAGAACATATGAATATAAATAAAACAACTTTCAGTTATCACCATATCGATTACCCATCATTCATTTCATACTGTTTCAAACTATCAACTTTATACTTTAATTAAAATATTAGCTGTCCCATGCTCCAAGCATGTACACTATGTTTTCTAAACACTAGTAAGGCCATATACCAAGTATGCATACTAAGTTTGTCTAAACATGTCACAACTAGAAATTTTATGCCTTGTAACTACAACACTTAAGTAAAATTATGAATAAAAAACTTAAGAACATGTATGATGCTTACTTTATGACAACAAAATTTCAATCAAATACACCATGCAAGCATTTCAAGTAGTCAATAGGCAATTGGAAACCCTAGAAGTTCTTATTTAAGTCCACTTTTGGACTAGGACTTCCTTATTGGGCCCAATGGACCAATAAGCTTCCAATTTGACCATCTTGGGTTTAGAACTCTTAAATGGGCTCTAATTGGACCCATTTTCATTTAATTCAATATTTTGGGCCATATTGGGCCTAGAATGAAATAGATTAATTATATGAACCCTTTTGGGCCATATTTAACCTAATGTAGCCCTAATAGGTCATAAGAATCATATTTCTGGTTATTTGGACCAAACACCACTTAACATAATCATGAAAAAGGCTTAAGCTTACAAGGCCCAAATTCTTTTCTCTTCCTCTCAAATTCTCGGCCCAAGCCCATGTAAAAAGGGAGAGTTGACTTTCATGGCCACCTCATTTTTACATTATGGTTTTCCATGCATCTTATCTCATACTTCCATGCACACATCAGTTCAAGATCTCTCTCTTCCCCTCTCTCTTGCTCTCGGCTGATTTCAAAACACACACACACACAATTCTCCCACAAATCTCTCAAGGAAACTCCCTCCACTCTTCATCAAGATCTCGAATTTTAGAAGGTTTTTCAAGAAGATATTTCCATAAATTCTTCATCTATGGTAAGATTATGCTTGGATCTATGATCTAGATTCTTTGTTTTATCAAAAATCTCTTTCTAATCCATGCAAAAATCATGATCACTCTCTTAGAAACTCCCTAAGTTCGAAATCAACAAGGGAAGCTTTGTTAGAGCTGAAAACAACATCAAACTTCTTCCAATCTTCTCCAAAAACGAAACCCAACTCAAGGTGAGCTTCATACCCCCTATTTTTCGGTTTTTATAAGTTTTGTGGGGGGAGAATACAAGCAAATGTATTTTCTGAAAATTTACCCTTTTAAAGGATTAAAATGTGGATTTTTAAACATAATGGGCCAAAAATGAACTTTTCGGCCCAATATAGCCCAAATTGCGAGATTTTTAATTTAGAAGGGCTGAAACTGCACTTTTCTATAAAACAGGGGACTACTAGTGTACCAAGTCCATTTCAAGGGTTAAAAATACATTTCAAATTTAAAAGGGACCAAAGATGCAAAAAATTTCCATTTTGGGTCAAAATTGTAAAAATTGCGAAAATAGAGGTTTCAACCGAGAAAACTTCATTCTGAGGGACTAAAACTGTTTTTTAAGAAAATTTAAGCTAAAAAATACCTTTTCAACAAGTTTTGATACTAAAGTGTCAAGAAAAATCGTTTAAGGACTAAAATGGAAATTATTTTATATAAAGGGTTAAAAGTTTAAATATATCTAAGAAGGGGCTTCAAAAAGAAAAATTCTAATGTTTTAAACAATACGAGTACCATGACCACCGGCGAAACATAATACACCTGAAGATTATGTGTTTTGTTCCAGAATTGTGGTGACACGTTCCGGAGCAGGTGGTTTAGGGTTCAGATTAGGTTCAGGTTTAGGTCTGGGTGCGGGTTCCGAGCTCTTTGATTACGGACTACACGAGTTCATCGCGTCAGAGATTACAAGAGGCATCATTGAGGCGACCCTGGTGATTTTCAGGGCGATCAAGGAAGAGACCATCAAGCTGATGGAGGATCGCCTTAGGGCGTTTAGGAGCGACATGGCATCTAACCAGACAGGGACACACACACACACACACACACACTCTCCTTCAAGGATCTTCGGGGATGTGGTGCACCAGACTTCCATGGGGTGAACGACCTCATTTTGGCCAGGAGGTAGATTGTAGACATGGAGTCTTCCCAATTGATGAGCTTGTATCCTAAGGGGTCGAAGGTCCGGTATACTGCAGGTTGTTTGAGAGATAAAGCTTGGGACTGGTGGGATGCAGTTAGTGATTTGTTGGGAGCCCCAACCATCGAGACTATGACTTGGTCAGACTTCGTGACGATGTTTAGGATGAAGTTCTTGCCGACAGTGGAGCTACAACAACTAGCTAGGGAGTTTTTGGATATGAGGCAGACAATTGAGTCAGTGGCGGAGATTACCACCAAGTTTCGGGAGAAGGCCTCACTAGTGCCTTAATATGTAGGTGATGAGGATATAAGGAAGACCAGGTATCACGACATGTTGAGGGATGACATCTGGAAGCATGTCAGATACTCGGCATGTCTAAATCTGGAGGACATGATTGCAAAGGAGAGGGAGAGGGAGATTGACATAAAGCACCTCCGGAAGAGGAAGGCGGAGGACGGGAAGGTTACTGAGGTTTCGGGGAAGAAACGCAAGGGATTCGACTCTAGGTCGAAGGGCCAGTAGGGTCGGGGACCCTATGGGAAATGCAGAATGGTGCACGAGGGAGTGTGAAGATTAGGGTGATTGGGCTGCTATAAGTGAAACAAGCTGGGACACTTTGGAAGCTAATTAACCCTTAAAAGCCAAATTTGTGATTTCAGGAATTTTCCCTAATCTATCTCTGTCTTTGAAAGATCATATATCGGTCGTGAAAACCCCTTTTGGTCAAAATTAGGGCACACAGTTTTGTACGTGAGTACTCTACACTTCATTAGTTTTGACCGAAATCAAGAAATGGCTCTAACTAGGGTAAACTCGACCATTTACCCAGACTAGTCCAGATTTGACTGTTATGCGAGGTAGTTTTGTAAAATTCACCATAAATCGTAGAAAAATTGTACGGAGGCGTGTAAGTACTAATTTTAAAGCTAAGGACATGGCCTATCCGCATGTGATACATATTTGAACAATACGGAGTCTAAGGTGGGTAAACAGGTCTTGATTATACCCTAATTTTTATGTAGAAAGCTGAAATTTAACACCTTGGTCTATTTGCATAATTAGGACAAGTAAGTAACTAAAATTAACATAAATCATTATTGTTAGGAAGTGTGAAGGACAAGAATGTGTGAGTGAGTCCTGGGTTTCTTTGGAGATCGCGTTTCTTTTGGAGGTGAGTTCTTCCCTACACCGTGTTGTGTTGTTTATGTGGATAGTTCTAGCAGGGATAGACTCTATTGGTTTCTCTCACATATCGAGGATTATGCATGGTAGGAATCGACGCATCCGAGTGGGGATCGAGCACAACCAATATATCCTAAAGGCTCGACTAACTGAGAAATGAGGATAGGGCATGGCCAATGTGTCGCAATGGGTTTGGGTACGATGTATCGGGCATAGCAATTATGTTCCAAGGGCTCGGTGCACTGCGCAAGGGGAATCAGGCCTAACCAATGTGTCCCAGTAGGAGTACGCTTGTTACTAAGTCGTTCTTTGACTTGCATGCGTGGTTATGTGTTTTATACCATTTGTATCTATGTATAGGTGTATGAAATATATGACATTATACTGTGTATGTGTGGAATCCACTAAGCTTTGTGCTTACCCCTTTTCCCTTAAGAGTACTATTTCTGGTACGCAGGATGGTGGGGAGTGATTGTACATATTGGCTCGAGGCGGTTTTTTGGAATTAGTATTGAATTGGTTGTGTTTTCATAAATTTTAGAATTATAACTAATAATGTTTGGAAACAGAATTGATCTTGGGGTTTGGCATTTCATTTGTTTTGAATAAAATATATTAAATGGATGATGTATGTTATTTTAACATTTTCAAATTTATTGGAAATTTTGGGATGTTACACCAAGTGGGAGACTGTTGGAAAGGGTATCAAAGGTCATTAAATATAAATACTATTTCTAATAATAACATGGTCCTCCGGGGTTGCCATGAAGACCTAAATTGAGCAGAATAAATAATTGATAAATTGTTTTACTAATTATTATGGTTAATAATTAATTAGAAACTAATTGGAAAAATATGTTATGAATTAACTCAAGGGTTGAATATTCATTAATCAACAGGTTGTTAATCAGAAATGTTCCACAACCCTTGTGAGAGATAGGGTTGGACAAAATCTGTCTTAGATAAGTGAAAATTTCAAAATTTGTGTCCCATCCCACATGTGATGGATTATAAAACCTAGGAAGGAATCCAAGACTATAAATAGGATCTTAGGTATTTCATTCTTCCTTGATCATTTGGCTTGACTTTTTCAGCACCCTTCTGTTGGAATAAGTGTCCAAGGTCATAAATAAATTTAAGGTCATGACTAAATTGATATTATGGAATAAAAGTAAAGTATGTTTTTGGTTGCCCTCATAACCAAAAATAGCTAGAAATTATATTAGGTGAGAGATGAAATGATTTATTAATATGTTATATGATTAATATATCAATCAGGAATGGTTAATAATTAATTTTCAATTACTTATAAATAGATAAAATTAATCTGGAATTAATTTAGGATAAATTGGAATTAATTAATGGTGCAATGGTTGAATTATAATAGTTAAATAGTGAAGAAAAGAGACAATTGTATAACCATCCATGATATGGATAGTTTTGGAGGAGTTTCTAGGGTTTCTGGAAGCCTCCTGGTTGCTGATAAGGAAATTATTTGATTTTGGATTAAATCTAATATTAATTCTTCAAATATTGATTTATCTACAAGTAACCTAAACTATAGATAGGATCATTGGGCACCAAGATTTCAAGTCCTATCATACTTGGAAGGCGGAGAACGAAATTCTCTTCCTCCAACATTTCTCCTCTTATCTTTCTAGTGTTCTAGGATTTTTGTTGTGAACAATTATAAATGCTCACATTATTCGCGCTTTCTTTCCATGGAATTTAAAGATAATTAGGGTATAACATATTAGATTATTTTAAAGGTATGTATTATAATCTAATGTTTTCTTACTAATAATTTAGATTATAGTAGGATAAAAGTTTTCTTTCATAAAGCGTCTTGTTATTAATAATGAAAAGCTATAGATCCTTTTTGGTTGCATGTACCCATATGTGTTATGTGGAATTTTGTAAATACATTGCTATTATAACTTAAAAACCCCAATAATGGTAGTAAAGACTGATTTGTCAATTAGTAGTGCATAAAGATGAAACTACAAAACTAAAGAAAATCAATAATCTACCATGGCCGTGACATGGGTAGTCCTCTATAGCGTCATGGGAACTACCTAAGGTTAAAAGTCGGGATTTTCTTGCCTTATTCAAAACATAGGATAGTTATTAGTTGTTTAATATCATTTTAAATGCTTAAAACCTAAATATTATAACTGGATAATTAGAAATCCATGATTGAATATAAGGAAGATTTAAAAAAAGGTAATTATCTAATTTTTAGATAACTAGATAATGGGATTATCCTTTAATAACTATTTAATTCTAATTAATTAAAAATTAAAATAAAAATAACTATAAATCATTATATTTCAAATTGTAGTTAATTAAAGGTTAATTAAGTTAATAAGATTTGATCCTTGTAATTGAAAAAGGTTCTAAAGTACACCCTATACATATATAAGAGTTATAATACTATATGTGTAACTAAAAGGTCAGTCGAATCATTAGTAGGTCTCATTCAAGAACCCACACTATAATAGGGATATACGGAAGCGACCTATAAATGGGTGTCCTTTTCACCCACCGCTTCTTTATGTGATGGAGGGTTCTAAGCCGAAAGGTTTTGATAGGAAACTATTCACATTAAAAGTATAATGTACAAGTATTAAAACTTTTTATAAAATCCCACTCTAATGAATTTTGGAAAAATGTGAAACTGATGCTAATTCATGAAAACACACATCATTTCTTTGTGAGTCATTAGTGGAGTGTGTGTGCTTAACTGAAGCACTAATATGGGACTAAAAAGTTGAAATGATGTTACATAGTCAAAATTTATGATTGTTGATGGAGCGTGTGTGGTTAACCGCCATGTCAATCTGAGACCATAAACGATATCGAGGGTGTCAAATGGGTTTGCGTGGTTATTCACATATTTGTTGTGATCCTCAACATCCTAGTCACAAATCGAAGAGCATAATCCGAGCTTCATGACCTTGCAATTCATCAAACAATTGATAAAGCTTTAGTTTCTTCAGATATCCATTACTCTAAAGACAAGACTTAACATTTCCCCATTCTTTTCCAAGGCTGTTGATGAACTTGAGGTTGTACTCGAGTGGAGTTCTGACTACTCCATGTGTCGTCATGTTGTTCACCAAGATCCTATACCAATTTGATGTAGAAGCTACAGATTCACCAGGAGTTATAGTGAAGGTGTCGAAGTCCTTTACAACGGATGTCAAATGCTTATCCTTCAGGTTCTCTGATCCTTCAAACAAATCTTGTAGTGTATCCCGAATCTCCTTAGCAAATTTACACAACTTATTATGCTCAAAGAGAGATGGAGTTACACCAAAAAAATATTTCAGAGAAGTCAATTTGATTTGCATGAAGCTTCTCAATGTCTGTTACCGTCAGTGGTGATGGTCGAGTTTCCTCTTTACCCATGATAGTGGAAGCAACATCTCTAACCACTTGTCTTATTGGAACATGAGGACCTTATTTCACTGACCTCCATATTTCTTCACCTTTTTCTTTACCAAATAAAAATCCCTCCCTTCTAACTTTCCAGTGATCATACTCTTTAACAACTAGCAATGGGGAACACATTGGGCAACCCATGCTATTTGGTATTTCCATTGAATAGATTTGTTGACATTGATTAGAAGTAGCCATTAAAGTTACGATATTAGAGTTAAAGTGGCATATAGAAGAACTTTTACCCTGCACACAAAAAGGATTGAGATACCAAGGTAATCTACAACCAACTATAATATGTTCTTATGGATTCAAAGGACAACCACTTAGTCTCTGATACCAATTGTGATTACTTAAAGGTTGCACGAACAAGGTTTGTGAACTCAAACTCTAAGTTAACTTAAGATCAATGTATACTAATAATAAAGATTCATTCTAGTTTGGTAAAATAGTATTATCTTGGAATTAAGATAATCATCAAATTAGCAAAAATTGTGATTGCTAAAAGGTTGCATGGACAAGGTGTATAGAACGTCATGGTGAGAACACGCAGCTGATTAGAAAAAATTAACGGAAACCAGTGGCCCAACACACGAGAGATTGAGCGTGCGCCAGAGGTAATAGCAGCACTTGAGCCAATCATGATGTTACGAGTATAGGCACTAATGTAGATGATGCTAGACCGTCAAGTGGAGGAGACAAGCCGTCTACATCGGGAAAATGGAAGAGAACTTACTATAGTCGTTGTGCAATGTGAGTTGAACACGAAGCAATCTGAGGAGGGAAATTATAGCCGGACTGTTAGCTAAGTTGAACCAAGTGTGGCTAGAAGGAACCAACCATATGGAGGAGATGATGTACGAGGGTGCGTGTATAAGGACTTCATGGAATCCATTCCACCGAGTCTTTCTGGAAGCCCATTGTTAATGGAAGCAATGGACAAGACCTACGAGATGGAGATGGCGCTTGAGAGTTGAAACTGTAGCTGTAAGAAAAAGACCATTCTCGCGGTTAGACATTGAAGACTAGGGTATTAACCTGGTGAAAGTTGCCGGTTGATACCATGCCCAAAGGAGAAGCCAGTAAGATGTCTTGGGAAGACTTTCTGGTGCAACTAAATATGTAGTAATTCTCTAAGCCGGATCTTGTAGAAATCAACAACGAGTTCTAGAATCTAAAGATAGGAAACATGAGCATCAATGAGTATGTTGAAAGTACAGAGAAAGTGATGTTTGTTCCTTATTTGGTTTCAATAGAACTCTCCAAATTCAAGAATTTTTCTAATGGATTGTCAGCAGACTTCGGTCCAATGGTCAAACAAGAAACTACTTTGAAATCATCCATCTAGGTAACTAAGAATTTTGACACCTAGTTAAGAGTGAAGGGTCTAGAGAGAGTTGAGGTAAGAGATATGAGGATGTTTGTCTTGGATATAGTGTCTAAGTCGATAACTATATTTGGTATGTACTTGACCCAACCCGACATGGTCCATTTGGGTTGCATGGCATCATGCACTTGGATAGACTAAATGAGAGAAATAAGACACTTAGGGTTTATTAATATATTAAAAGTTATAATATATTAATAATAAGAATAATAGTATTTGGTTAGTATTGATCAGTAATTAATTTAGAATTAATTATGTGATCAAAAGAAGGCTAACTAAATATATGGGTTGATTGTGTCGATCATCCATAGCTTATATAGTAGGCCAAGGCTCCATGGATGCTCCATGGGGGTCACATAACCGATGGGTCATGGAAATGAAAGGTCATCACAATTAGGGTTTACATGGTGTAACCCTAATTGTAACATACTATATAAAGAAGCTATTATTCACCATTTTCGGACACTAGAGTGAATCAAAGAGGGCTAGCCGAAAATCTAAGTGTTCTTATTCTCTTAGAGTTTATTCCAAGTGTACTTGGTGTTGTGTGAAGCATATGAGGCATCACACTTGAGGTGCTAGGCTCACAAGGTTTCAAAGGAATCCGAGCTACAAAGAGGTATCTAATTCTTACTAACTATTAGAATAAAAGATCCCCATGTATTCTAGATATGATTATGAACCTTGGAAAATCATTTTGCATGTATCTTATTCAAACATAGATCCAAGGTTTTTAGGGTTACATGTACACCATATGAGTGTCAGAATGCTCAAAACCCAACAGTTTGAGGGATCTTCAAGATCCAACAAGAAATGTTTATTCTCGAAGTATGGTTCCAAGAAATTTGGAGGAAGAGGATGTGAAGAAAAATGGTATGAGAAGTGAAGAAGAAGCATTGTGGGAAATGTAGTGAGGAGGTGACCTATTTTAAGTGTGGAAGGATGGGTCACTATACCAACGAGTGTATATCCAACAAGAAGGTATGTTACGGATGTAGTGAAGAGGGGCATACTACAAAGTACTACCCAAAGAAGAAAGAAGTTGCAAAGCCTAATATGCCACCAAGTCCAAAGGCGAGAGTATTCCAGATGAATCTGGAAGCGACAAAGGAGGAAGCAGATGTCACTTCAAGTACCTTTCTAGTAAATAACTTTCTGTAGGGTCCGTTATGTGTTGCGTCTTGGGCTCGTTCTTTAGTCTAATTTTGTATCTGGATTGGGCCTGTCCATCCGTGATTTATTTGTTATGGTTTAGTATTTATAGATGCTTGCATGCATCTTAGTACGTAAGATTTTGGAGTCAATCATTCACAGTGCATACTTTCATTGATTGTAACCCTAAACAGCCTCTACAACGGAAGTTCTTAGTCGAGCTCTGCTGAGGCGTGAATCTATTGTATCATTCAGCATATTTTGATTCATTCCAGTGTTTGATATTTCTTTTCTTATTACTGTGATTAACCTATTTAAAGATCTAAACGATCAAAGAGTTTTTCAACTCATCAATTGGTATTAGAGCGGGAGACTATGTAATTCATACACATCTCTTCTGTGAAAGAAGTGATTAGGGTTTATTCCGCATTCATTGATATTTATTGAGCCGTCACTCCATAACTGACATATCTCATTAATTATTCATCTTGCCCTAATATTACGTATTACAAAGTCTGATCTTATAACAGGTTATACGATCAAGCATAGATGATTCTCAATCCAATCCCATCAACATCTCTAATAGCATTGGATCAACCACCAAGATTCCAATCCTCTACCCTCAAGACTATGAAGTATGGACGCACCACTTTGAAGATTACGTTATTAGATTTGAAGATAATGGGTATCTGATATGGGAAGCCATCACATCTGGTCCTTTCGCTCATTCAAGCACTTCTAGAATCATTAAAACTCAAAAGGAGTATAATGATTTATTAAAAGATGTGAAAGACGTCACTCATGATGAAAATGAGAAGTTCCGATGCAACATTAAGGCATTGAGACTAATTCGATTCGCTCTTCAATCCTACCTTATAAGGCTTGTCCCACTCATTTATTTAAATTGACCAAGTAATGAAAATCTAAGTGTTCTTATTCTCTTAGAGTTTATTCCAAGTGTACTTGGTGTTGTGTGAAGCATTTGAGGCATCACACTTGAGGTGCTAGGCTCACAAGGTTTCAAAGGAATCCAAGCTAAAAAGAGGTATCTAATTCTTACAAACTATTAGAATAAAAGATCCCCATTTATGCTAGATAGGATTATGAACATTGGAAAATCATTTTGCATGTATCTTAGTCAAAAATAGATCCAAGGTTTCTAGGGTTGCATGTACACCATAGGAGTGTTAGAATGCTCAAAACCCAACAGTGGTATCAAAGCCTAGGCTTGTTTGTTTGATACTTGATGCAAAATAGCTGAAAAACGATTTTTTTTTGTTCACTGCACGTATGAACTCGCCGACTCCATGGGGGGACTCGACAAGTCCATGATGAAATGCATGCTACTAGTCGAGTCTATTCATGCACTCCACGAGTAGAGGCTACAGTGTCCAGGTTAACCGAGTTATGCTGCTGGAAATGGACTAGAAACATTACCCTAAACTGCTTTGGTGTTTTAAAACATGTTTTAGATGGTGTAATGTTTATGCTAATCCATTTACAATGGCTATAATAAAAAAATTACAAGTTTTATGAGTAATTTATGATTCTTGAAATGTTCATATTCATGTTCTTGATCTTATGAAGATTAGGTGATCATTGGAATTGTTTGTAACCTACTTGGTAGTTTAATTCTCGATCATAATGTGTTTTAACGGAGTCCATAACTTGTCCTCAAGTTATGGAAAACCAAGAGTCATGCTTGAATTAAAACCATTAAAAGAACATAAGAGTTAGAAAAATGAAAAGTCTACATTTTAATACTCAATTAAATTCATAAGTTATAAGAAATGAAAACTTTTGATAGTTTACAAAACTTGTCCTCAAGTTTTGGAACAAGTAAAGTCATGATTAAAACTTTAGTTCCAATCCTTAGAATTTTAAAAGTTAAAATTAAACCCTTATACTTTATAATATTATAAGTTTATATATATATATATATATATATATATATATATATATATATATATATATATATATATATATATATATATATATATATATAAGATCAAGTCGTCTTACCCCTAGTACGCCTCATTCACGAAGCTGATCTATAAGGGGGGTATAAGGTTGTTGCCTATAAAATGGAAACTTAATGGGTGTCCACTCTCACCCACCGCTTCCTTGATCGGTGGAGGGTTGTTAGATGAACGGGTAGGACAAGGACGTATAAATTCTCATTAAAAGTATAATGCTAATACTAAAGTAACTAAACTTTATTGAATTCCCAATCTTAGTTATTTTAGGAAAATGTGAATAAGGTGCTAATCCATGAAATTACATTTTACACTTTGTTTAAGTCGTTAGTGGAGCATGTGTGGTTAACCGGTACATTAACTTGAACTTAACAAGGTAGGTAAAGGGCGACTTAATGTTTATCATAGTATCGATGGAGCGTGTGTGGTGAACCGACACATCGATTGAGGGGTAATACATTGAGGGTACCAAGTAATTTGCATGGTTACTTCACACCTTGTTTTGTGATCCTCGGCCTCCCAGTGACAAAACTTGAAGGGCACACTCGAGATTAAAACATGCCAACGAATAAAGTTCAATGAATCTCAAAGAATCTAGGAGTTTCTAAACCAATTAAAACATAATTAAATATTTTGTTTTTCATGGTGGAAATTGGTGAATTGTCATTCACCTACCTTCAAATATCTTATAGCTTAGATTACGACATCCCTCTTCTAAGTTATAAAATATTGTCTTGGGTCCTAGCCTTAATATAGCATTTGGGTGCTTTATTAAGGACTATCCTGAAATCTAATCTAAACTAATTCTATCATTTCAGATGTCTTCCAAAACCAATGCTTCTAGCTCTAACCCTACTGGTTCCTTCTCTCTCATGAACCTTTGTGGGAGAGTCATCTTTAATGGATCCAATTTTATGGATTGGATCAGAAACATCAGGATGGTCACTCGCTATGAGGACAAAGAATTTGTCCTTGATAGGGAGCTGAAGGAGATTGATGAGTCAACTGCTACCCCAGAGGAGATTGTTGCATTTCAGGCATATGAAAGGGATGCTACCAAATTAGTTGGTATCATAACTGCCACAATGACAGATGACCTCCAAAAGTCCTATGAGGACTATTACCCTTTTGAGATGCACATGGACTTGATGGAGCGATACCATCAAGGTGGTCGTAAAGAGAGGTACGAAATAATCTCCTCCATCATAACCACCCAAATGAAGGACAATGAGTCCCTCACGACCCACATGCAGAAAATGCAAAGATTTGTGGATCGCTTGAAGAAACTGAATGTTGACTTTCCTGAGGAGTTAGCAATAGATATCATTTTGCACTCCTTACCTTCATGTTATGATCAATTTAGAATGACATACCACATGAATAAGGAAGAAGTTACACATAGTAAACTTCAAGGACTCTTAACGACTGCAGAAAGTAGTCTTAAGGGTAAGTCGGGTGTTACTACTCCTCCTACTGCAGCTAGTGTCTTGGCAATCGAGCATGGCAAAGGTAAGAAGAGAAAAAACCCTTCTAAGGGTACCAAGGGTAAGACCCTTGAAGGCTCCTCTTCAAGAAAAACCAAGAAAGGTTTTGTCACTACTTCTGCTAACCCTAATGAGGCTGAATGCTTCTATTGCCATGAAAAGTCGCACTGGAAGTGAAACTGCCTTAAATACCAGCAAGATCTTAAGGATGGGAAAGTAAAACCCAACCATGCAGGTATATACACTATATTGTCTAATAACTCACCTCATTCTAAGTCTTGGGTCATTGATACAGGTTGTGGAATTCACATATGTTCTAATCTGCAGGGACTAAGAAGAAGTGAGGATTTGGAGCATGGAAAGATAAACCTAATCATGGCGAATAGGAATGTTTCACCTGTCACCAAGATTAGAGTTTATTCATTGTTACTATATAGTGGGTTTACATTAGACTTGAATAAATGTTGTTATTCGCCAGAAATGGCAAGAAATGTTATTTCCTTTCATACATTGTATAAACAAGGTTTCACCGTTTATTTTGATAATAAAAGTGGTGGTATTGATGCTTTCTTTAATAATGTTCTTTATTTTAAAGCATTACCTTGTGATGGCATGTATGAAACTGTATCTGTTGTAGATAATCTAGGAAATAATGTATTGTGTATTGACTCTTCCACTGGCTTAGATAAAGCATCTTTATGGCATTGTCGTCTTGGACATGTAAGCAAGAAACGTATAGGCTAACACCAAAAGGATGGGGTCTTGGAGTCATTTGACCTAAAGTCAGATGATAGTTGTGAATCTTGTCTACATGGAAAAATGACAAAGCCACCTTTTACTGGCACTTGTGCTAGGGGTGAAGGTTTGTTGGATCTCATACACACAGAAGTGTGTGGACCCTTCAGAATGTGGGATATGTCTACTTAATCAAACATAAGTCGGAAACCTTTGATAAATTCAAAGAGTTTAATCAAGAAGTGGAAAATCAGTTGGGCAGGAACATTAAGATGCTTCGATCCGATCAAGTTGGTGAGTATCTTAGTACCGAGTTCCTTGACTATCTTAAGGAATGTGGGATAGTCTCACAATCGGTACCTCCCATAACACCATAGTTGAATGGTGTAGCTGAAAGGGGCAATCGAACCTTGTGGGACATGGTTCGTTCCATGATGAGTCGAGTTTGACTACCAATCTCATTTTAGGGGTATGCCTTAGAAACTGTCGCTGATATCCTTAAGCTAGTCCCTACAAAGAAGGTTGCCAAAACACCTCACGAGATGTGGACTGGAAAATTTCCAAATCTAGACCACATCAAGGTTTGGGGTTGTGAGGCTTTCGTGAGACGCGAGGCTCACGACAAGCTCGAACCAAGATGTGAGAGGTGTATTTTCATCGGCTACCCACATAAATATTTTGGTTATATCTTTTACAGACCCAGTGACAACGTGGTCTTTATAGCAAGAAGAGGAGTCTTTCGAGAAAGAGAACTCATAAACCAAGGAGACAGTGGGAGGCAAGTTGACCTTGAAGAAATTCAAGAGTCAAGCGGTGAAGACCTCAAACCCTAGCCCTCAACCTGAAGAGGAAACTCCTGTTGACCCGACTGAAGAGTCCATACCTCTGAGGCGTTTCACCAGAGTTAGGAATGCACCTGAACATTATTATGGTTTCCATATTACTGCAGAAGGTGATACCCTTATTAGTGATAATACATTGATAAATCTAGAAGAGCCTAATAGCTACACAGAAGCCATGACAGGCCCTGAGTCAGCTAAATGGAAAGAGGGTATGGATAGCAAGATACGATCCATGTATGACAATCAAATTTGGAACTTGGTTGACAATGTACCAGGTTGTAAGACAGTAGGGTGCAAATGGATCTTCAAGAAGAACACCGACATGGATGGTAATGTGTACACTTATAAGGCACGACTGGTTGCAAAGGGTTATTCTCAAACTCCGGGAGTTGATTATGATGAGACCTTTGCACCAGTGGCCAAGATTAAGTCTATTAGGGTTCTGTTAGCCATTGTTTCATTTCATGATTATGAAATATGGAAAATGGATACCGCTTTCCTTAATTGAAATTTGGCTGAGGATGTTTACATGGTTTAGCCAGAGGGTTTTGTAAGTACAGAATACCCTAATAGGCTGTGTAAGGTTGAAAACTCCATATATGGATTGAAACAAGCACCTCGCAAATGGAATCTTTGCTTCGATGAGAAAGCCAAAGAGTTTGGCTTTTCGAGATGTGAAGATGAATCTTGGATATATGTCAAGGCTAGTGGGAGTATATTTAGCTTTTTGGTACTATGTGTGGATGACATACTGCTCATAGGAAATGACATCCCCACTTTGCAGGAAGTCAAATCCTGGCTTGGGAAGTGTTTTGCTATGAAAGACCTAGGAGAAGTTGCCTATATCCTCAGGATAAAGATTTTAAGAAACAGGAGTAAAAGAGTAATTGGACTTAGTCAGAGTACCTACTTGGACAAAGTGCTGAAGAAGGTTTAGTATGGAAAAATCCAAGAAAGGAGATTTACCTATTCAGTGTAATGCCAAACTGAGTAAAACTCAGAGCCCGGGTACAGATGAAGAGATAGTTGAGATGAGTCGAGTCCTATATGCTTCCGCTGCAGGCTTGATCATGTATGCTATGACTTGTACTCGTCCTGATGTTGTTTTAGGTTGAAGCATGGTTAGCAAATATCAGAGTAATCCTGGCAAGGCTCACTGGACTGCAGTAAAAAGTATTCTCAAGTACCTGCGAACGACTAAGGACTGGGTCCTTACCCTTGGTGGGAGTGATGACTTGAAAGTAGCAGGGTATAGTAATGCTAGCTTGCAGATTGATAGGGATAATTCCGCTCTCAGTCGGGCTGGGTGTTTACCCTAAATGGAGGGGCAATTAATTGGAAAAGTTCCAAGCAAGATACAGTGGCTGATTCCACTTGTGAATCAGAGTATATAGCAGCAAGTGAAGCAGCTAAGGAGGCTATATTGCTAAGGAACTTCATCAGAGACCTTGGAGTTGTACCAGCTATTAAGGAGCCCATGGAAATTTTATGTGACAGTGAAAGTGCAGTTGCCTTAGCAAAGGAACCATGGGATTATGGGAGATCCAGGCACATCGACTAAAAATATCATCAGACATCAAATAGAAGAAGGAATCCTCGTGACAAAAAGGGTATCATCAGATGAGAACCGGACAGATCCCCTCACGAAGGGACTGAGTAGGGTTAAGCATCTTCAGCATGCTAGGTGCTTAGGGCTAAGAGATTATATTAGTTTTTAGAAGTTAGATAATTTTGAAATGTGTAAAATGTAATTGACATTTGATGATAAATAAAAATTGTTATTTATGAGTAAACTGTTGCTGTCTCTTGTAAATCATTTACTAGTATTTCTTTTTGCATGTTTTAACTTATGGTATATATCATATTATTCAAACTCTCCACAGTCGATCATATGTTGGAAGTAGATATGAATCAAGACTGTCATGGGTTGGCTTGTAGAGGTCTAAGATGTTAGACAAAGCAGGGCTACAACACTCATGAGTGCTCATAAGTTCTGAGTATTGGATTCAACCCACGCTCACTGGTATCACTTCATGGAATTTATCTCGAGTGGTCGTGAGACAGTAATATCATATAAGTCTTCAAACCTGGACATATGATTTGTTACCTATGAGTTAGTTATGCATTGATTGTACGGAAACACATTGGTAACTCGATGTTATAAAACATACCTTTGTGTGTAATTCAACAAGTAGTAGAGCAAACATATGAGTCGAAGTTTATCTGATCCTTCTTGGATTAGAAGCGAGATATGGACCCCTTGATGATTTTGTTTTGACCTATGTACCGGGCCCAGTCAGAACTAAATTGATGTGTTCAATTAAGTTCTATGTCAAACAAATCGGAAATCGGGAAACAACTGCTAGACAATAGAAAGACATTGTTCCATGTGTTTGTCCGGCTGATCTCTAGAACAGAGGATTATATGATCACATATCTGAAATGGCACACCATCATCTTCTCAATTCCGAGAGACCTTGAAAGAGCTACGATTGCTGATCGGTTCTTGAAGTCATACTTGCAACTATAGTTATTTGACTTATCCAAGTGGGAGACTGTTGGATATAGTGTCTAAGTCCATAACTATATTTGGTATGTACTTGACCCTACCCGACATGGTCCATTTGGGTTGCATGACATCATGCACTTGGATAGACTAAATGAGAGAAATAAGACACTTATGGTTTATTAATATATTATAAGTTCTAATATATTAATAATAAGAATAATAATATTTAGTTAGTATTGATCAATAATTAATTTAGAATTAATTATGTGATCAAAAGAAGACTAATTAAATACATGTGTTGATTGTTTCAATCATCCATAACTTATATAGTGGGCCAAGGCTCCATGGATTATCAAGTTGGGTTAACCCCATAAGATGCACCATGGGGGTTACATAACCCATGGGTCATGGAAATGAAAGGTCATGACAATTAGGGTTTACATGGTGTAACCCTAATTGTAACATACTATATAAAGAAGCTATTATTCACCATTTTCGGACACTAGAGTGAATCAAAGAGGGCTAGCCAAAAATCTAAGTGTTCTTATTCTCTTAGAGTTTATTCCAAGTGTACTTGGTGTTGTGTGAAGCATATGAGGCATCACACTTGAGGTGCTAGGCTCACAAGGTTTCAAAGGAATCTAAGCTACAAAGAGGTATCTAATTCTTACTAACTATTAGAATAAAAGATCCCCATGTATGCTAGATATGATTATGAACCTTGGAAAATCATTTTGCATGTATCTTATTCAAACATAGATCCAAGGTTTCTAGGGTTACATCTACACCATATGAGTGTCAGAATGCTCTAAACCCAACAGTTTGAGGGATCTTCAAGATCCAACAAGAAATGTTTATTCTCGAAGTATGGTTCCAAGAAATTTGGAGGAAGAGGATGTGAAGAAAAATGGTATGAGAATTGAAGAAGAAGCATTGTGGGAAATGTAGTGAGGAGGTGACCTATTTTAAGTGTGGAAGGATGGGTCACTATGCCAACGAGTGTATATCCAACAAGAAGGTATGTTACGGATGTAGTGAAGAGGGGCATACTGCAAAGTACTACCCAAAGAAGAAAGAAGTTGCAAAGCCTAATATGCCACCAAGTCCAAAGGCGAGAGTATTCCAGATGAATCTGGAAGCGACAAAGGAGGAAGTAGATGTCACTTCAAGTACCTTTCTAGTAAATAATTTCCTGTAGGGTCCGTTATCTGTTGCGTCTTGGGCTCGTTCTTTAGTCTAATTTTGTATCTGGATTGGGCCTATCCATCCGTGATTTATTTGTTATCGTTTAGTATTTATAGATGCTTGCATGCATCTTAGTACGTAAGATTTTGGAGTCAATCATTCACAGTGCATACTTTCATTGATTGTAACCCTAAACAGCCTCTACAACGGAAGTTCTTAGTCGAGCTCTGCTGAGGCGTGAATCTATTGTGTCATTCAGCATATTTTGATTCATTCCAGTGTTCGATATTTTTGTTCTTATTACTGTGATTAACCTATATAAAGATCTAAACGATCAAAGAGCTTTTCAACTCATCAATTGGTATTAGAGCAGGAGACTGTGTAATTCATACACATCTCTTCTGTGAAAGAAGTGATTAGGGTTTATTCCGCATTCATTGATATTTATTGAGCCGTCACTCCATAGCTGACGTATCTCATTAATTATTCATCTTGCCCTAATATTACGTATTACAAAGTCTGATCTTATAACAGGTTATACGATCAAGCATAGACGATTCTCAATCCAATCCCATCAACATCTCTAATAGCATCGGATCAACCACCAAGATTCCAATCCTCTACCCTCAAGATTATGAAGTATGGACGCACCACTTTGAAGATTACATTATTGGATTTGAAGATAACGGGTATCTGATATGGGAAGCCATCACATCTGGTCCTTTCGCTCATTCAAGCAATTCTAGAATCATTAAAACTCAAAAGGAGTATAATGATTTATTAAAAGTTGTGAAAGACGTCACTCATGATGAAAATGAGAAGTTCCAATGCAACATTAAGGCATTGAGACTAATTCGATTCGCTCTTCAATCCGACAAGTTTCGATTAGTAAGCTCTTGCGGTACAGCAAAAGAAATATGGGATCGGCTGCGAGAGCTGTACTCCACAGATGAAGATCTAGAGCACTCAATTCAGACCCTACTTCTCTCGGAATTTAGAGAATTCAAGCAGATGCTAGAGGAGGCTGTTACACAAACATTTTATCGGTTCAATCATCTTCTCAGCAAGATGATCAAGCATGACATTGAAAGAAAGCTCATTGAACAGATGGTCACCTTCTTAAATGGCCTAAGACCCGAATGGAGGGCAGTTGTGTCGACGGTTAAAGCTCATGAGCAGTTCAAATCGTATTCGTTGGCAAAACTAGTGGGGATTTTAAAATCCCAAGAAAAGATTGTGTTACAAGAGAAAAGCGTTGATTCAAACTTGGGGTCTTTGGCACTTCTATCCAAAGGTTAGAATGTTGCAGAAGAAGAAGAAGATTTGAATCTGGGAGATTACGATTTAACAGCTGAAGACTATGCTATGATGGTATCAAATCCCAGAAGGTTCATTAAGAAGAAGTTTCGTACCAACAAGAACCAAAACTGGCAGGGAAGCTACAGCTCTGAGAAAGTGAAAGAGGAGCCGAAGGTTGAAGAATCAAAGAAGGAAGTGAAGGGTGAAGCTGACACTAGTGTCAGTTGCTTCTACTATGTTGGGAAAAATCATTACACAAAAGATTGTGTGTTGAGAAGATGGCAGAGAAAGATGAAGAAGCAAGTCTTCTGAAAAAGATTGGAGGAGATTAAGAGGAAGAAAGCTACTACTAATCCCTCTATGAATGCTCTTAATGTGCAAGATTCAGTAGATGATGATGAGTTCCATGGCATACAGGTGTGGTCAACCGACTCAGAATATGATGAAGTGAGAAAGCCTTCTCATGGAAAGGCATATGTGGCGAAGAATGTTGATGCTGGTGGAAGATGTCTGATGGTGTTAGATGTATCCCAGATGAGGGGATACAACACTGATGGAGGAAACGAAGAGGCTAAGGAGCGAGAGGACGTGTGCTTTATAGCGAAGCCTCTCAGTGTGCAGATCAGTGAGCTAGATGAACTGATCAAGAAGGTACAATCTATTTTTATTTCGTTTAAAATTCCACAAACATCATATGAAAAGGAATTAGATAACTTGAATTCAAGAATTTCAAATCTAGATAGTTGTTTAACTCAAACGCGTGTCACAAATTATAATCTAACTGACCAAATAAGTAGGGTGTCATCCAAGAGTGAGGAGCGAAGGATATGGATAGAGCAGATGGAGTTGGAGCTGGTTAAGTCTAGGGATGAGAACATTTATTTGCAGAGAGACAATCTTAAATTATTAAAACAAAGGAATGTTTTTTTTGTTTAATTGCAAAAAGACTTTATACTAACATTACTTAGCTGCTTTTAAACTGTGAAATAGGCTAGAAGATACATTGCATGATTATGCCCTTCCTTGAGTTACAAGAGGATGAAATCGATGCCGAAGCATACAACTGCGAAAGTGTTGTATCTTCAGATGATGTTAATCCCACTTATATGTATGGTCTGGACAAAATTGAATCTTTTATAAAGTCCAAAGACCATAAGGACATGCTTAAGAATCTTTTGGATGAAAATGATAAGTTGAAACTCAGGGCCAAGACTATACAAAAATTTGATTCATTGAGTACCAAATTAAGTTCAGAAAATAAAATCGACGTTGAAAATGCATCTGAACTTAATGAGGACGATGACATGAGTGAAATTTCTGTAGAGCATGAGGTTGATTGTTCCGAGTTCATTAGAAGCGAAACTAAAAACCACAAAAACTTGATTTCTGAAAATTCTGTGGAATTTGCTCGTTTGTCCAAACATAAGTCCCCAATCCTAAATGAAAAGTTCGTTGTATACCAAAAGGTTCGAACCACTCCCCATCAGGTTTATACGGTCACAGGAGTAACCGAACATCAGACAGCCGAGCTCACTGCCATAGTGAATGAAGATAATGCAGATGGCTGTGATGAGTTTTTCTGGTCTGCACCGATAGACAACGCAGATGAAACAATTGGTTTGTCGGAGCGAACATCATGGAAAGTCAGAGGTAGATACGTGGCAGAACCACTGAATAAAGCTACCAACTTTGACGTGCCCTGTTCCAGCGGCACAAAAGAGGTTCCAGTGGAATATGTCTCCTCAACTAGCGAAACCTCTTCCATGAAAAGTGAACCTGTTGCTAAGAAAACGAAACAGAAGGAAAATATTCACAGACAACCGAAACAGGTGAAAAATCAAAAGCAGCAGAGAAATCTAAGATACAAGAAAAATCTCTCAGAGCGAAAGCAATTTTGGCGCTCCAAAAATCCCCACTATACTCACTATGACAGAAATTCCAAGCTAAGAGGAGAATAAAATAACAGTAAAAGGAGCTTCGGTCCATCACATCAAAAGAACCAAAAGAAGACCTTCAGGCCACAGGAAGAACACGACCGAAAGGATAGGTTCGGTCCCGAAGGTAACAACAACTGAAAGGCTGGTTTCGGTCCCCTAAACAACAACAGACAAAGACCAGATTTCAACCCTTCAAGCTTTTATAGTAGAAGACCCAACTTCGGTCCTGCTACTAACAACAATCGGAAAAACAATTTCTGTCCATCATCAAACGACAACTGAAGGTTCAGCTTTGGTTCCTCAAATGATCTCAACCGAAAGGATCATTTTGAACCTCAAGTCAGGAAACATTCTCATTCTAATTTCTTTTCTTCTAATTCTTCTCGTTCTCATTCTTCTTCTAAGCCTAATTCTCGTCATACACCAAATTCACAATCATCGAAGGATTTGAAAGATAAAAGGAAGATTTCCTCAACAAATGAAGACCGAAAGCAGGCTAAAGTCCAAACGCCCGAACCTGAATCCAAAATACCTGCATCTAACTCCAATAAAATCAAAGTATTTACCATTAAGAGGAAAGATGAAACAACCTTAATAAAACAAACATATCTGGTTGATGTTTCGCTTACTATTCTTGTTTCTGTAAAAGGCTCACGAGGACCCAAGAAACTTTGGGTTCCTAAATCTGCTTAATTTTTGTAGGTTATAAGTGACGAGCAGTTTGATGAAGAATGGTACATAGACAGTGGCTGCTCGCGTCACATGACAGGAAGGAAGGAAGAGCTAAGGGAGTTTCGGTCTCATCAAAACGGTGGGAATGTCAAATTTGGTAACAACTCTTATGGAACAATAAAGGGTTATGGGATGATAACTAATTGAGATTTTAAAATCAGGAAGGTGGCGTATGTATAGGGGTTGTAGCATAACCTCATCAGTGTGTCTCAACTGGTGGGAGGAACAGGTCTCAAAGTCTCATTCGATGACGAAGGTTCAGAGATAATAGAGAAGAAATCTAACAAAGTCATTCTCAAGTCTGAACGAAAAGGTGAAATGTTCCCTCTGAATCTCAGACCAATCAAAGGGAATCCATCAATATGTCTTTTGTCCAAAGCTCATTCAGACGAAAGTTGGTTGTGGCACCGAAGGCTCTCACATCTCAACTTCAAAGACATCAACAAGCTAGTCACCGGTGGTCATGTTCGGGGACTTCCATTGCTCAAGTTCGATCGTGAACACTTATGTGCTGCATGTGAAATGGGGAAACAAAGTTGCCAAACTCACCCAACGATCATAAACACCAAAGTTGTTGAACCACTTGAGTTACTCCACATTGACTTATGTGGTCCATCGTCAATCGAGAGCATTGGCGGTAACAAGTACATCCTTGTTATTGTTGATGACTTCTCACGATTTACTTGGGTATTCTTTCTGAAGCACAAGTCTGAGGCGACTCCCAAACTGAAGATCTTTATCAAGCAAGTCGAGGTGCAACTAAGAAAATTCGTTCGAAACATCAGGAGCGACAATGGACTAGAATTCAAGAACAAAGAATTCGAAGACTTCTTAGCAGAAAAAGGCACCAGTCACAACTTCTCAGCCCCATATACACCTCAACAGAAGAGAATTGTCATAAGGCAAAACCGACCCCTGTGCGAGGCCGCCCGAACCATGCTAAGTTTTGCTTCCCTTCCATTATATTTCTGGGTTGACGCCATTGCTGCAACGTGTTTTACTCAGAACAGGTCTTATCTCAACAAGCGTTTCTCTCTCACTCCTTATGAGATAATTAACAACAGGAAGCCAAATGTCAAGCTCTTTCACGTGTTCGGTTCCAGGTGCTTCATCTTCAACTCCAAAGAACATCGCAACAAGTTTGATGTCAAAGCTGATAAAGGTATCTTTCTGGGATATTCTCTTACTTCAAAGGCATATAGGGTTTTGAATAAGCGCTCTAAAAGAATTGAAGAAACCTATTATGTGACGTTCGATGACAATTACATCAAGAAGTTGAAGTCTACCGAAGATGCAATTGGAGAGATTTTCTCTCAAACACGTCAAGTCGCAACCTCAATCACCAATCTCTTTGACCAGTTCATTGATCTATTTGATGAACCTGAGAAAGCTGCTCACTCTAAGGCCAAGGCAGCAGATAACAAGATTGATCACCTTAAGAAGATTGTCGAAGATGCAGCCAAACAAATGGAAGCAGAAGAACCATTTCGAAAAGAACCTCCCCAGAGTGGTACTTCGGTCGAGGGGGAGAATCTATTTTCTTCAAATCAACAGGACTCACATATTCAGGGGGAGAATCCAATATATGACGGACCCGAAAGTCCTGTAGCACCCGAAAGCCCTGCTGCACCCAAAAGTCCTGTAGCACCCGAAAGCCCTGCTTCACCCGAAAGCCCGGTTGCACCCGAAAGTCCTGTAGCACCCGAAAGCCCTGCTACACCCAAAAGTCATGTAGCACCCGAAAGCCTTGCTACACCCGAAAGCCCGGTTGCACCCGAAAGTCCTGTAGCAACTAATAGTCCGGATCAACCCGAAAGCTTAGTTGAAGAAAGATTTCTTGGTTCCTCATTTGTTGAGGGGGAGAACTCAGATATGTTCTATGATGATCATACAATCAGAGTTGGAAGAAATAGTAAATGCTGAATTGGATCCATCCTATGATCCAAATTATCTTCCTTTCATCAAATGGAACAGAGATCATCCTGTATCTCAAGTAGTGGGTGATGTATCTGAAAAGGTTCTAACTCGATCTTAACTGAAGGCGAAGCAAACTTCATTATTCTCCAAAGTTGAATTCTGCATGTTTAATTCTTTCATCTCCAAAATAGAGCCGAAGACCGTTAATATTGCTCTCGATCATTCTGATTGGGTTCAGGCAATGCAAGACGAACTTAGTGAGTTCGAAAGAAATAAGGTCTGGAGACTCATCCCGGCACCAAAAGATGCCTCGGTCGTCGGTCTCAAATGGGTGTTCAGAAACAAAATGGAAAAGGAGGGTAATGTGATTCGAAATAAGGCTCAGCTAGTCGTGAAAGGTTACTGCCAGGAAGAAGGAATCGATTACGAAGAGACATTCGCTCCGGTGGCAAGGCTGGAATCAGTTCGTATATTTCTTGCCTATGTTGCACACAAGAACTTTGAGGTCTACCAGATGGATGTAAAATGCGCCTTTCTGAATGGAGAACTTGAAGAAACCGTGTATGTGGAGCAACCTCCTGGCTTTGTAAATGAAAAACATCCAGAACACTGCTACATCTTGGATAAAGTTGTTTATGGTCTGAAACAAGCACCTAGGGCATGGTATGAAACGTTAACTAAGTTTTTAAAGATGTCTAAATTCAAACAAGGTTCGGTTGACCCAACCTTCTTTCATAAAATGGAAGGTAACCACCTTATGATTATTCAAATCTATGTCGATGATATCATCTTTAGCTCAACGAATCCTAGCCTTACAGCTAAATTCAGAAAGCTGATGGAGACTAAATTTGAAATGAGCTCAATGGTTCCAATTAACTTTTTCTTGGTTTAAATATTAGATAGGGACCGGAAGGCATCTTTATCAACCAGGAAGCATATACCAAGACTCTTCTTGCTAAGTTTGGCATGATGGGAGACTCAAAGGTTAAAGTTTGTATGGCGTTCGGTACCAAGCTCACACCATCTTTGGAAAAACCGGCAGTCGACATAACATTTTATCGCCAAATGATTGGTTCCCTGATGTACCTCACAGCTAGCAGGACCGATATAATGTTTTCAGTGTGCTATTGTGCCACGTTTCATGCAAATCCGTGCGAACCACACATGCTGGCAGTGAAGAATATATTCCGGTATTTGAAGCAAACCACCTCTCTCGGTCTTTGGTATCCCTCAAACTCAGGTTTCTTCGTTCAAGCCTACTCAGATGCAGACCTAGCAGGATGTGGTCTAGACCGGAAAAGCACTACAGGAGGCTGTGAATTCCTCGACGGGAAGTTGGTGAGCTGGCAATCTAAGAAACAAACATGTGTTTCTCTGTCTACAGCCGAAGCAGAGTACATTGCAGCCGCCTCATGCACATCTCAAGTGATTTGGATCCAAAGCCAACTCCGGGATTATGGACTCAATATGAAAAGGATCCCACTATATTGCGATTCAGAAAGTGCAATTAGGATCTGTCATAACCAAGTGCAACATTTCAAGACGAAGCATATAGAACTGAGGTATCACTTTATTAAGGATCATGTGGAAGATAGAAATGTAGAAATTCACTTTGTTCGAACAAATGATCAACTGGCCGATATCTTTACCAAAGCCCTTCCTGAAGCAAGTTTTAATAAAATCCTACAATGCCTAGGTATGATGGAATCGGAGTCAGTACCAAAAACACTTTCTCAGAACTAAAAGTTGGAAGCAAAATGAACCGAACGCTTGATCTATTTCGGGCTCGGTTCACATGGGAACCGAAATGAACCGAATGCTCGGTCTATTTCGGGTTCGGTCCCATTCCAATTATTTTCGCTTATCTCAAAAAGGTGATATCTTTGGTTGTATACTCTTGTACAATTGTTTCTTTTCAAAAATCCAAAAATATTTTTTTTATGAACCGAAATGAACCGAGCATTCGGTCTATTTCGGGTTCGGTTCAAAATTTTTTTTTTGGTTGGTTTGATTTGTTTTTCTCTTTACAAAAAGTATTAAAAATTCCAAAAATATTTTCTTTCTTTTTGTGTCTACTTCTGCTTATGTTAACAATTTATGGAATATCGATGGGGTAGGTATCATTCTCACACTTTTTACTAGTTAAGTGTCCCTAGAAGCATGTTGTTGCATGTTGGCCAAAGCCTCAACTGATTCTGAATAAAGCCTTATTGACTTGGTATATACAAACCTTGTCTTCCCAATTAGGTTGCTACATTTATTCTAATCATGAGCTACCTTACTCTTTTCTCATATGAGTTAAGAGTTTTCTGCTTAGTCACTATATTTATAGCAGAGGTACTTTGGTTTTCTTACACCATCTCAAACATTTTTCTCCATCATATTCGCTTCATACATGTAACCCTTGAGACTCTAAGAAATTACCACTGGGGTTTATGGTTACACAATCTCTGTGTTTGTGATACTAGCTTCGTGTCACTACGTGCTAAGTGAAACCCAAAATTCAATACCCACTATGCATTGACGGTGAACAATTAATTTTTGCTCTAGCTTTCACTTATGAATTAACGAATCCACCCATGTGGTTGTACCATGGAATCACAATTTTCTCTTTGCGTGATTCTTATGAAATTGTTACATACCATAACATTTCTTCACATAGAATCCAGTTTTAAATTTTCTTGAGATTTCACACCAAGCATTTTCAACAAGTCACTAAAATATTGTCCAAACCTACTTGTTTAACAGACCACATTGGTCTCACAAGTACTTCATTCGGTTTCTATCTTATGTCAAGATCAGGAACTCTGAACTGAAGCGAAAGCCACCCTTATCAGACTCATTAAAAGATGCCTTTCAACACTTCTTAACAAGTGATTGATCGTAATTCAACGGGAAACCACACAAACACTTTAAAGTCTCTCTTGACTTTGAAGGAAGAGATTCGTGCCCGGGATTCACTGTTTCGTGTCAATATTGACATCACAATTTCCCATATATATGTTGCTTTATTTCTTTATCTTTGACACTCTGTGCACGAAAATCTTTTTGATTTTTCAAAAGTCTGGTTTGGTTCATTACAAGCTATTGTTTATAGCTCTGATTTTTAATGTTGCTACGGTTTATTTACATGGTTATCTATGAAGACAGCTCATTTTAAAAGGATAAGTTGATGACTCATTCGGGAGACTAAAGGCTTCAGGAATTCAAAAGGGTACTGATGGAAAGGCGTGCAAAACGGAAGCGTTTTTCTCTCTCATGCGTAATCATAGGGGTTGCTAACTGTCACACGTCAATCAACTCAGGAACCGCATCGTTTTTCAAGAAGACTTGGGGGCGGATTTTTCTTTCTCCTCTACACTTGTTACAAAGAGTAAATCCCAAGTTCTTTTACCTCTTTACTGCACCCAAAATTCAGAGAGCAAGCAACGATTATTTTCTCCCACTGTTCATCTTCTTCTTCGAAGCGCTCATCAATGGCGGATTCCTCCTCTGTTCATGAAGCCTCCCACATTCTCCCAATCCGACCCCAGCAAAGCCTGATCATTGATATCGCCCCACATTCCTATGACGCCTTCATGTTCCTTATTATGGAGTGTCTTAAACACTCTCCATTGGTTCTTGTACTAACCAAGGTTGAAATCATTCCGATGGAATGTTTATCCCAGATTTTCTCTACCGACCACTATGACAAGTATGTCGATCGCATTTTCTTCAACATTCTTGATACCAAAACCTCCATCTGCAAACAGCGATTCTGCTCGCTCCTAGGGTTTGAACCTGATGAGTCAAGGGTTAACCCTGAGTCGATTTATGTGGGACAGTTGTTCTCCATGTTTTACAACATGGGTTACATTGAGATTCTTACCACTGTCACGAAGTTTAAGAAATCGTGTCTACCTCCTCAGTTGAATGGCTTCTTCACGGTACTGTTCAAGGGTTTATCAGAAAGAAGTGCAGGTTCTGATGGGGCTAGCCGTCTGTTCATGACGATTCTCTACGGATTGTACCATGGCGTTAATCATGACTATGGATCTGTTTTATGGCAGCAGTTGATCCAAAGCCTTGCCTCTACTTCTCGCCATTCTGAAATTTCTTATGGCAGATTCTAGACACTTGTCACCAAGTGGGCAATGGACAAGTATCATGTCCCTGTTGTAGCTAATTATCCACTCTCCTTGATTGCCGTTTTCCACACAACGAAGATCATCGTAATTGATCCTTCCAAGTTTCAGTTTGTTGGCTTAATTCCTGAGTCAATGTATGCGTGTGTATCAAGGGATAGTCGTATCATCAAGACCTACAAGGATTTCCTTCGTTCAGGCCCCAGAGAGCTCACTCCAGAGATGATTCAATCTATCCATGATGCTGACAAACCTGCTCCCAGGGGTAAGAAACCAGAAAAGGGGAAAGACAAGAAGGTAGTCAAAGGAGTGAAAGGCCCTTCTCCTAAGAAACGAAATCCTACGAAGGCAGCCCAAACACCTCAACTGAAGAAGAGGAAAACCCAGCCCCGACGGAAACTCATTCTTGCCTTTTCCTCCAGTGAATCAGAGGATGAGAGTTCAAACTCAGAGGAGTCGCTTCGAGGTGACTCTCCTCCCCGTTCGCCTTCACCTGAGGTACCCGTTTCAATTAAACCTGTCACTCCTCCCCCAATCTCCATCTCTATTTCCATTCCCCCCATAACCTCCACCACTCAAATTCCTTTTACTTCTATTCCTGTACCACCTCCTATTTTCTCAGAAGCTACGACAACAACCACCACTGGAGTTCGAACCAACCTATCTGATACGGGGGCTCATACTTCAGCACCCGAACCTACTACCACAACCAAACCTCCACATTCGCCTTCATCTCCTAATCACTCAGCAGATGACGAGACTTTTCTTGGAGGGGAGGACATGACTTTTGATTCTGTCTACTATAGTCCCTATCTGGTTCAAAGCAATGATGATGATGATGCTCCTGTCACTAAAAAGCATCTCAAGGAACTTCATGAGAAAATCGATAGTCTCATCGTTTCCTCCTCTCGGTCCAATATCTCAGAGGCTGCCATTCAGGGAATAGTTGATTCTTTCACCAAGGCACATGAAGCCTCAGTCAACTCTGCCACTGCTGCTATTGACGCATCTACAAAGGTCTGTGCTGCTGCGACCGAAAAAGTCAAAAAACTATTTCTTGATACTAACAGTCTTTTTACAGTCCTTATAGGGGGCTACTGAATCCAATGCAGCGAAGGTTGATTCTATTGTTGATAACAAAACTTTTCAAGCTTTTCAAAACTTTTCTTGCAGCTAATAACAAAACTTTTCAAGTAGTTGTTGAGGAGCGATTGACCAAGCTCCAAGAAGACCTTGCTTCGGAGAACTCTGTCATGGATACGCTTGCTCGCAAAACCACTGGTCTAAAGGTCAGGAGTCTTCAACTTTCCCAAACAGAATAGGAAGTTGCGTCTCTTCGATCTGAGCGAGCGGTCATTTCCACATGTGTTTCGGATGTCCATGCCGCCCTCTCCAACATTATTGAAGCACACGATCCAATCCAGAATTACTCCGTGAGGCGAACTCTAGCTAAGAAGCTTGCTCCCGCCCTTGATCTGCTCAGCAAAATTGAAGGGCTTCCTGAGTTCGTGGCCCATCCAAAACAAGGGTGAGAAGAGGTTTCAAAGGGTGAAAATTAATCTCAACCGCCTCCTACTTCTACATTAGCTTCAACTAAAGCAACCGAACCTCCATCAACTGGTCAGACTTCCGGTTCGGGTGCTCAAGATAAAGGGAAAAAGCCTATGGTTGACAGTGATGGTGATGATGACAAAGAGACCATTCTTGATCTCTTGAAGAAACAAGCCAGGGATAAGGATTCAGACATGAGCGCTCATATCGCTAGGGAGGCAGAAGCGAACGAAAGGAAGATGAAGGAGGCGCATGATCTCCTTGAAATTCGGAAAACCCTATTCCCTCCGTGGACTCTCGAGAAGCTTATCAAAGAAGCTATCGACACCCCCAGCATCCTCTGGTTCGAACCGGTGATTTCCTTGGACCGGGTTAATACTGTCGACTCTCAGTTCGACATGCCCTTGACCCGAAAGGCCTTCATATGTCATGCTTTCTCCCATGTTGCTGATGTCCCTCATCCTCACCCAAAGGTTGATAGGGAGCTCGTTGAATTCTATCTGAGGTCTGCTCAGCCTCAATATCAGACATGGAGTGCGCAGAAGATCATAAATGTTCGTCTCCTCAAAACCTTTCGGGAGGGTAACTTCACAAATGTCCGATTCAAAGTGTTGAGGGGGTCAGCTAAAACCGAACATGCAATTTCACTTGCTGATCTTCCTAACCTGAATCCACATGATTGGATCATTCTGCATAACATCCTCCTCACCAACGAAGCTGAATATGGGCCAATCATAGATCACTTCAAAAGGATGTTGGTTTGCTACATCATGGAGGTTGTCAAGATGGATCAGGAAATCGCAAGTATTTTCAAGAAAAAGCCCACTATCTCTCCTGTTGGTTCTGCAAGTGATTTGAATATGATGCAGATGGGTAGAATCGACCCAAAGCGGAACTCAGTCATGTTCACAAGGGATGAAGGCCAAAAATGCCTGTTCGCCTTGGCAGATAAGCATCTATATACTACTGCGTGCTTGGAACATGTTCTAGGGATCATCAATCGATGCAAGTAGAACTCTGAAGATGACAAGAAGTATTTCGATGATATGATTCAGTGGTACATTCGTTCCAGACAAACCATCCTTTCCCTCATTGCTCGTCTGTTCGAAACCACAAAGAAAGTTCATGCAGCTGGACCCATCAAGCCGAAGTAGTGTCTCGCTCCAATTGACGCAAAGGGGGAGATTGTAGGGTCCGTTATGTGTTGCGTATTGGGCTCGTTCTTTAGTCCAATTTTGTATCCGGATTGGGCCTGTCCATCCGTGATTTATTTGTTAGGGTTTAGTATTTATAGATGCTGTGACAACCCGAAATTTCCATTTGTACAAACATTATCTATCCCATAAAAGCTAGTCCAGTTTCTGTGATTTTCACACTTTTCCGAACAAGTTTGTGTACATTAGGGTTTATGTTTAAGGAGATATCAGGAGAGTGGATGCTCCTGGTTTTGTGAAATTTGAGCATTTCAAGTTTCATAATGTTACAGTCCTATATCGGGAATAAAAATAATTTCTGCCAAAATATTCCAGGACTATAAATAATTTTCTGAATTAAATTAATTCATTATTCACACTTCCAAATAGAGAAAAGCCATATTCTCTTTGACGGATCTTCGGGTTTTCATCCCAGATTGTGAGTCTACTTTACTAAATGTGTTTCAATACTTGTTAGATGCTTTATAACATCAATTACATGTTTAGATTACAAGATCCGGGAGTTTACCGCCCAAGAACGTTCTTGGGGAGTAAACTCCAAAATGGAACATTAATGCTTCCTAGACCCATCCCCATGTTAGGCAACTTATTAGGGACCTTGTGTATGATCTTTATAGACTAGAAAGCATCCAAAATCATCAAGTAATTGGAGTTTACGGCCAAGAACTTCTCTTGGGCCATAAACCCCTTTTCAAGGGCATTTAGTGCCCTAAACCACCCCAAATGCTTAAGGACTTTAACCCTCAAATGCTTGTGTCTATTTTGGTCATCAAAACACTTCAAAATCATAAGTTTATAGGAGTTTACGGTCAAGAACCTCTCTTGGGCCGTAAACCCCTTTTGCAAAGGCTAAAAGCACTCCAAACACACCTTAGGCCTTAAGGCAATTACCTTGAACACATGGGACTTGAATGGAGAACAAAAGACATCATAATCACTCCTTAAAAGGAGTTTACGGCCAAGGAACATATCTTGGGCCGTAAACTCCAAGTAATGACACAAATGTGTGCCTCTTGTCCCCATTAGCCTTAGATAAAGGTATAGAAGCTATCCTACACATGCAAGGGCCTCAAATGAACTAAAGCCAACACCCCATAGGAGTTTACGGCCGTAAACTCTAGGGGATATGGTCCTTTGGCCGTAAACTCCCCAAAGGAGCATTCCAAGGCCTTAAACTACTTCATGTGTTATTCCAACAAAGCTAGGAGTGATCTAGGATCAAGATAACACTTTAAAACACCCAAAACCACCATGTGAGGAGTTCACAGCCATAAACCCATGATTTTATGGTCGTAAACTCCAAAGGGTGGGGTTTGTTGGGTGGTGAACTCTTATGCAAGGCCATTTGATGTTTCAAACCCTTGTGCCTTGTCCCGTAGCAACTTAGATGCAACCATTTGGACCTTAAACACTTATAAAAAGTGTTTACATGTTCCTAAGTGTCTTAACTTATTTATTAAGTTATTATTTGTCTAATTAGTTATATATATGCTTATTATATGATAACTAGGCTCGTGCGTGTAAACAAGTCTCTGTTTGCCACCTAGCACAGTATCCGACATTGCAATTCAAACGACTCACCACAAGTGAGTTCATACCCCTTAAATCAACCTTTGAAATGAATTTAAATGTTTTAAATACTTTATGGGGGGGGGGGGGAATGCAAGTCAAATACTTATAGTTATTGCTTCAATCACATGTGATTGCATTTAATCACATGTGATTAATAACTAGGAAAACAACGATTTTTACCACTGTTCAAACTGTTTATCAAACTGCTTTACTTTGAAATGTTTTACAAACTCTTTTACTATCCAAACTTATTTACAAACTATGATTCAAACAAATGTTTCTTATACTTAAACTGTTTTATCAACTTATGCCTTCAAATTGTTTTATAGATCGACATCAAGTCGATCTTCTCTTGAAATTATATTTATGCTTCAAATGTCTTATGAAAACTTATTTATGCTTTTATATATTCAATTGCATGCCCATATATGTATAGATATATAAATAATGTTTAAAGGGCTTAGGAAGGCCATCCGCGCTATTTCCTTTTTCTCGATTTGGATGTAGTCTGGTGGGATTTCGGGTGACCATCCGAAGGTCGTTTCCATATTACTTATATATCATATATACATGTATAGACATAAAAGTACTTCCATATTCATACTTATCAGTACATCAATAGTTAGTTACCATCGGGGTAACACAAGAACATATACAGCTATACTAGAAACAAGAACATATATAGCTATACTAGAAACAAGAACATATACAGCTATACTAGAAACAAGTACATATACAGCTATCCTAGAAACAAGTACATATACAGCTATACCCGAACCATGTACATATATAGTCATACTAGAAACATGAACATATACAACTATACTAGAAACATGTACATATACATCTATACTAGAACAAGAAACATTACATATACATGAATACGTTAACATTTGTGATCCACTGTGTCGGAGCATGCCTTAAATGTCATGGCCCGAGTTGTAGCCAGAATTCTCTTGGAGGGAGAGCGTGAGTTTGCGTATAGATCTATACTGGATTGACTATCCTACACCTTGCTGCTAGCTACAGCCGGACTTGCAGGTCTGCGGGTGCCAAACGTCATTCCTTTTTATTACGACCATTCAATATGTCGTTGTTACCAGTCGATAGCATGGGGCAATTTATCACATTATACCTTAATATAAATCCGGTTTAAGGTAGTAGTAATTAGTACAACAGTAGTTCTTATTATACAAGACCACAGTACTACAATGATTTACCCATTACATATTTTAGTGATAACCTCACTTAAACATTAATGTACATACTATACTTTATCAAATGATAGTTACACTTGGGAAATTACACACTTTTACAATAGACGAGTTTACAAAACAGTTAAGCCTTGGTAGAAGGTTACTTTTATAGAAAATATAGGATTTTCTGAGAGATTCAAACTTTTACAAACACTTTCAAGCATTTACTTACATTTTTACAAACTTATACATTGAGACAGGTTCAAACATTTTTGACAATAGACATTGACACTAAAATACTTATGAACTCACCAGCTTAATGCTGATAAACTCTTTCAAAATAACTTGTATTCTCAGGTCATCAGTAGACAGGTACCGAGGCCAGCTTTTGAGAAGATGGAGTGCATTCAAGACTCATCTCATATTATTTTGTGTTACATTATTTTTGGTGTCTATAACTATACAGAACACACTTGTATTAAAATTATATATTTAATGCAATGGATGATGTTGTTTGCTTATTTACATTTACTGTGTTGTGATACTATACATGACGTCCTCCGCCCCAGAACGTTTCCGCCGTTCTTGGTTTTGGGGTGTGACAGATGCTTGCATGCATCTTAGTACGTAAGATTTTGAAGTCAATCATTCACAACGCATACTTTTATTGATTGTAACCCTAAACAGCCTCTACAACGGAAGTTCTTAGTCGAGCTCTGCTGAGGCGTGAATCTATTGAATCATTCAGCATATTTTGATTCATTCCAGTGTTTGATATTTCTATTCTTATTACTGTGATTAACCTGTTTAAAGATCTAAACAATCAAAGAGTTTTTCAACTCATCATTTTCCTACCAATATATTGTTTGATTCTGGAGCTAACTACTCCTTTATTTCGCATAAATTTGGTAGAAGACTTGCCTTGCAGTAGAGGTATCTATTGTAAAATTCAAACCTGTTAGTGATTGCATTAGAAATATGATCATTAACTTAAATGGGAATAAGTTCAACATGGAATTTTTGCCCATTGATTTAAACAGATTCGACATAGTATCAGGAATGGATTAGCTTAGTGTGAATGATGCTGAGATACTATGTAGAAAGAAGACGGTGAGAGTAAACCTACCCATAAAAGTGTCATTTATGGTATACGGGGAAAAACACAAAGTGAATTATGGAATCATATCCTTGATGAAAACCAATAAATGTCTGTCTAAATAATGTACGTCATACCTAGCATTTGTGATAAATACGAAGAAAGAGAAAAAGGAGATGCAGACGATACCAATTATGTGTGATTATCGGAAAGCCTTTCCCAAAGAACTTCCTGGATTTCCCCCTAATAGACAAGTAGAGTTTAGGATAGACTTGTTACCAAGAACAACGCCTATAGCAAAAGTAGCTTACCGATTAGCACCGACGGAGATGAAGACACTTATGATGCAACTTCAGGAGTTTTTGGACAAGGGTTTTGTTAAACCTTGTTCTTCATCCTAGGGAGCTCCAGTGTTATTCTTGAAAAAGAATGATGGAAGCATGAGAATGTGCATAGATTACAGAGAGCTGAATAAGGAAATAATGAAGAAGCATGACAGGCACTTGTGGGAAGTTTTGGAAGTTCTAAAGAAGGAAAAGTTGTATGGAAAGTTCTCCAAATGTGATTTTTGGATTAGAGAAATGAAATTTTTGGGTCATGTGGTTAACATGGAAGGTATAATGGTTGACCCAACAAATATCAAAGAAGTAATGAAGTGGGAACAAACAAAATGCTCCACTGAGATTCATAGCTTTCTAGGATTAGCTGGATATTACAAAATTTTTATACAAGTCTTTTCTTCGATAGATTCTCCATTGAAAACTTTGACACATAAAGAAGCTACCTACATCTAGAGTGAAAAGCATGAGGAAGCTTTCGAGAAGCCGAAGAAGAAATTATGTGAAGCACCAATTCTTTCTTTACCTAATGGAGTTGAAGACTTTGCAGTTTACGGTGATACATATAGAGTTGGGTTAGGTTATGTACTGACCCAGAGAGATAAAGTGATAACATATGCATCCCAACAATTAAAAGAACACAAAAAGAACTACCCCACTCATGATTTGGAATTGGTAGTGGTAGTCTTTGCACTAAAAATATGGAGACATTATCTTTACGGTAGGAATTCTAAACTCTTCACTGCTCATAAGGGCCTCTAGTGTCTCTTTACTCAAAAGGAGTTGAACATGAGACAATGATGCTGGCTAGAACTACTCAAGGATTATGACTGTGAGATAATTTACCACCCTGGTAAAGCCAATGTCATAGTAGATGCTTTAAGTAGAAAGATAAATCTGGAAAGGAAAAGGCTAACAGTGTTAAGAATGGAAGTTGTCTCGACGATTTTGAAAAGTATTAAGAAATCTCAAGAGGGAGCTTAAATGGAAAATGACTGAAATGAAGAATGCTTAGGCCAAAGCTTAGTGTTCGGTATAAACAATCAAGGATTGAAGGTATTCCAAAATAGAATTTGGGTACGTAAGATAAGAGGAATGAGGGATCTTCTTATGGAAAAGGCTCACAAGACCATACACTATATTCATATAGGAAGCACCTAGATGTATATGGATTCGAAACCTTATTAGTTGTGGCCGATGATGAAGCTTGATGTTGCTAAATATGTGGTAGATTGTGTAACCTATGCAAGAGTTAAAGTGCAACATCATAAACCATATGGGAGTTTAGATCCTTTACCAGTACCCATGGGTTAGTGGGAGGACATTACCATGGACTTTGTGACTAAACTACATAGGAAGAAGAATGGTCACGACATGATTTGGGTAATCATGGACCGATTCACAAAGAGTGCACACTTCATAGCAACCAATGAGACATGGTCTATGGATAAGATTGCAAATGAATATGTGAAGGATATAGTAAGACTTCATGGTGCTCCTTTAACGATCGTGTCAGATCGTAATAGTTGTTTCACTTGAAGATTTTGGAAGATCTTACAAGAAGATATCAGTACAAAGTTGTATTTGAGTACAACCTACCATCCACAGACTGATGGTCAGAGTGAAAGAACAATTCGAACACTGGAAGATATATTGACAGCGTGTACCTTAGAATTTCAAGATAATTACGATGAGCATCTACCCCTAGTAGAGTTTTTCTACAACAATATTTACCATTCAAGCATTAAGATGGCACCTTACCAACCATTTTACGGACAAAATTGTCGTAAGCCATCTTGTTGGCTAGAAGTTGGAGAGAAGCAGTTTATAGGTCCAGATATCGTCCATCAAATTGTGGGTTGAAAACCCTATGCGCTCACCAGGCTATTAAGCTAAACCCACTCGGTTTCTTATATTACATTTAGTGCGACAAGAGCATATGTGTGATGATCATATGAGAGATTTATGGATTATAGGCCATTAGAATAATAGATGTTTGTAAGGCATGAATTACTTCCGTTTATGCTGATGTACTGTATTAATTATGACATCGCAAAGTTTTGAATATAAATACATTTATTCGGAAATGCTTTGATAACATCATTATCATGTTTTTCGAAACAAATTCCACAACATTATTCTTTTAAAAGGATAGCCTGATTTTAAATAAGCATAAATAAATCGGTCTTTTCTAGCCTTGAAATTTGGAGATGTCACACCACCAATTCATTAATGTCATCGAGCAGAATTCTACTCTCCATTCCTATCTCTCACACACCCTTGATCCTACCCAATATACAAACTTAATTGAACTAGTCATCTCTTTTGGTTCTTAGGAAAAATTCCAATAATCACAATCATGATAAGTTCCTTCCTATTTAATATCTTTATAAGACAAGGCTACACACTCTCATCTTAACTCGAAGCAAAATGTCTTTGGCAAACTTTAGTTAACATTAGACCAATTTACTATTCATCATCAATATACTCTTCAAGATGTCATCTCGATATAGAGAATGACTATACAATTATTGAACTTATTTGAATATAATATTCCTTTAGATGGCTTAGTTTAGAAACTAGACTAGGCTACATTCCATGCCATCATCTTCCAGCACCAACTTTGTTTAGGCAACATTATCCGAATTGATTGTAGTCTTTTAATACAGAGTATTACGTATTAATATACATTTATCTATTTAGTAATAATACATCTATTATTATTATTATTATTATTATTATTATTGTTGTTGTTGTTGAAATAATTATTATTATTATTATTATTACTATTATTATTATTATTATTATTATTATTATTATTACTGTCTAATAATATTATATAAACATCTTAACACATATGGAACAATATCCGGTTTGCACAACGTAAGTCATCAAATATGCATCTACCATATATTCCAGTCAATAAGCATATAAATAACATATGAACTTTCAGTAGATCTTTAATAATTTTAAAAGATACATGTATTAAAATCATGTTCATGAAAGTAATTATGCACTCACCTGATTTAGGTGGAAGATCCTCATGAAAGCTAGCTCCTCTGCTAACACATCATCTTATCCCTTCCAACATCTGAAATACGATTATTACCATGTTTTAGTATTTGTTTGTATTTATATTATTTCCCAGATTTCTAAACAATTCCAATGAATACATAAAGATTTATCAAATAAGGAATAATCAGGTAAGATCATATCAGAAGTAGCATATATATATATATATATATATATATATATATATATATATATATATATATATATATATGTATATAAATACATACATATATATATATTGTCACACCCCAAAACCAAGAACGGCGGAAACGTTTTGGGGCGGAGGACGTCATGTATAATATCAACAACAATGTAAAGTAGTAAACAAGCAACAACATCATCCATTGCATTAATAAAATAATTATTATACAATTGTATTCTGTCAAATCTTGATATACACTAAAGCATAAATCAAAATGAAAGATAAGTCTTGAATAAGCTCCATCTTCCTTTCTCCTTGCATCGGTACCTGTCTATGATGACCTGAGGATACAAGTAATTTTGAAAGCGAGTATCAGCTATAAAGCTGGTGAGATCATAAGTATTAATGTGTCTTAATTTGTGAAAACTTATAATTTCTAAGACTTGACATTTCTTTGAAAGAAAGCTAGTATAAGTATGAAAATGTTTGTAGCTCAACTGTAAATGTTTGAAAATCCCTAGAAATCCCTATGATTCCTATTAGTAACAAAAGGAGTCTTCTACCAAGACTTAACTGTTCTGTGTGTGTATGTCTCTTGTAAGAGTAAGTATTTTTCCCAAGTATAACTATCATTATCCAAAAATATAGTTTGTACAACTTTGTTTAAGTGAGATTATCACCTAAAATATGTACTGGAAAAATTAACATAGTACTAAACGTAGTTCTAAAAGGACTACTACCGTACTAACTACCTCAGGCCGGATCTTGGCAAAGGCATTACGTGATAAATTGCGCCATACTATTGACTAATAACAACGACATAATGAACGGTCGTAATAAAGAAATGACGTTTGGCACCCGCAGACCTGCAGGTCCGGCTGTAGCTAGCAGCAAGGTGTAGGATTGTCAATCCAGCATAGATCTATACACAAACTCATACTAAGGACTGGCTTCATCGACATAAGAATGGTCGAAATTAAGGTATGACGTTTGGCACCTGCAGAACTGCAGGTCCCGCTGTAGCTAGCAGCAAGGCGTAGGATAGTCAATCCATTATAGAATCTATACGCAAACTCAACGCTCCCCCTTCAAGAGACTCTGGCCGCAACTCAAGTCATGAGTTTTTAAGTCATGCTCCGATTTAAATCACCGTAATCAACGTATTCTCTTATATGTAAGCGTACTCACGTAAGTGTGATCATGTAATTGTACTCATGTAAGTGTGATCATGTAATTGTACTCATGTAAGTGTGATCATGTAATTGTACTATAATGTTCTAAGTGTGCTAGCTGTAATGTAATGCACTGTTCTACCAAGTATAGCAATGTGTGAACTGTAAAGTTCTATGTGTGCTAGCTGTAATGTGTGTTATCTCTATCTAGCAAGTATAGTAATGTAAACGTTCTAGTATTCTTGTATACGTTCTCGTCCTAGTATAGATGTATATGTAATGTACAGTAATGTTCTAGAAAGTATTGACTCATGAATGAACTGACTCATTGTATGATATCGCGTTCTAGTAATGGTTCTAGTGTCTTCCTGAACTACCCATATGGTAGCTTACTAGTAAACTAAGTGGTACGTATTGACGTGGATGTATACCCTTGCTACCCAAGGGCATAGGATGAACTGGAAGCACCTTTTATGACTATATATGTACACATGATATATAACAAATCTTTAAACGACTTTCGGACGAATACCCAATGTCCCACCAGACCACATCTCAAGGCGCGAAAAGGAAATAGGGTGGATAGTCTTCCTATGTCTTTTAAACATTTCTTATGTAACTATACATATAGAGGCATGCAATTTATAATAAAATAAAAGCATAAGTAAGTTTTGTAAAACAATTGAAACAGAAATATTATTTTAAGAGAAGATCGACTTGATGTCAATCTATAAAACAATTTGAAGGCATAAGTATAATAAAACAGTTTTGAGTATAAAGGAACATTTGTTTGAAACACAGTTGTAAATAAGTTTGAAGTATGATAAACAGAGTAAGAAGTACAGTGTAAGAAGTAGTTTGAAAACATATAAAATGTTTATAAAAATCATTTGAAGGAAACTGTTTGGTAAAACAGCTAATGAGTAGCCAAATCTTTTGAATGTTGTATATTAATCACATGTGATTGATGTAATAAGTAATAATGTCCTACTTACAAATCACATGTGATTGACATAATAAGTAGCATGATTCTACTTGTATCCCCCCCCCCATAAAATATTTGAAATAGTTTAAAACATTAGTTAAGGGGTATGAACTCACCTGCAGTATATGACTGGAATCGAACGGCTGTTATCGTATGGAAGGATCGGACAAGTGCTTGGTGTCAAGTGAAGACTTAGACACACACAATGATCCTAATTACATATGAAGACATATGTATATAAATAATTAGAGACTAAATCACTAATTATACAAGTATAAACATTTAAGCGCGAGGACAACACTTCTGGTCAAGTGCTAGGAGGCTAATGGGTTGCAACAACGAAGTGCAATGCCACTAATGGAAGTTTATGGTCAAAAGACCATATTCATTAGAGTTTACGGCCCAGGGGAGTAGGCTCCTGGCCGTAAACTCTCAAACAAGCCATGAAATGGTGCATAGAAGTACTACAACTTTAGAGGGGAAATGCTTCAAGGCTAGACAAGAGTTTAAGGTACCATATTGACTCCTAAGGGGAGTTTACGGCCCAAAGACCCTTTTCCCTTGGAGTTTACGGCCGTAAACTCCCTTGGGAGGGTTCTTATTGTCCTTTCAAGTCTCTAATATTTCTAGGAACAAGTCTAGGATTCAATACTTGGATTAAGGAAGGTTTAAGGCACTAAATGGGACCATTTGATGGAGTTTACTGCCATAGAACTCTTTGGGCCGTAAACTCCCTCACACATGAGGTCCTAAGAATTTTAACTAGTCCATATCTCATCTAGGTACAAGCCCTAAAAGTTTCTTGGCCTATGGAAGTGTCTAGGGTGTCCTTTGACCCCATTTAAGGAGTTTACGGCCCAAGAATTACTCTTGGCCGTAAACTCTCCAACACTTATGCTTTTCATGTGTTATCTAGGTCCTAAACACAATAAGGTACATGCCAAAAATGAATACTAAGCCTTAGGAAGAGTTTGAAGGCATTTTGGAGCCTAAAACTTGGAGTTTACGGCCCAAGGAGTTTCTTGGCCGTAAACTCCCTTATAGAAATGATTTCTAAGGGTTTTTATGGCATAAATCATGAGTTTAAAGCTTCTAGGTGTTTGTTCTAAGGCTAGGGATCACAAGGCACTCATTTGTGCCCTTTACTTTGGAGTTTACGGGCCAAGAGGTGGTTCCTTGGACGTAAACTCCTCAAACTACTAGATTTTGATTTGCTTCAAGCCTCTAATGATCATACACTAAGTCCTTAGATAGATGCCTAACACGGAAATGGGACTATGTGGCCTTTAGGCTTGATTTTGGAGTTTACTCCCCAAGAACGTTCTTGGGCGGTAAACTCCCGGATCTTGTGTTTTGGACATGTAAACAATGTTATAAAGCATATAACAAGTATTAAAACACATTTAGGGAAGTAGACTCACAATCTGGGACGAAAACCCGAAGATCCGTGAGAGAGAAATTGACTTTTCTCTATTTGGAATTCAACTAACGAACCATTTTGGTTCAGAATTCTATTTATAGTCCTGAGATTTTTGGCAGAAAATATTTCTTTTCTCGGAATGGATTCTAATGACCTAGAGTAATGGAATTACAGTGTTGCACAACATCCTAGTGCAACCACTCTCCTAATAACTCCTTAGGTGTAAAACCCTAAAACTGCCAAACTTATTCCACAAGTTTGAATTTTCACTGTAACTGCTCTACTACTATTGGATTGAAATGGTTTGATTTAGAATAGAAATTTCGGGTTGTCACATATATATATATATATATATATATATATATATATATATATATATATATATATATATATATATATATATATATATATATATATATATATATACTATTTGGAAAATTCACTTAAAAGACCTCGTTAGATCTAGCATAGAAATCACTCCCGTGAGTAGACCAATCCATATTGCGACTTGGAATCACTAATAAATCTTATTTATAAATTAATAATAATGACTATGAATATAAGTATAAGTTACATTTAAAGTATAATAAGTGCAGCTTAACTTATAGAAATTTCTAGCAAAAACCAAAAAGTTTTGTAGGCCGAACTCCTATTTTCGAGGCTCTCTGATGCCTCATGGCCTATCTAACGACTCCTAATAACTAGAAATACTCGAGCGTATAATCTAAAAAATTCACAGATAAAGATGTTAGATGTGAGAAATGATGTGCCCTTAGCTGCAATTTATATGTTGGATTCTTGGAGGCGTGTTGCGCAACCAACCCAGGGACCACTGTAACGGTGATAGGTAAACAATTCATCCATCAAAAAGTTGACACGTGGCAGACGTGTAGTTGTGTAGTGTAACAATCGTTAGGTAAAGATCCCAATCTTCTAAAAATCATATATCGCTCATGCGACCTTCATTTCCAAAGTTCTTTATATCCACACGTATCTATCAACGAGTACTTCAACATTCATTAAGACTCTGCCAGCTAACTCTCAATCTATCTTAAATTTAATAGTCTATGAAGATTACACTGAAAAAGACCGTGTAAAATTCATAACTTCCTCATACAAACTTCATTCTCGATATTATTTATATCCACAGATTGGTATTCACAATATCTTCAACTCTCTTTAACATTGTTTTGGCCAACACTCAACCGATTTTAGTTATAATTTTTGTGTGGGACACTGCACTAAAACTACGAAATATAAAAATTGCGTCATATTAAGTAAGATTTAGATGCTCCTTATATACATGCTCTCAGGAATTAAAATTACTACGACTTACATTTAGATTACTTAGGCTAATAAGCAACTTATTTCTGATAAATATTTTATGACACATTGTCGTATAGAGTTGAATGCGAAACTTCAAACAATCATAACTTCTTCATGTGAAGTCAGAATAAGTGTTCCTTATATCCACGAGATCCTCATCACGATTTCTATAACTTCCATCAAGATTCTTTAACTTGAATAGATTTTATTTTTAGACACTTAGTTATTGTAATTCATTAAATTTACGATACAGTTTTATACGAATATTGTAAGCCCATAACACTTGCCCAAAAAAAATGCACGCATATATATATATATATATATATATATATATATATATATATATATATATATATATATATATATATATATATATATATATATATATATATATATGATCATCTAGCCTAACTTACGAGCATTACAATTCTCCCGTGCTTAGAATGATTAGGTTATGGAATCCTACAGCAACGCAAAAAACTCTAGATAAAGACTCCCTAAGTTAGGAGAGTTTTTGTACTATGCACCCATACTACTAAATCATCTTATTTAAAACATAATATTCTAGGCTCCTTTATGACAGCTTATCAACTTTTCAACCTAGTTTCATCATTGAATAATCAACTACGTTGATTAAAATTTCATTATAACTAAATCAGTGTTTTTCTTCGAAGTTCCCGAAACAGCCACTCCACTAATCACTAGGGATTAAAAGACAAAGTTCACGAATTTAATTCTGTTATGTTATCCTCGGGTTTTCAAATTTGTCGTCTTCAACCGTTTCACAACATCATTTACACAAATATTCTCAAGAATTTAGAGAATAATTAAACCTGTACTTATTCAAGGTACAGAGTTTCACAAAAATGTTCCTTATAGAACGATTCTCCATACGTAATGCCTATAAAAGGCGTACTTTCATCACTCGGTCAACTATAACCCTTGACACATCGTGGTTTTATGTCATATTGAGAAACTTAATGATAAGATATAAGATAAGATCATCCTAGTTATCAATAGGCATATATAAAGGTTTAAAGTTTGTTCATTATAATTCATAACATTTTCTCACTTTTCAACCAAAAAAGCTAATAATTCTCTCTTAGCTACTTGTGCTACAACTCTTTTGGATCTTAACGTCAAATCCGAAGTCAAGTTTCTTTTTGCAACTTTTTAGGGTTCCGCTACTTGTGTTTGAACCTTCACTTTCTGCTACATATGAACAATCAAAACAAATCCTGCTTTTCATATTAATGAATTTATCATACCTAATGTAGTATTACTATGTGTGCTTATAATGTGTAATGTTCTTCTTTCTCACAATCACAGTCTCATCATGATGACAACAAGCACGAAGTCGCCTACCAATATACATGTGTAAAAATGGCACAAGAGGGTAATACTAGCAGCAACGACGACTGTTGAACTTAGAACTTGCCAAACTAGTGTTTCATTCTCTCTATCATAACTATAACTCTTATAACTTGCCAAACTAGTGTCAAACTCTTGGACTTCTTAGCTGGTGGAAGTGCTTGAACCTACAATCATTATTCATCCTCTATTAGACCTTCATTCTTAACCTTCGAGTTACAAACTCTATCTTCATCGGAGATCTCGCTCCTTCTCAAATTGTAAGTCCCCAAAATTAAGGATCCAATTTAGTAATCAATGAAGTTAATTGCAATTAGATTTACATTGAAAAGAAGAAGAAAATGAATCAAGCATGCACACATCTATATCATATAAATGTCAGGTACACCTTGGGAAAAAACACACATACGTCACTGACTTGTAGCAAAAAGTACAGACTGACACACCTCAGTTGCCATAAATAGTACTCCTCCTACCAGCACAAGAGTGTGCAGCCAAGCACATGTGTGCGGCCGCACACACACACACACGTGTGGCAGCACACATTACATGACTACAAACAAAACACTGCAAAATGACACAATTAACTATACAAAAATGATGCCTAGATCAGACGACAAATTATGTTCTTTCAGTCTCCCCCTTGGTTTGAGACTAGCATAGTCTTGTCATCATTCCTTTGGCTCCTTAATAGGCTTCTCAAACAGCCTCAGATCTGATCTCCCCATTGAACCCATCCACAAACTTCCATTTATGATTGTAGCTACCATTGTAGTGTATTCTTTAGCGGCAACTTCCATTACTTCTTTTCTGCAGATTATCTGGTGACGAGCCAGAGTCCGGATGTCCCTTTCTCAAAAACGAAGAAGATCTTCTGCATTGATCAGCCTCAAAACACGTTCTTGATCCTTGAATTTGATGGCAGCAGTTGCAGTTTCGTCATCGTATGCCCAAAATTCCATATTGTGAAGATATCCCTCCTGGAAATGCTGAGGGATTGGAATTTCTTTCTGCTTTTTTGTAGTAGGCCATAAGATTATCTTCATAGGTTTGCCTGTTTCTGGATCAAGAACATCTTTATCCTTTCGATAAAGTGCTTTGGCAGTCTTCATACTGGGAAAATTTTCTTTGACCTGCCTATCAAGAAACCTCTTAAAGTTAGATGCACTTGGATCTTGTGAGGGATTGTGAAATGGGACTCTAGATAATTCTGATAGATCAGTCTTTGTTCAAGAATTAAAATCATGGGTGCTTTTGTAACACTCAGATATTCCTGAGTTTCGCTTTACCACCTACAAATTAGTTTCTGGATCGAAAGCCCACATACGGATACCAGATCTGTCACCGTACTCATCGCCAAACTTTCTCTTTTTCAAATCTTTTACAGTCAGGGCAGGTTCTTTTGCTTTGCGATTTTCATTTGTATTTTTCATAAACAAAAGTCCTTCGTGTTGGTTTGCAGTCACAACTCTTTTGCCCCGTTTAATTGTGATTCTAGCTCTGCTTCCTTCTGGTTCATTTTCAAATCTGTCGACAATGGTAGTTGTTCTTGGAGCAGGTGGGTCAACAGGTAGATCATCAGTTGCAGGAGGTGATTGAGCAGAAGGAGGATCAACTACTCCATGAGGCTGTTGGAAGAGGGCTTTAACTTTTTCACCAAAAGTATCATACAAAACGTTCTTGAGGTTAAAATAACTGGCTAGAACGGATCCAAGACTCGTTTGTAAATCTTTGATTTGTTTGGTCTTTTCTTCATCCTTTGCCCTGAGCTCAAAGATATATGCAGAAAGTTGATCCATTTGAATTGATTTTTCAATGAGCTGTTGGCGGAGAACTCCAACTTCCTCTTGAAGATCAGATGAAGAGAATTTGTCATCATCTGTCGGACCTTCATTAAATGATATTCCTTTCCCACGTGAAGAGGTTGGACTTGATTGAGCCAAATGTCTTACTAGTCTGATAGAAGCTTCATCTAGAGAAGGTCGAGTTGGAGAATATTCTGGAACATAAGAAGATCCACCAGTCTCGAACATGGTGCTTGGACCTTCATTAGTCCGCTTTGGAGGACAGTGAGCAAAGGTTGCAGTGATTGTTGAGGTAACTTGAGGAGCACTTTTTACAGCGGGAATCTCCAGACTTTCAAGAGATTGGCTTGTTCTTAAGGAAGCCTGAGAAGTCTGAGGTTCAGATAAGTCGGAAATGATTGGAGCTGATGTTGAGACAAGTGACACAGAGGGAGGAATCTCTGATGTCACATCTCCTTGGCTTGTTGTGACCTCCAAGGGCTTTGAGGTGGAGAGTAGAATTTTGAGAGAATCTTCTTCAACTCTAGTCTTGGTTGCTAGAGAAACAACTTCATTGACTTTATTTGCACGGCTGCTGGGGATACCGAGAAAAGGATCAAAGTCTTCATCATTAAGATCAAATTCTATGTTTGCTGGGATGTCATCATTGATTCCTGATAATCATGTTCATCAGCTACACAAGCTGTAGGGGAGTGATGAATCTCCTCCACTTCAGGTTCGGAGGGAGAGTGATGAATATCTTCATTTTCCATTGGCATAGATTGTTCTTCCGATTCGTCTCTATCATCTTATTTAAAAATTCCAAATTTTATCAATGGGAATTTTCCTTCAAATACAAATTTCCCGCCTCTCTTTTGTTTCGTTAGCCCAAAAGCTCTTGGACCAATGGATTTAAAATCCAAGACATCATTTCCTCTCTGCAACTCGGCGTGATTCACGTTGAGGATGATTTGCAGAAATCTTGGATACATCCAGAATTTGTCTCTTTTGTTCCCTTCAAGATTCAGGATCCTTTCATTCAGTATGAATTTTGAGAAATTAAACTCAAAACCTGCAGCCAATGCTGCAATGGCACCAGTGTTAGCAAAAGAGATCTCGTTAGCTCCAGATCTCCTGCCGGAAATACAGCTCAAGAACACATGAGCCAAATACTTCCAACACGGAGGAAGCAACTTCTTGATTGTAGGGGGAAATGTTCCCTCATAGCCCATATGCTCCAAGACATCCTGAGTCTGATGAATATCAATCTCCATGGTATACTCAGGTTTGTCCGATATTTGAAGGGATTCTCTAACGATGCTCTCCGTTACTTTGATTTTCTTTTCTTCAATTGTTGCTTCAACAAATTTGTCACCCTGACCATTTTTCTTTACGACAGCATTTCTCCAAAATTCTTTGATCAAACTCCGGTAGATAGCAAGACTTGTTGTTAGGGCATGAACTAAACATGATTTCTTCAATCCATCCACAATGAATTTCAAGTCACTATGGGCTGCAGGAGGGTCTTCAAGAAAAATTGCAGAATTATGAGCTTTAGCAAATTCCTGGTCTCCCATTTTAGTCGGAAAATAAACACATGAAAAATTAGGGAAACAAGAAAATGTTCAGCCGCACATTCACAAAATCATGCTGCCGCACATGCTTGTGTGGCAGCACATGGTCAGCCGCACACTCTTGTGGGGCAGTACACGGTCAGCCGCACACTCATGTGTGCGGCCGCACACAGTCATCCGCACACTCACGTGTGCGGCCGCATACACAGTGTGCGGTTACCCAAACAAACATATTTTATGAAAAACTAACAGCAAACAGTAGAGAAATTTTTGAAAAATGATAAAAAATTCAGCCGCGTTCATAAGAATTACCGAGTAAAAGCTTGTTTTCACTGAAATTTGATGGAAATTTTCAAAGAGATTGAGAGAGAAAATATGTGTGTGCGGTTGAGGCAACAGTAAATGACGGTGAAAAAGCCTCATCGCACACTCGCTACATATATTCACAAAATTTACACATTCTCCCCCTTTTCCTTTAAACATTTATTGCAAAACCCCTTTTCGCACACAGTTTTCTTAAAAAGGAATTGTTTTGAGGATTAATAGATTTTTAATTTCAAAGTTTTAATAAAAAATAAAAACAAAAATAAAACTAAAAATAAAATAAAATAAAATAAAATTTAAAAATTTATTAATCGACAAGAATCAATTTAAACCTTTATAAATTCCTTTAATATGTTGAGGATTAGGGATCAAAGTTTTTAGACGACCATTATCTGCTTGTCGGTACCTTTCATATTCACATCTTTGTCTGGTCAATTGTCGGTATTGTTGTCCACTTAAGCACGAAAATTGTGACAAAAAATAGTACATACTATAAGTGATAAGACAATGTGATCCTAAGTTCCTAGATATTATATCTGATCCTAAGTTTCTAGATACTATATCTTTAGGACCATTAGCTGACGACGACGAGGGATATTGTTGTCCACCTAAATTGAGCAGCGAGATCTATAGACAATCTGTATGTGTTCAATTTAAGTGTACTAGAACGTGTTTCCCGCTTCCTGATATGCCCCAGCCATCAAGAACTTCCAGTGTACTCCTTACACCGGGTGAGCAGACAACCATTCAGAGAGAGAAGAGATACAGAATTCTTCAGAGGGGTTGAGAATAAGAAGGTTGCATATGCTGTGTACCAGGTCGGATTAGAAGTCGCGCAAAGGAGACAGCATATGGCTAACAGATAAGAAGTTTTTCACACATTTCACATATTTATATATATATATATATATATATATATATATATATATATAGAGAGAGAGAGAGAGAGAGAGAGAGTGCAGAGAAATAGACTTGCATGTGTTGCGTACCAGGTCGGATTAGAGATCGCGCAAAGGAGACAACATATGACTAACAGAGGGAAAGAAAGAAAATGATATTCTACAGACCTAATTTATCGGAATTTACCAGTCACCCCATCCAACCGGAATTAAGGACAGAATCCGCACATCGAGGAAAAGTTAAACCACGGTTCCAAGTACGGGTTCATTTAATGTGACGAGTAGATTCCCATATATATCTCCCTGCTCAACCTATCCAAGCGTCGTATTGTCAGGCTAAACGGAACTATCTAGGTCAAGATTTGTCAAGTCATTTGATTTCCTAAGTTCAATTCTGCCTAGTCATGTCCATTTAGAATCTTTCGTGCCTACCGACACATCAAACCAGAGCCTAGACCCATCAACTTTGGGTACGTTACACAGACTCAGGTTGCCGATTATCACATGATCATATCACTTCCCAGTTGAACGATTGAGCTACCATTTCCATGTTTGCAGACTGATTGTTTGAAGATGATCCTCTGTTGTTGCTGTGAACGTACGTTACTGGCACCATGGTTCTTTCGGAGTTTTCTCGTTGATTTGGTTTTGGACATTCCCTCGCAAAGTGTCCTGGTTCATGAAAACTATAACAACGCACCTTTCCTTTGCTAAAACCCATCTTTTTGTCTGAATTTACACCCCAGTTGTTCTTTCCAGTCTTTTTTGAGAATTGTTTAGCCCTAAATACTGCCATTACCATTTGCCAAGTAATATCCATCTCTTCCACATCTTCAGGATGAATTTGATCAAGATCAGTGAATGAAAGTTGTGGAGTGTAACAACCCGAAATTCATATCCCTAAATGTAACCCTTTTCGCAACCCGTTCCGATCATCCAATCGCCGTTTCTGATTTCGTTTCCATTTCCGACATTTTATTAAGTCGTTAATGTGGATTTTTATTTGATGACTTAATAAGTGTCTTAATAACCTTAGAACTCATTCTAACGCCTCGTATTAATGATCGGAACATTTCTAGAATCAACCATATCGGGTTACGGCAAATTGGCCGGGTGCGACCAAAAGCCCCGTCTAATGCCGGTATCGGTTAGAATTCTACCGTGTCCCGAACTTGGACACTATTTAAAGCGATCCAAGTCTCCATTTTGAAGCTTTTGCTCCATTTTACAACTTTCACTCCAACCTCTCTCCTCAAACTAGATTTAAGGGTAAAAATCTCATGTTTAAGGCTTCAAATCATCAAGGTACCTTCCCTAATTTGTTTTGGAACCTCTCTAGCCTTCAAATTCGAGTTTAAACCATGTATTAGGGCCATTACCGTGAGTTTACAGCCCTAGAACTATCCTAGGCCGTAAACTCATATAAAAGGGGTTTTTGGAGCAACAAAACCCTTCCAAACCTCAATTGGAACTTGAATATGGCTAGAGGACTTTATGAAATGGAATTAAAATGCCTCAAAACAAGATTTAAAGCCTTGTATATGAGTTTACGGCCCTGGAAGGTGCCTAGGCCATAAACACATATTTAAAGGGGTTTTATGCCATTTAACCCTTCCAAGACACAAACAAGACTTAGATATGATTTTTAGAATATTGGAAATGGACCTAGAACACCTTAAACATAAATTTTGAAGGGTTTGTGTGAGTTTAAGGCCAAGGCTTGTGATTGGGCCGTAAACTCCTTAAACAAGGGTGTAAACTCACTTCTAAGGTGTTAGAAAGCCATCCAACACCACCAAAAGCCTTGGAATAAATCATAGAACCAACCAAAAATAGTTTAAGGGCTTTAAACACATCAAAACCCCACATTTGAGAGTTTACGGCCATAGAACATGCCCCATGGCCGTAAACTCCTAAGAACATGTCAAATGGTGCCCAAAATTCATTTCTAGGCTTGTAGGAATTTTTAGAATCACATGTGATTAATTTTGAGACCTTAAAAACACTTATTCAAGAGGATATGAGAGTTTACGGCCATAGAACCCATGCTTAGGCTGTAAACTCCCTTAAGTGTTGTATTTGGTGATTTTAATTCAATTGCCTTAGGTAAAATTATTCCAAGCATTTCCAAGTGTTAATATCCATTTGTGACCCATTAAACACCATAAACCACCCCACCATGAGTTTACGGCCGTAAACTCATGGGGAATGGGTGTTTAGGCCGTAAACATCATTAGGGAGTTTACTCTTGGGGAGGAAACTCAAATTCCAAGTCCCTCGTTTCAATTCCCGTCCGTAGATGTCACCCGGGTCACTCCAAACACCCGTTTTGAGGTGTTTTCGTTCGTTGGAGTGTAACTTCATTAACACCCGAAATCGACACACTTCTGCGTCCGGTGAGTTCATATCCCTACCCTTTTTCAATGGTTTTTCAATGTTTTCAGGGGGGAATACAAGCAAAAGTACAAGAATATCTTGTACTCAATCACATGATTTCTGTTAAATGGTTTCATAATTGTACATTTTAAGAATTGAAAACCTTTTAACAAACTGTTTTAGTTTGCAGAGTTGTTTGTTTTAACCCGATTTTCAATTCTTATTATACACTGTTATATTGTGTACTTTGCATTTGATTGTTCAAACTTAAACTGATAGAATACATAAACCATTGTAATATCTGTAATAAAACACTAAGGTTCGAGTGTAAAAGACAGATACCATTAGAAAACATAAAACATCTGTACGTCGTTACCAATACACCTAGGATCGAGTGTAAAGGACAGTAATCATTAAATATCACCTAGGCTCGAGTGTAAAGGACAGGTACGTTAGAACTCAGCTAGTCATAGATACTACTTTCCTAGTCGAAAAGTAAAAAGTAATCTTAAAGATTGGAGACACGTCCTCTGTAACACTTCCTCGGCACGAGATAGTGGGGGACTGCCCATGTAACCAGAATCTCCGTACGTAGGAGAGCGTGGCTTGAGTGTATAGATCTATACGGGTTTGACAATCCCACACCTGGCTGCTAGCTACAGCCGAACCGAAAGGTTCAAGGGTGACGAAAGTCATAGAAAGGATATTGACCACGACTCGAGTCATATCCAGTCTGAGTATAGTTAAGGACTCGCAATCTAGACTATTAACGCTTTATTCACATTTACTAGCTTTATGTTCGTAGTAAAGCTAATGTACGTTCAAGAATGGCAGGCACACATACATACACAGTTAGGGAAACATGTGGTTTTCCTGGGAAGAACATTAAACATAACCAAATCCGGTAAAGATACACACACAGTCAGGGAAACATGGGGTTTTCCTGGGAAGCACACCGAACATAATTAGATTTGGTAATAGTTCCCACACACACACACAGTTGAGAGAACATGGGGTTCTTTCCTGAATAACAGTAGTACGTATCTAGAAAAGTGTAACAAGTTAAACAATTGAACTACAAATCACAAGAACAATCATGTTTACATTGTACATTGTTTACTTCACTTTCGGATTTGGAAATTAACTTTACATAAGAAAATATGGGATTTTCTTGGATAACTACTTTTTCAGGAAACCAAAGGAACTCGTACATTTTCAGAAAAACTAACCGCTTATGAACTCACCAGCTTTATGCTGATTTTCAAACCGCTTGTATTCTCAGGTCCGTGTTAGACAGGTACCCGAAGATCCTTTTGTGCGAAGAAGGAGTACTCTGAAGACTCGTTTCGTGTTGTTCATATATACTATGTATCACTTGTATAACTTATGCTTTTGAAACAAATGTAAAACTTTCATATATGTAATGTAATCTTTGTTTTACTTTACTTACTATGTACATTGGATTTGATACTCAATGTGGAGTCAACCCCAAAAATGTTTTTGCCTTCGGTTTTCAGGGTGTGACAGATTGGTATCAGAGCCCTTGTTTATAGTGAATGAAGTATACCAAACCTTACATGGTATAAAACTATAAACATTAAGGGGCCTAACTGATCTGAACTAAAAGTATCCTTCAAAATATAAGTATTTTCAAAAGTATATAAGTATACCGACCCATCGAGATCCGTAACTACTAGTAGAACAAAACATAAGTAAATGGGTGTTGTACACTGCGGTTAAACCTGGGCAGTTATGTAGTTGTGTCTAGCATCAATATAGCCTGGCCAACTATATTCATTCGAGACACGGCCAACATGTGCTTAGGAGTGACTATGGTAAGCGGCATGCCTAAAACTTACCCTAATACCACAAACATCGAGCTAGTGTCTTAACGAATCATGAAATACTATGGGAGTATTTCTCGAGCCAATCCTTGGTAGAAACCCTCGTTCGTACATTGTTCTTTGATCATTCTCTTAGCGATAATTTTCTTGCCTTGATAACTCTATCCTGCTTTATCGCTTATTCAACATATATTTGTCATATCTCTTGATTCAATTTAGAGGACTTATCATCCTCTCTTTCTTGATCTTGTTAGATCAAGATGCCTCCAAGAAAAAGACCCAGCTCCAAGACCAACAACCCTCCGCCACCACCTCCTCCCCAAATTGATCCTGTAGTATTCCAGGCAGCTGTTACAGCCGCAGTGACAGCTGCCATGTCTCAACGGAACTCTGGCGGTTCCAGTGGTTCGGGAGGTGGTACCTAAACCCAAAACCATGAAAGTAGTCAGGGACGCCGGAAAGAGGGTTCCTATAAGGATTTCATGAATGCAAAACCCCCGACCTTTGATGGCACTGGAGGTGTCATTTCCCTCATCCGATGGTTCGAGAAGATCGAATCCATCTTTGAAATCTGCGCCTGTTCAAATTCAGACAAGGTGAAGTTTGCCGCTTGCACCTTTATCGACAAAGCCTTGACTTGGTGGAATGGCCGAGTCAAATCCTTAACCTTACCTATAGCCAACGCCATGGGTTGGGAAGCTATGAAGGAACTTCTGCTGGCTGAGTACTGCCATCGGGGCGAAATGCAGAAGCTAGAACACGAACTTTGGAACTTGAAGATGAAAGGTTCCGACATCACTGTTTATACTTCCAGGTTCGACGATTTGGCATTACTCTGCCCGAGAATGGTTACCCCGGAGAGTAAGAAGATAGAGAGATTCATCTGGGGGCTGACCCAGCCAACTAAAGGAAACGTCATAGCTGCGAGGCCGGATACATACGACAGCGCCAAACGCCTAGCTCAAATCCTAATCAATCATAGTGAAGACTTTGAGGAGACAACTACCACTCCTGAGCCGACAGTGAGGAGTGGGGAGAAAAGAAAACTTGGGAAGAAAGAGAAAGTCAGGCATCGCACGAGTCTCTGAAGAGACAGCAAACGGTGGCAGTTCATGCCGCCACTTCCCCGGCAACTGTGTCTGTTGATAGATCCTCAACTCGAAAACCTGCCAGTAAGTATGCTTGAACCCTTCCTAGTTGCGACAAGTGCAACTATCATCATCTTCCTTCTGGTCCATGTATCGAAGTAATTTGCAACAAATGTGGCATAAAGGGTCACATGGCGAAAAACTGTAAGACACCAACTCAATCAATGAGTCAAACCTCCGGAGCGGGCATTGGTCGGGCCTGCTATGGTTGTGGAGAAGTGGGGCATCTCAAGTGAAACTGTCCCAAGGCTGTAACACCTGGCAACACCGGAAGAGTTCTAGCGATAGGACAAGAGGAGACAACCATCGATCCCACTGTTGCCACAGGTATATTTCCCCTCGTTAAATTTATATGTCTATGAATTCTTTTCGATTCTAGCACCGAAAGAAATTTGTTAACCATCCATTTGAACATTTTCTAACCCCGTCGTCTGTGAGTAACCGAAAATGTATATCTTCGAGATGGTTACCACGTGAGAACGAGAACGCTTGTGTCGTATCCATAAATTGTAGTTTTAATCCGAGGGATTATTCTTTCCATTCGACCCATTGGAAAACTTTTTATGAAATGCTTTGATGCCACCCTTAGCATGTAATGACCAAGTCTCATTCATGCTGTCTTTCCTAGTTTCGAGAAAACCATTCGTTCTAACCTTCCTCCGAATCGACTCTCATGATCTTCGTGCATCGAAGCTTAAAAAGTTTTCCCCTGTATCTCTCGTCCGAGTGATCACCAAGAAACGAGAAGTCTACGATTCTTTCCTCAATATTGTTTTCAAAGAATTCTTGAGAATTCTTTCCGAACGCGTAGTCTAGTCTCGCATCGACCTAATCCCGGGAATTTTCTTGTAACCAAACCTCAGTAAGCACGATGTGTGCAAGTCAGCAATCAGGGCATGATACGATCACTACGAGGTAGTAGTGGCGCCCTTCGGTCAAACCATTTTTCTTGGTCATGTATATAAGCAAAGCAGTCATACTCGTAAACCTTTCCAAAAACTAAGGAAATAAAGAATTAGTCGACATCGGGAACACCCATGGAAACCTGTCGATTCTTGGGTTCCGCCGACTATAATCGTAGACTCATGTAGAAGTTTCCCTTAGAACCATAGGACCCTTAGTTACTCTGCCATGTGAAAGTGTACCCACTTGTTGGAGGTCTTATCCTGGAAAGACATAGTACGCCTTGGGAAGTGTGGAAGCCTTAACTTATGAAACCTTAGACTCTTCGAGATCCTCGTTAGGAATTGATTCCATAGCCCTCTCCGAGCTATCTTCAGGACTCAGTAGCAACCATCTGGTGTTCTGCATCTTTATTCGTAAGGCTTGCCGACCTGATGAAACCTTAGTAAATTTCTTTGAGGAGACGAAAACCAATGAAAATCCGAACCTTCGTGTTTGAATCAATTGAGATTGTGGATTCAGAGGTTAACCATGTGTAACAAAGCCACAACCTGACAGTGAGGGTTCGCTAGAATGTTAAGCGGAGACCCGAAGCAGTAGATTCGTCCGTATATCTCTTTTCACTTCGTGATCTGTGTACGAATCTTTGAATTTCGGGACGAAATTCCCTCTTACGGGGGGGGGGGGGATAATTTAACAACCCGAAATTCATATCCCTAAATGTAACCCTTTTTGCAACCCGTTCCGATCATCAAATCGTCGTTTCCGATTTCGTTTCCGTTTCCGACCTTTTATTAAGTCGTTAATGTGGATTTTTATTTTATGACTTAATAAGTGTCTTAATAACCTTAGAACTCATTCTAACGCCTCGTATTAATGATCGAAACATTTCTAGAATCAACCATATCGGGTTACGGCAAATTGGCCGGGTGCGACCAAAAGCCCCGTCTAACGCCGGTATCGGGTAGAATTCTACCGTGTCCCGAACTTGGACACTATTTAAAGCGATCCAAGTCTCCATTTTGAAGCTTTTGCTCCATTTTACAACTTTCACTCCAACCTCTCTCCTCGAACTAGATTTAAGGGTAAAAATCTCATGTTTAAGGCTTCAAATCATCAAGGTACCTTCCCTAATTTGTTTTGGAACCTCTCTAGCCTTCAAATTCGAGTTTAAACTATGGATTAGGGCCATTACCATGAGTTTACAGCCCTAGAACTATCCTAGGCCGTAAACTCATATAAAAGGGGTTTTTGGAGCAACAAAACCCTACCAAACCTCAATTGGACCTTGAATATGGCTAGAGGACTTTATGAAATGGAATTAGAATGCCTCAAAACAAGATTTAAAGCCTTGTATATGAGTTTATGGCCCTGAAAGGTGCCTAGGCCGTAAACACATATTTAAAGGGGTTTTATGCCATTTAACCCTTCCAAGACACAAACAAGACTTAGATATGATTTTTAGAATATTGGAAATGGACCTAGAACACCTTAAACATAAATTTTGAAGGGTTTGTGTGAGTTTACGGCCAAGTCTTGTGCTTGGGCCGTAAACTCCTTAAACAAGGGTGTAAACTCACTTCTAAGGTGTTAGAAAGCCATCCAACACCACCAAAAGCCTTGGAATAAATAATAGAAACAACCAAAAATAGTTTAAGGGCTTTAAACACATCAAAACCCCACATTTGAGAGTTTACGGCCATAGAACATGCCCCATGGCCGTAAACTCCTAAAAACATGTCAAATGGTGCCCAAAATTCATTTCTAGGCTTGTAGGAATTTTTAGAATCACATGTGATTAATTTTGAGACCTTAAAAACACTTATTCAAGAGGATATGAGAGTTTACGGCCATAGACCCCATGCTTAGGCTGTAAACTCCCTTAAGTGTTGTATTTGGTGATTTTAATTCAATCCAAGCCTTAGGTAAAATTATTCCAAGCATTTCCAAGTGTTAATATCCATTTGTGACCCATTAAACACCATAAACCACCCCACCATGAGTTTACGGCCGTAAACTCATGGGAAATGGGTGTTTAGGCCGTAAACATCATTAGGGAGTTTACTCTTGGGGAGTAAACTCAAATTCCAAGTCCCTCGTTTCAATTCTCGTCCGTAGATGTCACCCGGGTCACTCCAAACACCCGTTTTAAGGTGTTTTCGTTCGTTGGAGTGTAACTTCATATCTAATTAGAATTTTTGATTCTAATTAGATATATTTGTATGCTATTTCATATTACATAGGAACCTCACGTGTTATCAGCCCTCAATTCGACGTTTAACACCCGAAATCGACACACTTCTGCGTCCGGTGAGTTCATATCCCTACCCTTTTTCAATGGTTTTTCAATGTTTTCAGGGGGGAATACAAGCAAAAGTACAAAAATATCTTGTACTCAATCACATGATTTCAGTTAAATGGTTTCATAATTGTACATTTTAAGAATTGAAAACCTTTTAACAAACTGTTTTAGTTTGCAGAGTTGTTTGTTTTAACCCGATTTTCAATTCTTATTATACACTATTATATTGTGTACTTTGCATTTGATTGTTCAAACTTAAACTGATAGAATACATAAACCATTGTAATATCTGTAATAAAACACTAAGGTTCGAGTGTAAAAGACAGATACCATTAGAAAACATAAAACATCTGTATGTCCTTAAGAATACACCTAGGATCGAGTGTGAAGGACAGTAATCATTAAATAACACCTAGGCTCGAGTGTAATGTCCTTAATAAAACACCTAGGCTCGAGTGTAAAGGACAGGTACGTTAGAACTCAGCTAGTCATAGATACTACTTTCCTAGTCGAAAAGTAAAAAGTAATCTTAAAGATTGGAGACACGTCCTCTGTAACACTTCCTCGGCACGAGATATTGGGGGACTGCCCCTGTAACCAGAATCTTTGTATGTAGGAGAGCGTGGCTTGAGTGTATAGATCTATACGGGTTTGACAATCCCACACCTGGCTGCTAGCTACAGCCGAACCGAAAGGTTCAAGGGTGACGAAAGTCATAGAAAGGATATTGACCACGACTCGAGTCATATCCAGTCTGAGTATGGTTAAGGACTCGCAGGCTAGATTATTAACGCTTTAGTCAGATTTACTAGCTTTATGTTCGTAGTAAAGCTAATGTACGTTCAAGAATGGCAGGCACACATACATACACAGTCAGGGAAACATGTGGTTTTCCTGGGAAGAACATTGAACATAACCAAATCCGGTAAAGATACACACACAGTCAGGGAAACATGGGGTTTTCCTGGGAAGGAGACCGAACATAATTAGATTTGGTAATAGTTCCCACACACACACACAGTTAGGATAACACGGGGTTCTTCCTGAATAACAGTAGTACATATCTAGAAAAGTGTAACAAGTTAAACAACTGAACTACAAATCACAAGAACAATCATGTTTACATTGTACATCGTTTACTTCACTTTCGGATTTGGAAATTAACTTTACATAAGAAAATATGGGATTTTATTGGATAACTACTTTTTCAAGAAACCAAAGGAACTCATACATTTTCAGAAAAACTAACCGCTTATGAACTCACCAGCTTTATGCTGATTTTCAAACCACTTGTATTCTCAGGTCCGTGTTAGACAGGTACCTGAAGATCCTCTTGTGCGAAGACGGAGTACTCAGAAGACTCGTTTCGTGTTGTTCATATATACTATGTATCACTTGTATAACTTATGCTTTTGAAACAAATGTAAAACTTTCATATATGTAATGTAATGTTTGTTTTACTTTACTTACTATGTACATTGGATTTGATACTCAACGTGGAGTCAACCCCAGAAATGTTTTTGCCTTCGGTTTTCGGGGTGTGATAGATTGGTATCAGAGCCCTTGTTTATAGTGAATGAAGTATACCAAACCTTATATGCTATCAAACTATAAACATTAAGGGGCCTAAATGCTCTGAACTAAAAGTATCCTTCAAAATATAAGTATTTTCAAAAGTATATAAGTATACCGACCCGTCGAGATCCGTGACTACTAGTAGAACAAAACATAAGTAAATGGGTGTTGTACACTGCGGTTAAACCTGGGCAGTTATGTAGTCGTGTCTAGGATCAATATAGCATGGCCAACTATATTCATTCGAGACACGGACAACATGTGCTTGGGAGAGACTGTGGTAAGCGGCATGCCTAAAACTTACCCTAATACCACAAACATCGAGCTAGTGTCGTAACGAATCATGAAATACTATGGGAGTATTTCTCGAGCCAATCCTTGGTAGAAACCCTCGTTCGTACATTGTTCTTTGATCATTCTCTTAGCGATAATTTTCTTTCCTTGATAACTCTATCCTGCTTTATCGCTTATTCAACATATATTTGTCATATCTCTTGATTCAATTTAGAGGACTTATCATCCTCTCTTTCTTGATCTTATTAGATCAAGATGCCTCCAAGAAAGAGACCCAGCTCCAAGACTAACAACCCTCCGCCACTACCTCCTCCCCAAATTGATCCTGTAGTATTCCAGGCAGCTGTTACAGCCGCAGTGACAGCTGCCTTGTCTCAACGGAACTCTGGCGGTTCCGATGGTTCGGGAGGTGGTACCCAAACCCAAAATCATGAAAGTAGTCAGGGACGTCGGAAAGAGGGATCCTATAAGGATTTCATGAATGCAAAACCCCCGACCTTTGATGGCACTGGAGGTGTCATTTCCCTCATCCGATGGTTCGAGAAGATCGAATCCATCTTTGAAATCTGCGCCTGTTCAAATTCAGACAAGGTGAAGTTTTCCGCTTGCACCTTTGTCGACAAAGCCTTGACTTGGTGGAACGGCCGAGTCAAATCCTTAACCTTACCTATAGCCAACGCCATGGGTTGGGAAGCCATGAAGGAACTTCTGCTGGTTGAGTACTGCCATCGGGGCGATATGCAGAAGTTAGAACACGAACTTTGGAACTTGAAGATGAAAGGTTCCGACATCACTGTTTATACTTCCAGGTTCGACGATTTGGCATTACTCTGCCCGGGAATGGTTACCCCGGAGAGTAAGAAGATAGAGAGATTCATCTGGGGGCTGACCCAGCCAACTAAAGGAAACGTCATAGCTGCGAGGCCGGATACATACGACAGCACCAAACGCCTAGCTCAAATCCTGATCGATCATAGTGAAGACTTTGAGGAGACAACTACCACTCCTGAGCCGACAGTGAGGATTGGGGAGAAAAGAAAACTTGGGAAGAAAGAGAAAAGTCAGGCATCGCACGAGTCTTCGAAGAGACAGCAAACGGTGGCAGTTCACGCTGCCACTTCCCCTGCAACTGTGTCTGTTGATAGATCCTCAACTCGAAAACCTGCTAGTAAGTATGCTTGAACCCTTCCTAGTTGCGACAAGTGCAGCTATCATCATCTTCCTTCCGGTCCATGTATCGAAGTAATTTGCAACAATTGTGGCATAAATGGTCACATGGCGAAAAACTGTAAGACACCAACTCAATCAATGAGTCAAACCTCCGGAGCGGGCATTGGTCGGGCCTGCTATGGTTGTGGAGAAGTGGGGCATCTCAAGCGAAACTGTCCCAAGGCTGTAACACCTGGCAACACCGGAAGAGTTCTAGCGATAGGACAAGAGGAGACTGATGAGATTAAAATTTAATTTTGAAGATCGATTAGATCTTAAACAGGTGAAGAAATATTTAAACAATAAGAACGAAAGCAAAAGTATGAACAACTCAACGATGAATCAAACGAGTCGAATGATTATAAAGAAAACCCTCAGAAGAGCTCGATCAAGAACATCAACTGTAGAGGGTTGGAGGTTTACAAGAACGATAAAATAAATCTGCAATGCTATCGTAATCGTTACTTCTTAATTGTTAACCTAATATGCATGCAAGCATATCTTCATATAGTAAGCCTAGTAAACTCACGGTTGGACAGGCCCAATACCGAAGTACAAAATAAATGGACTATCAGCTGAGCCCAATGACGCAATCTTCAATAGAGTCTTCAACTCAACAATCTCCCCCTTTGCGTCAATTGGAGCGAGATCTTCACTTTTTACTTGTGCCAGCTGCAGCACCGGGTACCTTCTTCTTCACGGTCTCAAACAGACGAGATATCAGAGCAAGTATCGTTTGCCTAAATCTGATGTACCATTGGATCATGTCGTTGAAGTACTTGACATCGTCTGCTGCATTCTCCTTACACCTTCGGATGATTGACAAAACATGCTCAAGGCAAGTATTGGTCTAAAGATGCTTATCCGCCAAAGCAAAGAGACATTTCTGTCGTTCTGCTCTAGTGAACATGACCGAATTACGTCTCAGATCGATCTTTCCCATCTTCATTTGATTGAGATCACTGGCCGATCCCACAGGAGCTATCTTCAGTTTCTTCTTGAAGACTGTGGCAATCTCCTGATCCATAAGGGCAACCTCCATGATGTAACATACAATCATCCTCTTGAGATGGTCTATAATAGGACCATATTCTGCTTCATTCGTTAAAAGGATGTTGTGCAAAACAATCCAATCATTAGGGTTTAAGTTCGGTAGATCTGCCAAAGATATAAGATGTTCGGTTCTAGCAGACCCTCTTATCACCCTGAACCGAATGTTGATGAATCTCCCTTTGGTATAAGGCTTTAAGACCCGAACGTTCACGATCTTCTGAGCGCTCCATGTCTGATATTGTGGTTGAGCAGCTTTCAGATAGAACTCGATAAGCTCCCTATCGACCTCAGCGTTCGGATGAGGGACTTCATAAATATTGGAGAAGGCCTGGAAGATAAACGCCTTTCGAGTCAACGGCATATCGAACTGCGAATCGACAAAGTTATTGCAGTCGAATGATATCACCGGTTCGAGCCATAGGATGCTAGGAGTATTTATGGCCTCCTTGATCATTCTCTCCCGAGTCCAGGCAGGGAAAAGAGTCTTCCTGCTCTCAAGGAGATCGTGGGCTTCTTTCTGCTTGCGTTCGGCTTCTTCAGCCTCTCGCGTCACACGAATATTGTCGTCTTCCATATTGCGACTGTTTTTGCGCTTCAACATGTCCGCAATGGTTTCTTTATCTTCATCTTCTTCCTCAGCTATGTTCTTCCCTTTATCCTTCACACCCGAACCCGAAGCTTGACTAGTAGGAGGTGGTTCGGTTGTGTGAGCAGCTGTTGAGGAAGGAGGTGGTTTCGATCCGGACTTCTTCCCTTCTCCCCCTTGTTTCGAATCGGACACGAAACTGGGTAAGCCTTCGATTTTGCTAAGAAGGTCCATGGCAAGAGTAAGTTTCTCAGCAAGGGTTCGCCTCACCGAGTGATTGAGAATGGGATCGTGTGCTTCCAAGATGTTAGACAGGGCAGCGTGTACATCCAAAACACAAGTTTTTATAACCTCCCGTTCGGATCGAAGAGCTTCAAGCTGTTGCTGATAGTTTGAAATCTGAGTGCTCTTGACCTTAAGGGCGGTGGTTTTGCTCGCTAAAACGTCCATTAACGAATTTTCAGCTGCGAGATCCTCCTGAAGCTTAGCAAGGCGCTCGTCAATGGAGGCACAAAGGGCCGAGTTGTCATCGCTAATAGATTGGCGAAGGGTAGCGAATGACTGTAACTCCGTTGAGACGAACTTGGCCAATTGCTGAACGATTGGTTCCAAAGTTGTCTTCGTGGCATCAGCGCTCTCCTGTAAGGACTTCAACAGGGAAGAGGCGTCTGAGAATAGTTTATCGACTTTTGCGGTCGCAGCCTCACAGGCTTTTGTGGAAGCGTCTATAGCGGCTGTGGCTGAAGCAACAGAATCATGCTGAGCCCTGGAGAAGGCGTCAAGAATCTTCTATAGAGCAGCTTTAGAGAGATAGGACTGAGAGTTGGTGGATGACGCAAGAAGTAAGTCAACCTTCTCGTTTAGCTCCTTTAGATGCTTCTTTGTCACTGGAGCATCGTCCTCATCATCACTTAGAACCTGAAACGGACTAAAGTAGACCGAATCGAAGGTCATGTTGTCACCGCCAAGAAATGGGTTATCTCCATCAGAGGCATGATCTGGAGATGGTGGGGGTGGTGAAGCTGGGGGTGTTGTGGTGTGGGTAGGTTCAGGTTGAGTGCTTGTGGGTGGGGTTTCGGGTGGTGGTTGAGTATGGGTAGGTTTGGTTGTATGCTGGGTTTCGGTTTGAGGTGGTTCAGTTATGGGTGGTGTTTCGGTTGCACTGGTATGAATCCCCGTATCAGATACGTTGGTTGTAACCTTTGCAGTTGTGGTAGTGGTATCTGTGAAAATGGGTGGTGATATAGGGAAAGAGGTTTTAGGTAGGGTGGTTGCGGAGTTTATGGTGGGAATGGAAGTAGGGATGGTTGGAGGAGGTGAACGAACTGGTGAGACATGAAGTTCCATGTCTGGGGTAGGTGATCGGGGTGGGGTGTTGCCTCTGGGAGGGGTGTCACCTCTTTGAGAGCCGTCCGGACCTGAACTCTCGTCTTCTGAATCACTCGAAGAGGAAGCGATTACAAGCTTTCGCTTCGGTTGAGTCTTCCGTCTCTTCGGTTGCGGGGACTGTGCCGGTTTGGTCTGTTTCCTCTTCCTGGGAGAAGGACCTTTAGGAGCCTTGGTCACTTGCTTCCCTTTTTCCGCCTTTTTGCCCCTGTTGACAGGTTTGTCAGCGTCATGGATGGACTTTATCATTTCTTGTGTTAGAACCCTGGGACCAGACGCCTTGAATTCCTTTATCGTCCGAATGATCCTGCTGTCGGACGGAACATCGCCGTACATTGTCTCCGGAATAGAGCCAATGAAGGAGAACTTAGATGCATCAGAGACGATGATCTCCGTGGTGTGAAACGTACCGATCGAAGACATCGATGCACCTGCAGCAATGGGAATGTCGAATTTGTCCATCGCCCATTTTGAGATAATCGTCCAGAACCGGGCGTACGACACTACAGAGTGTCGTGAAGTGGAAGAAAGGCTCTGGATGAGCTGTTGCCAGATGACCAACCCAAAGTCTAGATTGACTCCGTTGTAAACAACATACATGATCGACAGGAACAGTCGACTTGAACCATCGGATCCTGAGCTCCTTTAAGATAAGCCCTTGAAGAGGACGGTAAACAAGCCGTTCCATTGTGGCGGCAAGCATGATTTCTTGAACTTTGCGACGGAGGGGAGCGCCTCCGTGTACCCCATGTTGTAAAACATGTTGTAGAGATGCCCAAGCGGAATCGACTCTGGATGAACCCGTGAAGGATCAGCAGCCAACCCTAGCAGTGTACCAAATCGTTGGCGAGAAATGGAGGTCTTGTGATCAGCAACCTCGAAAAATACACGTTCGAATGCTTTGTCGTAATGAGCAGTCGCATACACCTGCGAAAGAATCTCCATGGGCACAGATTCAACCCTAGTGAGTGCAGGAGCGATCTGAGAGTACTTCAAGCACTCAATGATCGGCGTCATGTAAGAATCGTACAACGCAGGAGTGAGGTCGATCACCAAGCATTGTTGTGGACGGATGGGAAGGATGTGTGAGGTAGCATGGACTGAGGATGATTCTGCCATTGTTGAAGGTAGAAGAAGAAGATGAACAATGAAGCTTTTGGGAGTGTTTGCTCTCGTGTAAATTCCGGATGCAGTAAAGAGGTAAATGAGAGTAGAGACTGCCTTTTATAGTGGGGGAAAGGAGAGAGAAAAATCGTTTCAAATATTCTATGCGTGACAGTTAAGGCATGCGATGATCACGTAGGAGAGAGAGTGTCAGATTCCTAGGATCACGCCGCCCAACAAGCGCCGTTTCAGAATAGACCGGTTCAAATCCTCACGCGCCTTTAAGTACCAGAGAGGTGTCGCTTGAAATTCACACACGCGTCCATGATGTCAGTAAAAGTGTGGACGTTCCAAATTCACACGCGTTCCCTTTTTACCGTCGTTTGAAATTCAATCCTTTTAACTCCCGCCTGAGTCAGCAACCATTTGTCTTATCTTTTAAATGGCATCTTGTGAATTAAATACCCACGTGGATGATTTTTGACCACAGCTTGAAAATTAACCACCAAAGCAATAATACAGCCTGTAATTATTAGTAACGGAAATTTGGAAAATCAAAGATTTTCGTGCGAAGAGTGTAAATAGAAAAGAAATAAAACAACTCTTTTTAGGAATGACTATGATGTCAATAATGACACGAAACAAATGATCCCGGGCACGAATCTCTTCCTTCAAGATCAAGAGAGACCTCAAAGTGTTAATGTGGTTTCTCGTTGAATGACGATCAAACATTTATTAATAAACGTTGAAAGGCTTCTTTTAATTAGGCTAAGTAAGGGTGGCTTTCGCTTTGATTCGGCAATTCTAATCTTGAAAGAAGAAAGAAAGTGAACAAAGTACTTGTGAGACCGGTGTAGTCTGTTGAACAAGTAGGTAGGAATTAATTTTAAATTGGCTTGGAAAATATAAAATCTCAGAAAAAATTAAAAACTGGATCCCAAGGGAAGAAATGTTATGGTGTTTAACAATTTCATAGGAATCACACAAAAATAAAAAATTTGAGATTTCAGTAGGATTCATCTGTCAATTCGTTGGTGAAAACTTGAGCAAATTTATTGTTCACCGTCAATTCAGATTTGGTGTTGAATTTTGGGTTTCACTCAGCTCGTAGTGGCACAAAACTGAGATTATAAACACAGTTGTTGTGTAACCATAAACCTCAGTGGTAATTTCTGAGAGTCTCAAGGGTTACGTTGATGAAACGAATTTAATGGAGAAATGTAATGGAGATGGTGTAAGAAATTAAAGTACCTCTGCTGCGAAAATAAGGACCAACCAGAAAACTCTTATCTCATGTGAGAAGAGAGTGAGGTAGCTCACGATTAGAATAAATGTGATAGCCTAATTGGGAAGACAAGGTTTGTTTATACCAAGTCATTAAGGCTATTATTCAAAATCTGATGAGGCTTGGGACACATACAGCAGCATGCTTCTAGGGACACTTAAGTAATCCAACAGTTATATCCCCATAAACGAACGAACATACAAACAAAATTAAAAGAGAAAAATATTTTTGGTGGTTTTGATAGATATAAAAGAAATAAAAATAAAAAATAATAAAAAATAAGTAAGAAAAGAAAAAAAAATAAGACTTGGAAAGAGTAAGAAGAAGAAAAAAAACTTTGGAAAAATTTGAAAAACCAAACCCGAACGTTCGGTTGGTTTCGGTTGGGGAAAATTTTGAAAAACCGAACCCGGGCGTTCGGTTGGTTTCGGTTGAAGAAAATTTTGGAAAACCGAACCCGAGCGTTCGGTTGGTTTCGGTTCAAGAAAATTTTGAAAAACCGAACCCGAGCGTTCGGTTGGTTTCGGTTCAAGAAAATTTTGAAAAACCGAACCCGAGCGTTCGGTTGGTTTCGGTTCAAGAAAATTTTGAAAAACCGAACCCAAACCTTCGGTAGGTTTCGGTTTCGGTTTCGCTTCTTACATTTGAGGTTGAGAGGTAGTTTGAGATACTGACTCTGATTCCATCATACCTAGCCCTTGTAAAATTCTGTTGAATGATGCTTCAGGAAGAGCTTTGGTAAAGACGTCAGCCAGTTGATCAGTGGTTCGAACAAAATGTACTTCAACGTTTCCATCTTCCACATGATCTTTGATGAAGTGATACCTCAGTGTTATGTGTTTGGTTTTAGAGTGTTGCACTGGGTTATGACAGATCCGAATTGCACTTTCAGAGTCACAATATAGTGGGATCTTCTTCATATTGAGTCCATAGTCTCGAAGTTGACTCTGGATCCAAATCACTTGGGAGGTGCAGGATGCAGTGACTATGTATTCCGTTTGTTTCTTGGATTGTCAGCTAACCAACTTCCCGTCAAGGAATTGACAGCCGCCAGTGGTGCTTTTTCTGTCGAGTCCACATCCTCCAAGGTCTGCATCTGAGTAGGCTTGAACAAAGAAGCCTGAGTTGGATGGATACCATAGACCTAAGGAGGCAGTTCGCTTGAGATAGCGTAGAATGTTCTTGACTGCAAGCATGTGAGGTTCGCGTGGGTTTGCCTGAAATCTAGCACAGTAACACACAGAAAACATGATGTCAGGCCTGCTAGCAGTAAGATACATTAGTGACCCTATCATTTGACGATAGAGCGTGATATCAACAGCCGGTTTGTCCAGAGATGGAGTTAGCTTGGTGCCGAATGCCATTGGGACTTTGACTTTGGAGTCTCCCATCATACCAAACTTTGCTAGGAGAGTCTTCGTGTAAGCTTCCTGATTTCTAAAGATGCCTTCGAGTCCCTGTCTAATATTTAAACCAAGGAAAAAGTTAATAGGACCCATTGAGCTCATTTCAAATTTAGTCTCCATCAGCTTTCTGAATTCAGCGGTTAGGCTAGAATTCGTTGAGCCAAAGATGATGTCATCGACATAAATTTGAACTATCATAAGGTGGTTACCTTCCTTTTTGCGAAAGAAGGTTGGGTCAACCGAACCATGTTTGAATTTAGACATCTTTAAGAATTTAGTTAGCGTTTCATACCAGGCTCTCGGAGCTTGTTTGAGACCATACACAGCTTTATCCAAAATGTAGCAATGATTTGGATACTTTTCGTTCACGAACCCAGGAGGTTGCTCTACGTACACTGTTTCTTCTAGTTCTCCATTAAGAAATGCACACTTGACATCCATTTGGAAAACTTCGAAGTTTTTGTGAGCAGCATAAGCAAGAAAGATTCTCACAGATTCGAGCCTAGCTACCGGAGCGAAAGTTTCTTCATAATCAATCCCTTCCTCCTGACAATATCCTTTTACAACCAGACGAGCTTTGTTCCTTATCACGTTCCCTTCCTTGTCCATTTTATTATTAAAGACCCATTTGAGACCAACAACCGAGGCATCTGGAGGAGTTGGACCCAATCGGAGTGATCGAGAGTAGTGTTAACTGTCTTCGGTTCAACTTTGGATACGAAAGAGTTAAACATACAAAACTAAACTTTGGAAAATAAGGAGGTCTGTTTTGCCTTCAGTTGTGATCAGGTTAGGACCTTTTCAGAGACATCACCAACCACTTGAGAGATAGGATGATCTCTGGTCCATTTGGTGAGAGGAGGGTAGTTTGGATCAAAGGTTGGGTCTAGTTCAGCATTGATCATTTCTTTTGGCTCGGATTGGCTTTCGTAGTCGAGCGACATATCAGCATGCTCCCCTTGGATAGATGAGCTGGGCTTTTAGACGTTGATGCACCTTCGGTTGGTGAAGCACTTTCGGTTGGAGAAGTAATTTCTGGAGTATTTGGAGAACTTGGCTACCCCTCAACATGCGAGCTTGGCTCCCCCTCAACTTGTGAGCTTGGCTCCCCCTCAACTGAAGCATCGTTGGATGGAGGTTCATTAGAATTCGATCCTCCTTCGTTCATTCTCCTGGTAGCTTCTTCAACAATTTGTTTCATGTGGTCTACCTTGTTGTCTGCTGCACCTACTTCTGAGAGAGTAGCTTTTTCTGGTTCGTCAAAGAGCTCCATAAACTTCTCGTATAGATTAGCGATCGAGACTGTGACTTGGCCAGTTTGAGGAAAGATTTCCTCAGCTGTGTCTTCTTTGTCCTGCAGCTTTTTGACATAGCTATCATCAAAAGTCACATAGTAGGTCTCTTCGATTTTCCTCGAGCGCTTGTTTAGAACCTTGTATGCTTTGGAAGTGAGAGAGTAGCCCAGAAATATTCCTTCGTCGGCTTTGACATCGAACTTGTTACGGTGTTCTTTAGAGTTAAAGATGAAACACCGTGAGCCGAACACTTGGAAAAATTTCACATTGGGCTTTCTGTTGTTGAGAATCTCGTAAGGTGTGAGCGTGAAGCGCTTGTTGAGATATGACCTGTTCTGCGTAAAACAAGCAGCAGAAATAGCATCAGCCCAAAAATAAAGAGGTAAGGAAGCAAAACTTAGCATAGTTCGGGCAGCTTCACACAAAGATCGGTTTCGTCTTTCGATAATTCCGTTCTGTTGAGGTGTGTAGGGAGCTGAGAAGTTGTGACTTATTCCCATTTCGGCTAGAAATTCTTCAAATTCCCTGTTCTTGAATTCCAGACCATTGTCGCTCCTAATGTTGCGAACGACCTTCTTGAGTTGTACTTCAATTTGCTTGATAAACACTTTCAGCTTATGATTCGCTTCAGATTTGAGCTTTAGAAAGAACACCCATGTAAATCGTGAAAAGTCATCAACAATAACAAGAATATACTTGCTACTACCGATGCTTTCGATAGATGATGGACCACACAAATCAATATGAAGTAATTCGAGTGGTTCAACAACTTTAGTGTTAATTATAGATGGATGACTTTGACGACTCTGCTTCCCCATTTCGCATGCAGCACACAAATGATCTATGTCGAACTTGAGCAATGGAAGACCTCGAACATGACCTCCGGTGACAAGTTTGTTGATATCTTTAAAGTTGAGATGAGAGAGTCTTCGGTGCCACAACCAGCTTTCGTCAGATTGTGCTTTTGATAGCAAGCATATAGTTGGGTTTCCTTTGATGGGTTTGAGATTTAGAGGAAACATTTCACCCTTGCGTTCAGATTTGAGAATTACTTTCTTCGTCTTCTTCTCAATAATTTCAGAACCTTCATCGTCGAATGAGACTTTGAGACCTGTACCTCCAACAAGCCGAGATACACTGATGAGTTTGTGTTGCAGTCCTTCCACATATGCCACCTTTCTTATGGTAAAATCACCATTAGTTATCATTCCGTATCCCTTTATGGTGCCGAAAGAGTTGTTTCCAAACTTGACGTTGCCACCATTTGCAAGAGACCTGTATTCCCTGAGCTCCTCTTTCCTCCCTGTCATGTGACGCGAGCAGCCACTATCGATGTACCATTCTTCGTCAAACTGCTCGTCACTTATAACCTGCAAAAATTAAGTAGATTTAGGAACCCAAAGTTTCTTGGGTCCACGTGAGCCTTTCACAGGAACAGGAATAGTAAGAGAGATGTCAACAAGATATGTTCGTTTTATAAGTGTTGTTTCATTTTTCATTTTAATAGTAAAGACTTTTATTTTATTAGGATTGGGTGCGTTCGGTTTAGACTCTGGTGTGGATGTAGAAACCTTCTGTTTGCCCTTTTGTTCAGCTGACGAATGAGGTTTTTGAGAACGAACAGAATGAGCTTTAGAGCAAGATGGAGATGAATTAGAAGAATTAGAAGAATTAAATGAGTGTGAAGGAGTGGGCTTACATTGAGATGACTTCTTGGCTGGAGACTCTAGGTGACCCTTTTGCTTTTGATCATTGGTGGAACTGACCTTAGAGTTTTGATTTCCTTTGATAACAGAACCGAACCTTTGCTTTCGGTTGAAGTCGTTCTGTGAACCGAACCTTGGCTTTCGGTTGGAGTCATCCTCAGAACTGAACCTTTGCTTTCGGTTGGTATTATTTTCCGAACCGAACCTTGGCTTTCGGTTGTTGTGGCTCTCATGCTTTTTGACAGGATTGTTCTCAAACTTCAGATTTTTGTCTTGATGTGAGAAATATGCATTCTGGGATTGCCAGAATTGTTTCCTTTCAGAGAGATTCTTCCTGTATCTCTGGTTCCTTTCACGTTTCTTATTCCTCATCTGCTGCGGTTGATGATGGATATTGGCTTTCATTTTTGGTTTCTCCTTGGCTGGTTCACTTTGGACTGTGGGAGTTTCACTTTGAACTGACGAATTAGAGGGAACTTCTTCTTTGGTTGAGCTTCCATTCTCTTGAGGAATGTCTTTCGTACCACTGGTACTTGGCACATCGAAATTATCTGGCTTGTTCAGGGGTTTTGGTATGTATCTACCTTTACTAATCCAAGAAGTCCTTTCTGACAAGCCTTTCGTTTCATCTGCATTATCGATTGGAGCTGACCAAAAGAACTCATCGCAGCCATCAGCATTATCTTCGTTTACAATAGTTGTGAGTTCAGCAGTCTGATGTTCGGTTACTCCAGTAACCTTGTACACTTGATTTGGAGTGGTCCTGACCTTTTGATATACAACCGCTTTCTCTGCTAAAATCGGGGACTTTTGTTGGGACAATCGAGCGAACTCCACTGAATTTTCAGAAATTAGATTCTTGTGGTTTTCAGATTCGCTTTTTACAAATTCTGAGCAGTCAACCATGTCCTCTACAGAAATTTCACTCATATTGTCATCCTCATTAAGCTCAGATGCATTTTCAACATCAATTTTATTTTCTGAGCTCAAGTTGGCATTTAAAGAGTCAAAATTTTGTATGGTTTCGGTTCTCAGTTTAAGTCTATCATTTTCATCCAAAAGGTTTTTGAGCATGTCCTTGTGGTCCTTGGATTTAATGAAAGATTCAATTTTGTCCAGTCCATACATATAGGTCGGATTGACGTCATCAGATGATATCACACTCACAATTATAAGCTTCAGCATCGATTTCATCCTCCTTAAACTCAAGGAAGGGCAAAATCATGCGATGGATCTTTTGTCCTATCTCATAATCCAAGTGAAGCTGAGTAATATTAGTATAAAGACGTTTTGCAAGCAAACAAAAAACATTACGCTGTTTTAACAACTTTAAATTGTCTCTCTGTAAATAAATGTTTTCGTCTTTTATTTTAACTAATTCAGACTCCTTCAACTCGATCCACATGCGCCGCTCCTCACTCTTCGAAGACACCCTGCTTAATTGATCAGTTAGGTTAGAATTGGTGACTCGAGTTTGAGTTAAACTACTATCTAGATGTGAGATTCGTGAATTAACACTTTTTAGTTCTTTTTCATAGGAGCTTTGTGGTACTTTAAATGAAACAAAAACCGATTGTACCTTCTTGATCAGTTCATCGAGTTCGTTGAACTGCACGCTGAGCGGTTTGGCCGTAAAGCACATATCCTGCTGCTCCTTCGGTTCATTGCTTCCACCATCGGTGTTGTATCCCCTCATCTGAGATACTTCAGACACCATCAAGCACCTGCCTCCACTGCTCTCCTCTTTAGCCACACAAGCCTTTCCATGCGAAGGCCTCCTCACTTCATCGTCTTCGGAGTCGGTTGACCAAACTTCCACTCCACCGAACTCGTCATCAGCGACCGAACCCTGCACAATTAGAGCATTCATGGAAGGGTTAGCGGTAGATTTCTTCTTCCTCATCTCATCAAGCTTTTTCTGCAGCAAAGCTTCCTCATCCTTTTCCTCATCTTTTTCAGCCATCTTTTTGAGAACACAATCCTTACCATAGTGGTTTTTCCCACCACAGTAGTAACAACTCACTCCAGAATCACCATCTGCCTTCGGTTCCTTCTTGGGCTCTTCAACCTTCGGTTCATTGTTTACCTTTTCTGAACTATAACTCCCCTGCCAGTTTCGATTTTTGTTGCTGGGGAATCTTGTCTTAAAGAACCTCTTGGGATTAGACACCATCATAGCATAATCCTCAGACGTGAGGTCATACTCCTCCAGGTTGAAGTCTTCATCCTCCATCACAGCTTTACTTTTTGAAAGGAGGGCCAGCGAACCTAGGCTTGAAACAACATTCTTTTCCTGCAGCACAATCTTCTCCTGGGACTTGAGAATACCCACCAGTTTTGCCAAAGAATAAGATTTAAACTGTTCATGGGCTTTAACCGTGGACACCACTTTCTCTCCACTCTGACCTTAGACCATTTAGAAACGTAACCTTCTGCTCGATAAGCTTCCTTTCGATGTCATGTTTGATCATCTTGCTGAGAAGATGATTGAAGCGATCGAATGTCTGGGTCACAGTTTTGTCGGCTCCTTGCCTGAATTCTCCAAACTCAGATAAGAGCAAGGTTTGGATAGAATGTTCAAAATCCTCGTCTGTAGAGTACAGTTCACGAAGTCTATCCCAAACTTCCTTTGCCGTCATGCATGAGCTTACCAATCTGAAGGTGTCGGACTGAAGGGCGAATCTGATCAATCGTAACGCCTTGATATTGCACTGGAATTTGTCCTTTTCATCTTGCGCAATATCTTTAACATCCTTCAGCAGATCATTATACTCTTTTTGAGTTTTAATAATCCTCGACGTTGCAGAGTGAGAGAAAGGTCCATTAATGATTGCTTCCCATATGAGGTATCCATTATCCTCAGAACCTATAACGTAGTCTTCGAAGTGATGCGCCCAGACTTCATAATCATGGGTATATAGGATGGGAATCTTCGTGGTTGAACCGATGCTGTTGGAAATATTGATGGGATTCGATTGCTACTCGTCCATTATGATCGAAAAACCTGTTCAAAGATCAGACTTGTAATAACTCAGATTAGGGCAAAATAATAAATATCAAGATACGTCAATATTGAGATGACGGCTCAATAAATATCAGTAATTGCGGAAAAACCCTAATTGAAACCTTTTCATAGAAAAGAAGTGTATCGATTACACAGCCTCCTGCTCTGATACCATTTGATGAGATTAAAATTTAATCTTGAAGATCGATTAGATCTTAAACAGGTGAAGAAATATTTAAACAATAAGAACGAAAGCAAAAGTATGAACAACTCAACGATGAATCAAACGAGTCGAATGATTATAAACAAAACCCTCAGAAGAGCTCGATCAAGAACATCAACTGTAGAGGGTTGGAGGTTTACAAGAACGATAAAATAAATCTGCAATGCTATCGTAATCGTAACTCCATAATTGTTAACCTAATATGCATGCAAGCATATCTTTATATACTAAACCTAGTAAACTCACGGTTGGACAGGCCTAATACCGGAGTACAAAATAAATGGACTATCAGCCGAGCCCAATGACGCAATCTTCAAAAGAGTCTTCAACTCAACAGAGACAACCATCGATCCCACTGTTGCCACAGGTATATTTCCCCTCGTTAAATTTATATGTCTATGAATTCTTTTCGATTCTAGCACCGAAAGAAATTTGTTAACCATCCATTTTAACATTTTCTAACCCCGTCGTCTGTGAATAACCAAAAATGTATATCTTCGAGATGGTTACCACGTGAGAACGAGAACGCTTGTGTCGTATCCATAAATTGTATTTTTAATCCGAGGGATTATTCTTTCCATTCGACCAAGTCTCATTCATGCTGTCTTTCCTAGTTTCGAGAAACCCATTCGTTCTAACGTTCCTCCGACTCGACTCTCATGATCTTCGTGCATCGAAGCTTAAAAAGTTTTCCCCTGTATCTCTCGTCTGAGTGATCACCAAGAAACGAGAAGTCTACGATTCTTTCCACGATACTGTTTTCAAAGAATTCTTGAGAATTCTTTCCGAACGCGTAGTTCAGTCTCGCATCGACCTAATCCCGGGAATTTCCTTGTAACCAAACCTCAGTAAGCACGATGTGTGCAAGTCATCAATCAGGGCATGATACGATCACTACGAGGTAGTAGTGGCGCCCTTCGGTCAAACCATTTTTCTTGGTCATGTAGATAAGCAAAGCAGTCATACTCGTAAACCTTTCCAAAAACTAAGGCAATAAAGAATTAGTCGACATCTGGAACACCCATGGAAACCTGTCGATTCTTGGGTTCCGCCGACTATAATCGTAGACTCATGTAGAAGTTTCCCTTAGAACCATCGGACCCTTAGTTACTCTGCCATGTGAAAGTGTACCCACTTGTTGGAGGTCTTATCCTGGAAAGACATAGTATGCCTTGGGAAGTGCGGAAAGCTTAACTTATGAAACCTTAGACTCTTCGAGATCCTCGTTAGGAATTGATTCCATAGCCCTCTCCGAGCAATCTTTAAGACTCAGTAGCAACCATCTGGTGTTCTGCATCTTTATTCGTAAGGCTTGCCGACCTGACGAAACCTTAGTAAATTTCTTTGAGGAGACGAAAACCAATCAAAATCCGAACCTTCGTGTTTGAATCAATTGAGATTGTGGATTCAGAGGTTAACCATGTGTAACAAAGCCACAACCTGACAGTGAGGGTTCGCTAGAATGTTAAGCGGAGACCCGAAGTAGTAGATTCATCCATATATCTCTTTTCACTTCGTGATCTGTGTACGAATCTTTGAATTTCGGGACGAAATTCCCTCTAACGGGGGGGATAATGTAATAACCCGAAATTCATATCCCTAAATGTAACCCTTTTCGCAACCCGTTCCGATCATCCAATCGCCGTTTCTGATTTCGTTTCCGTTTCCGACCTTTTATTAAGTCGTTAATGTGGATTTTTATTTTATGACTTAATAAGTGTCTTAATAACCTTAGAAATCATTCTAACGCCTCGTATTAATGATCGGAACATTTCTAGAATCAACCATATCGGGTTACGGCAAATTGGTCGGGTGCGACCAAAAGCCCCGTCTAACGCCGGTATCGGGTAGAATTCTACCGTGTCCCAAACTTGGACACTATTTAAAGCGATCCAAGTCTCCATTTTGAAGCTTTTTCTCCATTTTACAACTTTCACTCCAACCTCTCTCCTCAAACTAGATTTAAGGGTAAAAATCTCAAGTTTAAGGCTTCAAATCATCATGGTACCTTCCCTAATTTTTTTTGGAACCTCTCTAGCCTTCAAATTTGAGTTTAAACTATGGATTAGGGCCATTACCATGAGTTTACGGCCCTAGAACTATCCTAGGCTGTAAACTCATATAAAAGGGGTTTTTGGAGCAACAAAACCCTACCAAACCTCAAATGGACCTTGAATATGGCTAGAGGACTTTATGAAATGGAATTAGAATGCCTCAAAACAAGATTTAAAGCCTTGTATATGCGTTTATGGCCCTGAAAGGTGCCTAGGTCGTAAACACATATTTAAAGGGGTTTTATGCCATTTAACCCTTCCAAGACACAAACAAGACTTAGATATGATTTTTAGAATAATGGAAATGGACCTAGAACACCTTAAACATAAATTTTGAAGGGTTTGTGTGAGTTTATGGCCAAGGCTTGTGCTTGGGCCGTAAACTCCTTAAACAAGGGTGTAAAGTCACTTCTAAGGTGTTAGAAAGCCATCCAACACCACCAAAAGCCTTGGAATAAATCATAGAACCAACCAAAAATAGTTTTAGGGCTTTAAACACATCAAAACCCCACATTTGAGAGTTTACGGCCATAGAACATGCCCCATGGCCGTAAACTCCTAAAAACATGTCAAATGGTGCCCAAAATTCATTTCTAGGCTTGTAGGAATTTTTAGAATCACATGTGATTAATTTTGAGACCTTAAAAACACTTATTCAAGATGATATGAGAGTTTACGGCCATAGACCCCATGCTTAGGCTGTAAACTCCCTTAAGTGTTGTATTTGGTGATTTTAATTCAATCCAAGCCTTAGGTAAAATTATTCCAAGCATTTCCAAGTGTTAATATCCATTTGTGACCCATTAAACACCATAAACCACCCCACCATGAGTTTACGGCCGTAAACTCATGGGGAATGGGTGTTTAGGCCGTAAACATCATTAGGGAGTTTACTCTTGGGGAGTAAACTCAAATTCCAAGTCCCTCATTTCAATTCCTGTCCGTATATGTCACCCGGGTCACTCCAAACACCCGTTTTGAGGTGTTTTCGTTCGTTGGAGTGTAACTTCATATCTAATTAGAATTTGTGAATCTAATTAGATATATTTGTATGCTATTTCATATTACATAGGAACCTCACATGTTATCAGGCCTCGATTCGACGTTTAACACCCGAAATCGACACACTTCTGCATCCGGTGAGTTCATATCCCTACCCTTTTTCAATGGTTTTTCAATGTTTTCAGGGGGGAATACAAGCAAAAGTACAAGAATATCTTGTACTCAATCACATGATTTCAGTTAAATGGTTTCATAATTGTACATTTTAAGAATTGAAAACCTTTTAACAAACTATTTTAGTTTACAGAGTTGTTTGTTTTAACCCGATTTTCAATTCTTATTATACACTGTTATATTGTGTACTTTGCATTTGATTGTTCAAACTTAAACTGACAGAATACATCAACCATTGTAATATCTGTAATAAAACACTAAGTTTCGAGTGTAAAAGACAGATACCATTAGAAAACATAAAACATCTGTACGTCCTTAACAATACACCTAGGATCGAGTGTAAAGGACAATAATCATTAAATAACACCTAGGCTCGAGTGTAAAGGACAGGTACGTTAGAACTCAGCTAGTCATAGATACTACTTTCCTAGTCGAAAAGTAAAAAGTAATCTTAAAGATTGGAGACACGTCCTCTGTAACACTTCCTCGGCACGAGATAGTGGGGGACTGCCCCTGTAACCAGAATCTCCGTACGTAGGAGAGCGTGGCTTGAGTGTATAAATCTATACGGGTTTGACAATCCCAGACCTGGCTGCTAGCTACAGCCGAACCGAAAGGTTCAAGGGTGACGAAAGCCATAGAAAGGATATTGACCACGACTCGAGTCATATCCAGTCTGAGTATGGTTAAGGACTTGCAATCTAGATTATTAACGCTTTAGTCACATTTACTAGCTTTATGTTCGTAGTAAAGCTAATGTATGTTCAAGAATGGCAGGCACACATACATACACAGTCAGGGAAACATGGGATTTTCCTGGGAAGAACATTGAACATAACCAAATCCGGTAAAGATACACACACAGTCAGGGAAACATGGGGTTTTCCTGGGAAGGACAGCGAACATAATTAGATTTGGTAATAGTTCCCACACACACACACAGTTAGGAGAACATGGGGTTCTTCCTGAATAATAGTAGTACGTATCTAGAAAAGTGTAACAAGTTAAACAACTGAACTACAAATCACAAGAACAATCATGTTTACATTGTACATCGTTTACTTCACTTTCGGATTTGGAAATTAACTTTACATAAGAAAATATGGGATTTTCTTGGATAACTACTTTTTCAGGAAACCAAAGGAACTCGTACATTTTCAGAAAAACTAACTGCTTATGAACTCACCAGCTTTATGTTGATTTTCAAACCGCTTGTATTCTTAGGTCCGTGTTAGACAGGTACCCGAAGATCCTTTTGTGCGAAGACGGAGTACTCAGAAGACTCGTTTCGTGTTGTTCATATATACTATGTATCACTTGTATAACTTATGCTTTCGAAACAAATGTAAAAATTTCATATATGTAATGTAATGTTTGTTTTACTTTACTTACTATGTACATTGGATTTGATACTCAACGTGGAGTCAACCCCGGAAATGTTTCCGCCTTCGGTTTTCGGGGTGTGACATGGAGAGAGCTCTCCAGCAACAAAGGCATTGTAGCAGTTCACCAACCCAGTAGCTAAAGCTATATTTTCCTCCTTTTCTTTTGCAAATGAGCTTTGGGAACCAATTCCATGAGATTGAATTAAAACATCTATGGAAGGACTAACACTAGAACCAGCTTGAGATATGGTTTGAGGGATTTGAGTTTGTTGAATGTTAGGTATGACGTGTGGTATGTTTTGATAGACTGTATGAGGTTGAACTTGAGGAACCTGGATTTGAGTATTTTGAAGAGTGGTGAAGCTTGAAAAAGCAGTGTTGTTATTTTGAAGTCCAAGATTGGCTGTAGAGTATGAATTGACATGTTTGATTTCTCTTTGTTTATCATCAAGATCGCAAGCTTTGATGATTGCCATTGTTTCAGACAGGCTTAAACGGTTCAGATCTTTTGTCTTTTTAATCACCGAGACATTCATGTCCCATGATTTTGGAAGAGAATTTAGTAACTTCTTGTTGATTTCAGATCTAGTAACCATCACTCCTGCGGAGCTCATTTCAGTGGTTAGTGTGATAAATCTTTGCAATTGATTTTCTAATGTTTCTCCCAATACATAGTTAAACATGTTGAATTTTTGTCAGAGCATGTCTTGTCAACTTTGCTTCATGTCTTCATTTCCTTCATAAACTTCTATGAGTGCTTCCCATAATGCTTTTGCTGATGTATACTCACGAAATCCTTGTGCTATTTCTGGAGACAATGCCATAATCAGTGTGGCAAGAGCCTTTTCTTATTCTTCAACTCGTTCAAAATCATCATCAGTGTAGTTTTCAACTTGTTTGTCAATTACCGTAACATCTTCTAAAGTAGAAGTAATCCGAATTGGTCCTCTCAAAATGCTTCTCCAAATTTTGAAATCCTTCATTTTGATGTATTTTCCAATTCGATAATTCCATTCAGGAAATCCTTCAACTGATAGCAATATAGGAATACGAGTAGTTGTCCCCATTATTGCATCCAAATCTTGATGAACAGTCATGTTTTGAGATTCCATTTTAGTAATTTTAAACTGCACACTAATACTCTTAAACACACACTCCTTAACTGCACACACTTATCCAGCTGCACACTGAATTGAGCCGCACACACCAATCTAACCGCACACTAAACCGACAATCTCTTTAACCGCAAACACCTTCAACCGAAAACACTTTCAACCGCACACACCTTCAATCGCACACACATTCAACCGCACACACCTTCAACCGCAAACACCTTCAACTGCAAACTCCCAGCCGCACACGTACCTTAACAGCAAACCTTGAAAGTCAGCAGCAAACATTCAACAGTTGGCAACAAACACTCAAAAAGCAACTTCAACTGATACCAAATTGGCTCTGATACCAATTGTAAGTCCCCAAAATTAAGGATCCAATTTAGTAATCAATGAAGTTAATTGCAATTAGATTTATATTGAGAAGAAGAAGAAAATGAATCAAGCATGCACACATCTATATCATATAAATGTCAGGTATACCTTGGGAAAAAACACACATACGTCACTAACTTGTAGCAAAAAGTACAGACTGACACACCTCAGTTGCTATAAATAGTACTCCTCCTACCAGCACAAGAGTGTGCAGCCAAGCACATGTGTGCGGCCGCACACCCAGTGCGAGGCCGCACACACACACACGTGTGGCAGCACACATTACATGACTACAAACAAAACACTGCAAAATGACACAATTAACTATACAAAAATGATGCCTATCTCAAACCACAAATTATGTTCTTTCACAAATATACTCAACCTAAGATAAGGTCTTTACTATAGCTACAATAACATACAGAACGGTCACACTCTAATGATCTTTTATTGTACAGTGCGAAAGATGCACAGCGAACAAGAGTCTTGTCTTCATGAGTCAAACCCCTAACATGGAAAACACTTTCCTTCACCTTCTAATGTGGTACAATCACATATTTGTTTTATTTAGTCTCAATCCTTTATGATCACTAACATCTGAACAATAATCATTTTCTTAGTCATTACCAAAATGCATGTAAATGACGAGAAAAGACAAAAGAAACTCAACTACTAGAGCCTTAGTAACCTTATGACTTTCTGATTCAATTACGGATCATGTGCTTCCGGTAGTATAGGCCTTTACTATCTTTCACACCTATGCATACTTGTCCCAAGAATCGTCTCGCAATTCACAAGTCACGACACATAAATGAAAAAGCAATTTATCATACGTGAATGTATCCAAACAAGCATATGCCTGATCTAGCATATTTTATCCTTGTGCTTCTCTATTTTAGCATCATTAATCCATAAGAGCTTCAAATATGTATATAGGATTGCCTCTACTTAGCATGTTATATTTAACAACATGTTCTTCTTCTCTACTTTTGATCGTACTACATCAGTAAATTATTCTATGATGGAATATAGCAACATATTGTCTTCAAGATTTGTTTGGTGGTATAATTTCATGCAATCACCAACAATATTATATTCACTTATCATTACTTCTTACTTTACCACAATCCTTTAACGCTGAAAAGATAGTGATTTATAAGGCCTTGATAGATTCCTTCCTGTGTCTAGTTAGCATGTCAAACTACATCTAAATTTACTATAGTGGTATGGAGACAAACACTCTCTAACTACTTGTACATCATTTTGATATATGAAAATTATAATGCATATCACTTCATCAACCTTCCGTAACATCTTCATTCCCTTACAAGATTCAATTCACATCTTAACTATATCTCTTCTTCACATTTACTTCGTAGGAGTCACTCATAGGATGTCTGCTTCTTAGCTGTATCTTAGTATATTCCACTAGCTTCAACTCAGTTCCTTATCATCCCTAACACTAATACTCATCATCATGCAACACTACATATATATTTCTACGTCAAGTAAGTATTCTAACTTACTAAAAAGGGAAGTTGTCCAACATTTCACCAAATGATGACTATTTTAACCATCCTAGTACTATTTGCTAAAATCGGCTTAACATATTAAGGAATTCTGGTAAGGATGTAATAAAAGTCAATCATCACTTAGTATTATTAAATGCTAAGTCAGAGAAGCATGTATAGGGCACAGATCAACTCTTAACTCACTAATCAAACTACATAACATCTCGTATAACTTCAACTTCGACACTATTGGAGTATCTATCACCTTCTTCAGTTCCTCTAAACCCACAAGCATTCATGACTTTAATCGGGTTGGTGGTGCAAACGACAAGCAATGTGAAGATTTCATGGATCAAGCTAAAAGATTCTCATCCTAGTAAATGTACTTCAAACATACAAGATCCCTCCATATGGTACTATTATTTCACCAAATTTACTTTAAAGGTACTATACCACTCCATAAGTATCATTTACGATACAAGTCGATATTTATTATTCACTATCGTAAGTTTCCTTATCTCCTTGAAAAGTTACATGTTAGTTCTAATATAGTAATTAAAAATTTAGAAGTATGAACACATAAACTTTCCTCCTCCAAACCAAGGTCGTCAATAGATCGTAAATCTCTTCAAGTAATAGCGTCTAGGTAAGCATCCTAAGGCATGCTATAATTCATATCATCAAGCACATACTAGCATATAAGGAATCTATCCAAAAGTATGATTGTGTAAATAATAGCATATAAGGTATTCGACCTAAGGCATGCTCTAAAATAAATCTCATCTGCATATAATAGTTAAGGCATATACGTTAAACCTGGTGCTCGTGTCTATTTAGGTATACAACCTAAAATATTCTACACACACATTTCACCATCATCACTTATAATCTAGGTTTAAGTGTATACGTCCTCATTATTCCTAGTTGGCTTAAACTAATGCTATGATACCGAATGTGACATTCCCTATTTTTCAATACCAAAAAAAAAAATATTTATGCTTTTAAAATTCATAGCATCTTTATTTGAGGAAATTCCTAGTGTATAACATTTCTATTGAGTGCAAATGATTTTATCAAATTTATAAAAACTCTAAGGGTGTCATAACTGATACAAAACATATGTTACATCGTAAAGGCATAGCAATCATGAACACGATTGCAGGTATTCTCTTCAATCACTCAACATCCTATTCAAGGCTTCAACAATCTAAACACAACTACATGTGTTGCGTATTAATTTAGTGAATCATGTTGGGAAACCTGGTGAGATACATAGGATTTTGAATCCCACAATGTTATGATAACAATCCATAATCAATAAACCTACAAAACCATCTGTCATCTAATCATCACATAATAAATATGAATTTGACATTTTCCTGAATTACTCATATCGTTGATCCTCACATAATGATCCTAATACAGTGATCCTAAAAGATTCATCTGGATGGATCACTATAATCAACTAGTTGACTATACTCTTCAGGTTGTCCCAGTCAAAATGCGCTAGTCAATAAAAGCAACTATGAGGAGGATGGATTGCATCAAATGAACACACAATCCATTGACACCTACATACTATAATTATTGTAGCGTATTCCACAAGACTAGGTTTAGTCAGCGGTCGTCATCTCACTCTGGCAGATGACTGGTCATCCTTTGGTATGAAACATACTGGTTATCCAGGCACCTATCGGCTCCCCGATATAGACATTCTATTTCTGTATGTCTATAAAGGAGGGGGAATACTAATATAGTACTTATGTACATAAGAGGTACCTCACCAAATCATCAATGTCACCTAACAAAGTTCTACTCTTCGTTCCCATCTCACATACGTCCTTGATGCTACCTAATATCCAAACTTAATTGAACTAATAATCTCCTTTGGGTCTTAGGGAAAATTCCAATACTCGTAATTATCATAAATTTCCTTTCTCTGTAATATCTTTACAAGACAAGGTCTCTTTCATCTTAAATCGAAGCTAAATGTATTTAGCAAACCTTAGTTCGTACTAGACCAATTTACTATTCATTATCAATACAGTCTTCACGATGTCATCTCGATATAGAGTATGCCTATATTATTATTCAACTTAATTGGATCTAATCATCATTTATATGTATTAGTTTATAAACTAAACTATTCTATAATCCATGTCATCATTATTATTATTAGGTATTGATATACATTTATCTGATCAGTAATAATACTTATATTATTATTATGTAATATTATATATATATATATATATATATATATATATATATATATATATATATGTACACACATATACATCTTAACATACATAGAACCATATCTGGTTTTCACATCCTAAGTCATAAAATATGCATCTACCATATATTCCAATCAATAAACATATAATTCACATATAAATATGAATATTACTATGGTTCATCATTCATTCATATTTATATTATTTCCCAGATTCCTCAACAATCTAAATGAATACATTGAGATCTATCAAATAAGGAATAACGAGGTAAGAACATTTCAAAGGTAGGATCTATTCGGTATATGTATGTGTGTATATATACGTACATACATACAATACATATATTATTAGGATAATCCACTTTAAACACCTCAATAGATCTAGCCTAGATATCAGTCCCGTAAGTAGATCAATCATTACTTTGAGTTGGAATCACTAATAAATCTTATTTATAAAATCATAATAATGACTATAAATATAAATATAAGTTACACATAAAGTATTATAAGTGTAGCTTAACTTTCAATTAATTCTAATTAACCTAAAATTAATTCAAATTAATTTATGATTAATTCTTAATTAATAGTTACTATTTCAAATTAATATATTAATCATATAATATATTAATAAATCATTGAATTAAATTTCTATTTAGTTTATTAATCATATAATAAATTAACAAACAAGCCGTTTTCTCTAGAAGTCATTATATTAAATTACTAGTTATGAAGGCAACCTAGAAAGGACTTTGTTTCAAATTTAAGAATATACAAATTTAGTTATTGACTTAGACACCTTAATCCAATAGTATCCCACTTGGATAAGTCTGTAACTATAATTTCAAGTATAGACATTTTATTAAACAACAAAATGTGCTTTCCAAATCCACTACCAAAATCTGATTCAAATCAGTTGTAGGTCCTAAGATAAGTTATCAACTATTCCTTCATTTTTCATGATATCGTTTGGACACGTGACATGGATCAGAATCAATCTCATTGTCGAAGATTATGTTTCTCGATTTCCATATTTGTAAAGACTTTATTGGACTTCAAATTGAACACGCCAATTATTCCTGACTAGGCACATCATTATAATGTCCACATCAAATCATCGAGGGGCCTAGGGATATCACTTTTCCTATTATGGAAAAAGCAACGCATAAACTTTGACTACATAACTGTAAACTTTACAAAGAAAATCATATATGATGCTATGTTTTAGAACATCAAGTTACTGATGTGCTTAAGCAACACCAATATACAATTCATTTGTATATTACAACTTATGTATCTCTGTTTGAACAACAATAGATATTATCGTCTTATAATTATTCATGACAAGATCCATGAAGTAATCTCTAAGAGTAGGTTTATCCAATACTTAAAATCTCTATTTTCAAAGTACTCATGAATATCATAGAAATTCCATTTGCAATGTCTTAACCTCAATCAAAAATCTATAATTAATTTGTGACAGTCTTAATTCACCACTTACTTCCAAATGTATGAATGACTGTGGAAGTTTAAATAATTCAAATTACTCAAGAACTAAAACAAGAAAAATGAAACATAATAATAAACAGTTGAATAAGGAAGTATAATACTCATAAATAATTCTCTATTATTCATTCACCAAAATCAATTACATTTATTTTGTTATAAATTTCAAAATTATCACCTAACTAATAAAACTAATATCGTCTCTTAAGCCTATGCTGCTGGTAGTGTTTGACTATACTCAGAGCCTTTGTGAATGGATATGCAAGATTATCTTCTAATAATAATAATCTCTTAATAAAAATGTGTCCTTCTTCAACCCGATGTCAAATGAAACGGTACTTTTTGTCGATATGGTTGGATCTACCATGATCCGTTGGTTCTTTTTTCAAAGCTACCAGGCCTTCGTTATCATAGAAGAGTTCCATTGGTTCTTGAATAGTTGGAAGACTCCTAGATCTCCAATAAATTTCTTCAGCCAAGCCGCTTCCTTTGATGTTTCACTTGTTGCAATGTACTCTGACTCACAGGTGGAATCAACAACCGTGTCTTGCTTGGAACATTGTCAAGTATCCGCTCCCTTATTCAATAAGTAAACCCCGCTAGACTATGAAAAAAAGTTGTCTTAGTCTATTTGAAAGTCGGCTTTTCTGTAACCGCTCACGCTTAACGTATCACTTCTACCAAGAACTAGGAACATGTTTTTTTTTCTTCGCAAATACTTAAGAATATTCATCACCGCAATCCAATAGGCTTTGCTAGGATTTCTCTAAAATCGACTAACCATGCTCAAAGCATAAGACTAATCAGGGCAAGTACATGTCATTGCATACATGATCGATCTTACAGTCGAAGCATATGTGACTCGACTCATGTCAAGTATCTCTTCATCTGTACTAGGACTTTGAGTTTTACTTAATTTAACAGTACTATGAATGGATAATTCTCCTTTCTTTGAATTCTTGATACGTAAATGCTTTAGTATTTTATCCAAATATGTACTCTGGCTAAGATCAATAATATGATTCTTTCTATCTCGATGAATTAAGGATAGCGGTTTTAATATCCATCTGTCATATTTCTTAATCATGAAATGCAGCTATAGCAAGCATGATCCTGATAGACTTTATCATAGCTACTGGTGAAAAGGTCTCATCATAGTCAATCCCTTGGCTTTAAGTTTGTACTTTACCATCCATGTTAGTACTCTTCTTGAAGATCCATTTCCACCTTACTGCTTATCGACCAAGTACATGATCAACCAGGTTCCACACTTGGTTATCATACATGGACTGAATCTCTCTATCTATTGCCTCCGTCTATTTAGCAACATCATGGTCTGCCATTGCTTCCTTATAGTTAGCATGTTAATCAAAATTTACCAGTGTATGATTAATGAAAAACATACCACCATATATAGTTATATGGAAGCCACAGAACTCAGATGGCATGTTAACCCTATTGGATCGACGAAGGGGTAATGAGTTCTCAACTGGTTTAACTAGAATTTCTTCTCCATGTTTAGTGCTAGTGTTGTCTACGACTCCTTTATTGGACGAATCTTGAGTTTCTTCAAGATCAATAGCACTCCCACTGTCCTATTTGAATATAAGCTCTCTGCCGCGAAAGAACCCTCTTCAAGCTACAAAGACCATGTTTTCACTAGGTCAATAGGACAAGTATCCGAAAGAATTTTGTGGGCAGCCAGCGAGATAACACTTCTCGACTCTAGGTTCAAGTTTGTCGTGAGTCTCTTATATTACAAGTGCTTCACAACCCCAAACCTTGATATGTGCGAGAAAGGGAGCCTTCCATGTCCACATCTCATGAGGTGTCTTGGTAACCTTCTTTGTTGGAACAAGATTCATGATATGGGAGGATGTATCTAAGATATACGCTCAGAAATAAATACGAATAGAAGCTTAAATCATCATGGAACGAACCATATATGATAAGGTTCGATTATGCCTCTCAGCCACACCATTAAGTAGTGGTGATATGGGAGGAGTCAATTGTGAAACAATTCCATATTCCTTAAGATAGTCATGGAACTCGATATTAAGATACTCACCACCTCTTTTAAATCCGAGCATCTTTATCTTCCAGCCCAATTGATTCTCGACTTTGCGCTTAAACTCTTTGAACATTTCAAATGTTTTCGATTTATGTTTGATTAAGTATATATAACCATATCTGCTATAATCATCTGTAAATTTCATGTGATATCGATTAGCATCCCTTATGAAAGATCTGAATGGTCCAAACACATTTGTATGGATGAGGTTCAATACTCCCTCACCTCTTTCACACTTTCCACTTAAAGGTGATTTTGTCATCTTGCCCAATAGAAAAGATTCATATTCATAGTTTATCCTTAGTTCAAATGATTCCAAAACTACATCCTTTTGGAGTTGGGCGATGCGTTTCTTGTTTATGTGCCCAAGACAACAATTCCACAAGCATGCCATGTCTTCACCATTAGAAGAATCAATATGAAACACACTATTATGTAGGTTATTAACAAAAGTCACAGTTGCATATGCATCATTACAAGGTAAAGCTTTAAACATAACAACACCATTATGATAAGAAGAAATATATCCAATATCATTACCAAATGAATATCTAAAACCTTGTCTGAACAATGCATAAAACGAAATAAAGTTTCAAATAACAACAATAAACCAAAACTATTTCCTATACTACTATCTATGCTTCATCATGATCTTTCAACCAATGCAACCGGTGAAAGTCTTCCAGTTCCATGATTAGATCGATTTAAGCATCATGTTTATTCTTCATTTCCTAAAATACCAAGGATATGTGAGAACCACATTGTCACACCCCCGAACCGAGACGGCGGAAACCTTCGGGGGCGGATAACTTCATGTACAGTATCATAAAAATTGAATATGAATGAAACATAGCAACCAAACATCATCCATTGGAAATACACACTTACATAGTTTACATATTGAACTTGTTCATCAGTTACACAAAAGTAAGAAAAGTAAAATTTCTTGATGTTGCACCACTAGATCTCACAGCCGAGCTTATTACCTGCTACTGGATCCCTGAGAATACAAGTCGTTTTGAAAAGCGTCAACAAAAAAATTGGTGAGTTCATAAACATTTTTGTATAAAATGGTTTTGTATTTTTTTTAGAGTAGTTCTCATAGTGTTTTCAGAAAATCCTATATTTTCTATAAAATAATTTGTAAGTCTCGTTCTAAAACTGTGGATATAAGCATGCATGTCCTTTGTTATCTTTTGTTTGTAAAAGTAAAACGAACGTTCCCAGAAAATCTGATATTTTCTAAAAAGAAATGGTTTGAATGTTTGTGTCCGATCTTATTTTAATACATATGGGTTAATGTTTGCGAAAAAAAAGAGAATGATGCCTGACAACCCGATGTTGTCTCCGTAAGAGAATGTTGGAATCTCAACCCCCATGGTTGAGTACCAGCGCGTATAGGTTACCGTTTTATCCAAAAATAAGGTTTCTCGTAAATTTTTATAATGTTAATTCCTCTAAGTGATCCGTTATAACCATACTTGATAATGACAGTTTCGCCTGTCATGACGTCTTTGGGATGCCGGCAAAATAAGGTACGATTTGTCATCCTAGACTGGCCTAGTCTAAATGTAGCGAACAAATTAGGTGTGGGGTGTCACCCCCGTATAGATCTATACACATGTTGGATTAAGTGTCTAAGTTCATAACTATTATGGGATGTACTTGACCCGATCAGCATGGTCCATTTGGGTTGCATGGCATCATGCATTTGGATAGGCTAAAATGAGAGAAATAACACTTAAGGGTTATTAATATATTATAAGTTCTAATATATTAACAATATTATTTAATTAGTATTGATCAAGAATTAATTTGATATAAATTAAGTGATCAAAAGAAGACTAATTAAATATATGGGTTGATTGTGTAAATCACCCATACTTGTATAGTGGGCTAATGCTCCATGGATTATCTAGTAGGGCTAAAACCCATAGGATGGTCCATGGATGCTCCATGGTGTCTTTGAACCCATGGATCAGGGAAAGGAAGAGCCATCTCAATTAGGGTTTACTTGGTGTAACCCTAATTATGAAACACTATATATGCAACAAGTTGTAGACCGAAATCGGCACTAGTGTAAGAAACAAGAGGGCATAGCCGATTCTAAGTGTGTGACATTTCTCTCAAGTTTATTCCAAGTGCATTTGGTGTTGTGTGAGATATTTGAGGCATCACACTTGGGGTGCTAGGCTCACAAGGTTCTCAAGGAATCCAAAGTACTACAAGGTATGTTTTCTTACTATCTTTTATGATTAAAAGTTCCCTTGTATGCTAGATAGGTTAAGAACCTTGAAAAATCAATTTTGCATGTATCATAGATAAAACATAGATCCAAGGTTTCTAGGGTTGCATGTACACCATAGGAGTGTCAGAATGCTCAAAACCCAACAGTGATATTAGAGCTCCAAGGCTTGTTTTCTTGTTATACTTGCAAATTTGGCTGAAATATCGAAGTTTGTTGCTGTCTGCTCAGCAGACTCGCCGAGTCCATGAAGGGAATCGACGAGTCCAAGGCTAAGCTCATCCTACTCGCCGAGTTGGTTCATGCACTCGACGAGTTGGACCCCAGACAACATATCTTCAACTGTTTTGGCTGGAATTGGACTTGAAACATTACCCTAAGCTAATTTTCAACTTATAAACCTGTTTTTGATGTGGTAATGTTCATGCTAATCCAATTTCAAATATAATTGTCAAGAGATTCATGTTTTGTTTTAGTTTAATGATTAGGCTAATTACATGAAAAAGTTGATTAAGTTATCTTGTTCTTATGAGTTTCTTAGCTTAATAGAAAAGTTATGTGAAATTATTGTTTTTCAATCCAAATTAATCAAAGAGTTGGTTGTAAAATGTGTTCTTGTAACTTGTCCTCAAGTTATATGTAAGTCACATTTAAGATTCATAAAACTTATAAATATTTGCATAGGTTATGAACAAAGAAAAGTCATATTCTTTTAATAGTTTAAAGTCTTCCATAACTTGTCCTCAAGTTATGGAACTTGAAGAGTTTTTTGATTAAAACTACTTTAAATACATAAGTTATCGAATTGAATAGTTTCAAAACATGCCCTCAAGTTTTGAAATTTGAAAAGTTTTCCCTTATAAATGCTTTAATTCCAAGTTAAACCCGTAGAATTTTAAAAGTTAAAATTCGACCCTTATACTTTATAATATTATAAGTTAATAATATATATGTATAAGAACAAGTCGTTTTACCTTTAGTAGGACTCATTCACGAAGCCAGTGTATAAGGGGGGTATAAGGTTGCTACCTATAAAATGGCAGCTTAATGGGTGTCCACTCTCACCCACCGCTTCCTTGATCGGTGGAGGGTCGTTAGTCGAACGGGTAGGACAAGGACTAGAATTCTCCCTTCATTAAAAGTATTAATGATAAATATAAAGTAACTAAATATTTTTATAATTCCCAATCTTAGTTACTTTAGGAAAAATTGAATAAGGTGCTAGTCCATGAAATTACACTTTGCACTTTGCTTAAGTCGGTTAGTGGAGCACGTGTTGTTAACCGACACACTAACTCGACTTAACTAGGTATGCAAAGGGTAACTTAATGTTTATCATAGTATCGATGGAGTGCATGTGGTTAACCGGAACATCGATTGAGGGGTAATACATTAAGGTTACCAAGTAATTTACATGGTTACTTCACACCTTATTTTGTGATCCTCGGCAACCCAGTTACAAAACCTGAAGGGCACACTCCAGATTGAAACATGCCATTGAAAGTTCAATGAATCTCAAAAGATCTAGGAGTTTCAAATCCAATTAAAACCTAATAATTCATTTCGTTTTTCATGGTGGAAATTGGTAAATCGTCATTCACCTACCTTGAAATATTCTATGGCTTGTATTACGGCATACCTCTTCCCAGTTATAAAACATTGTGTTGGGTCCTAGCCTTAATATTTCATATCGGGTGTTATATTAAGGACTTGAAATCAACTAACTTGAATATCTCCCATTGTAGATGTCTCATTTAGACAACTGTGATCTTACTAAATCTCATGGAAATCATACTTCTCTACCTCCATCACCTCAATTTATTCTCCCCGAACCAACAATCTCGAAGACCTGAAAAATTCAAGGTCACTGAAGCCCTACTAGCAATGAAACATAAAGATGGAAGACCTATGTGCACTTATGTCTTAGGAATGAAGTCACACTTTGACAGGTTGAGAATGTTGGGTGTCATTGTCCCAAGGAAGTTGGCTATTGACTGGGTTCTTCAGTCACTTCCTAAGTCTTATGGTGAGTTCATTAAGATCTACAATGACAGATCACGTCATGACCCTAATAGATCTATCTTATTTGCTTGTTGCTGCTGAGTCAGAAATGAAGTAGCGCAATGGTCAAGCAAATAAGGGTGGAAGGTCTATTTCTCAAACTTCCATGGACATTGACAATGGTAACATTGGAAGTCCAGAAACGTTTTCTCCTCCCAATGGAAAGGGATCGGCCTTGGTCAACCCGGTTGACCAAAAGGTAAAGGGAAAAGCTAAGTTTGTGATAGTCACGTGTACCATTCCCAAAGAGTCTATATGTTTTCATTGTCAAGAGAAGGGGCATTGGTTGCGAAACTACCCTAACTACCTGAAAAATCTAAGAAAGAAGGAAAAATCCAAAGGATTTGACTCTGCTTTAGGTAAGTCCACTATCTAACTTTGTTAAGTTCCTTATTGATGATTCTTAATACAAAATGTGACTCGATTACATTTTGGTGGTTGGCAGGATCAAGCGAAGGGAAGGAAACTGAAAGAAAGTGTATGCTGAATCTGATTGCGAAGATAGATCTCAATCGCATGGTTCGAAGATCGGATTCTTGAGCTACTACTTAGAGAGTTATGATAGATTGCTAGGAAATATGTAATAGCATAGTTTCCATTTAAAGTTGCATTGTAAGGAAAAGTTTTTTCCGCATTTTTATAAATAATAAAATTTTGATTTTATTTTAGCTTATACTTCCTTGCAATGACTTTTATTGAAAGTTGATGTTTATATGTTTCTAGCAATAATGGAAATGTGAATTTGATTCTTTCATTTGTGGTAGTGTCTAAATTTATCAAATATGGAAAAATTCTCATCACCGAACGGTTCAATTGGACCGAAACTTGGAATCATGAAAGTTGTATAGTATGATGAATGAAAACTTTCAACTTTGGTAAATTAAGACTAGTTCCTTGTTCACATGTATATGTGAGTCAAGCGAAGGATTAAGGGATATATTACACATTCTTGTGCACTGGTCAAGCTCTACCACAAAAAGATCATTAAGACTATTCGTCATGATTTACTAAAGTTGAGTAAATATGGTTATACTTACCAGTTTAAGTATAATTCTGAAACATTGGAAAAGTTTCGATGTTTTGTAGGACGAATGACAATAATCAAATTAGGCAGAAGGATAAAAGTTTCTCAAATATGAAAAGATGGGAGAGCACTTTAATATCATGTTTCATGTTCATCTTAATGATTAAGAAACTATATCATAATTGGTTCTCTAAGGACATCTTAATGCATTCTTATGGCTAAGAAGAGGAATCATGAATTGTTGAAATGGTTGAATCAAGAAGATAAGTCATACTTCGTTCCAAAAAAAAGTCTTAGAGTCATACTTCAAGACTGTAAGTTGAGTGACATATCTTAAAGAAAGGTTTATAACACTTGTTAAATGTAAGGGTAAAAGTGTCCTAATCTTGTACATTTGAAATTGGTAAGTTGTGATGTTTTTGATAAAACAAAGACCTACGAAGGCCAATTGTGTGAAGTGTTTGTCTTGATAAAGAATCCGCACTATCTCTTGAATATTTGGCAAGAGAGTCTTATATGTCATGAGGACAGTGGGAGTCTTAAAGATCTTGAAAAACCTTCTAGATCTAATAAATAAGAAAAACTTATAGTTTATCACTAGCACACGACTTGAGGTTTATAACCTATCGTGTTGACATATTCCTATTTCTGTGCCCATTCCAGTTAAAGTTGGCTTTGCATATGAGTTCTGAGAGTTTTCAATTGGTTGCATAACAACTTGGAAGCAATGGCAGGCCCTTGTGCTGCCAAATGGCAAGAAGTTAAGACTGTACAAGTTCAATCCATAAGAGTTTGGATTTATCACTAACGTTGTCTTATGATTATGGTTTTGACAAATTCACATGGATAGGAACACATACACTAGAAAATCTAAGTGTCATAAGGTTTCTCTCCGATTCATGAAAATGATGGTGAGAAAACGCTTTCACTAAGTAGATTTTAACTAGATAGCAATTGTGATATTTGCATTCTCAAAGTCGTTAGTGGAGTGTGTGTGTTTAACCGGCACACTAACATGCACTTGTGAGAAATGGCAAAGGTCTAAAAAATTGAGACTATGATTACGACATACCTTTTCATAGTTCTAAAATTGCTTAGACACACATGTTTGCTATCTAAGGAAAGGTGTATGATTTTGATAAAGTTATATCAAAGCATCTCGTATCAGAAATATGAACTTTGGTAAGAAGGTCAATAAAGTATTGATTTCTAGAAGTCCAGCAGATATTTGAGTACATGTCAAAGTTAGTGGGAGCATAAGCTTCATGCTAATAATCATCATGCAAGTGGGAGCATGATAACAAGTTTTTCAAGTTAGCAATGTTAATTATTGAAAGCAAAAGGTTTCAATGGGGAAAAAGTTTTTTTGCTATAATTAAGGGAAAGGATATTATACTTCACTTCAATTCTAAAAGCTTAGATTGAGGTTTTAATCATATTTAGTCAAGGATATATATATATAGAAAGGTTATTTGGAAAACAAAAAAACCCTAAAAATTATAAAAATGCATAAAAAATACCTAGAGATCACAAAACTTTTTTTTGACATTTTTTATGAAAAAATCGCAGGTTTTTAAAGAAAATCGGTGAAAAAAAATTGAAAAAAAACTTTCTTTTTTTTTTTATAAAAAAAGATTGACTTTTTATTTTATTTTTCAGTGAATTTTTATAAAAAAACTGCGATTTTTTATAAAAAAAAAATTTGAAAAAAATTTTGTGATCTCTAAGTATTTTTTTTATGCATTTTTATGATTTTTAGGGTTTTTTGTTTTCCGTAGAACCTATATATATATATATATATATATATATATATATATATGTATATATATATATATATACATATGTATATATATATATATATATATATATATATATATATACATATATATATATATATATATATATATAAATTTTATGTTGGAATGGCTCAACATAAGGAAATTATATATATGGGTCCATTATTTGCGTTTTAAAATTCGATTATGATTACGGAATCCCTTTTCATGATCTGAATAATAAGAACTTAAATAGAAATATTATAGAAAAATACTGGTCTAGTATCATGTCTTTATGAATCGTGTCTCATATGCTTCGGATATAAGATCGATTGCATGTGCTATATTCATCTGTTCTAAATTTTTCCAAATGCTCAGAGCATTAAGAGGGAAAAAGTACTAGAACTAGATATGACTAATTTGATTAAGCAATTGTTAAGGACAATCTAAGGTTTACCAAAGATTGGTTGCTCAGGGACAGTTGGAAGTATAGTGTTAATTTTGGAAGGACCATATTGACAGATTCTGAAATGAGGCAACTCTTGTTCAGGAGTAATAGTCAAAGTGAGAATATGGAAGTATTCCCATACGTAGAAGTTATTTATTAAATCTGTTTAAGAGTAGGAAACATAATGCAAGAAGAATGTTCAAAGCAATGAACTATGAATATGAGGCTTCGTTTCCATGGAGTTGGTCTCTATTGGAAGTACTCTGTAATGTCTACTGACAAGTCTTTGTGACTTTGCGGTAAGGATTTAGGATTGTGAAATGACTATCATTGGAATTAATGTTCAGTCGATCTATTTCACAAAATAAATATCATAGACAAACTTAATGTGCATACTTGGTGTATTTCATAACTAACGTTTGGAAAAACATAGTATGCATACTTGGTGTATGGCATGACTAGTGTTTTGAAAAAAAAAACATAGTGTACATGCTTGGTGCATGGGAGAACTATTGTTTTAATTCAAGTATAAAGTTGATTGTTTGAATCAGTATACAATGAATGATGGGTAATCAATATCGTGATAAATAAAAGATGTTTTATTTATATTCATAAGTTCTGTGACCATATTGGATTCAATTATTCTTGTGTTTGACATTGCATGTTTTGACTTCTAGAATAACTAAGTCACTCTTCCTGAGTGACTAAGTTATTCAAACCATCCACAGTTGCTCATATGTTGGATGTAAATATGAATCAAGAATGTCATGGGTTGGCTTGTAGAGATCTAAGATGTTGGACAAAGTGGTGCTACAACACTCATGAGTGCTCATAAGCTCTGAGTATTGGATTCAACTCACGCTCACTGGTATCACTTCATGGAATTTATCTCGAGTGATCATCAGACGGTAAAATCATATAGGTCTTTAAATCTACAAATTTGAATTGTTACCTATGGGTTTTGAGCATTCTAACACTTCCTAAGTGTACATACAACCCTAATAACCTTGAATCTATGTCTTCTCTATATACATGCAAATTTGTTTTCAAGGTTGTTTCCTAACTAGCATGGCATGGGGAATATATTAAACATAAAACTAGTAGAAATACATACCTTGTTGTTGCTTGGATTCCTTCAAGACTTTGTGAGCCTAGCACCCCAAATGTTGTGCCTCAAATGCTTCACACAACACTACAAAATTGGAATAAGTTGAGACAATGTCACTTAGCCTCAAAAATCGGTTATGCCCTCTTATGAATACCCTAGTGCCGATTTTGCATGCTATAGGGTTTCTTTTATAGTGTGTTATACTTAGAAGTTACAAATGTAAACCCTAATTGTCATGACTCTTCATTTCTCATGACCCATGGGTTTGTAACTCCCATGGACTATTCATGGAGATCCATATGGTTATAACCAAACCCATAAACCATGGATCATTAATCCACCATAAAAGAATTGATGATTGTCATAATCAACCCTATATATTTAATTAGTCTCACTTGGATCACCAAATTATTACTATATTAATACTTGATCAATAATAATTAAATAATAATATTATTAATATATTAGAACTTATAATATATTAATAATCACAAGTGTACTTTCTCTCATTTTGTCTATCCAAGTATTGCAATGCCATGCAACCCAAATGGACCATGCCGGGTTAGGTCAAGCACATACCAAATAATGTTATGGACTTAGACACTATATCCAACAGTCTCCCACTTGGATAAGTCTAATAAATATATTTGCAAATATGACTTCAAAATCCGACTAGCAATCGTAGCTCTTTAAAAGTCTATCGGAACTTAGATGAAGATGATATGCCATTTAAGATAAGTGATCATATAATCCTCTGCTCTTAAGATATCAGCAGGACAAATACATGGAACTTGGTGTTACTTATTGTCCAACATTTTTTTCTCGATCTCTGATTTGTTTCGACATAGAACTAAATTGAACAGATCAATTAGGTTCTGACCGGGCCCGGTACATAGGTCTAAACCAAATCATCGAGGGGCCCAGATATCGCTTCTATTTCTAGAAGGAAAAGATAAACTTCGACTGATATGCTTGTACTAACTACTGGTTCAATTATTCACAAAGGCACGTTTTATAACAACGAGTTACCAATGCATTTTCGTACAATCAATGAATAACCAACTCATAGTCAACAACTCATATCTCTAGCTTTGAAGATTTATATGATATTACCGTCTCACGATCACTCGAGATAAATTCCATGAAGTGATGCAAGTGAGTGTGGGTTGAATCCAATACTCAGCCCTTATGAGTACTCATAAATGTTGTAGCAACCATTGCATTGTCTAAAGCACTTTAGACAAATCATACAAGCCAAATTTATGACAGTCTTGATTCATATCTACTTCCAACATATGACTGACTGTGGATGGTTTGAATAATATGATATATACCATAACATAATTATTGTGGAAGTCAAAACATGCAAAGCGAAACACAAGAATAATACTAATCTTATATGGCCCCAACACTTTGTGTGTATATAAAAACACCTTTTATTTAAGCACCATATTGATTACTCATTTATTTATGTTTTGATTAATCAGCTTTATACTTGAATTAAAACATTAGTTGTCCCATGCTCCAAGCATGTACACTATGTTTTCTAGACAATAGCTATGCCATGCATCTAGTATGCATACTATGCTTGTCTTTACTTTGTGAAATAAACCAATTTTAACATAATTTCAATGATTCCCATTTCACAATCCCAAATTCTTATTGCAAATGTAAGAATACCAAACTCTTGTCATTTACAGTAATCTGTTATATTCTAAACTTATATGCAATGATTCTCTTGTAATGAATATGCACATAAGTCACCAAAACTTAGCAACAAACATTACAAAGTATTCCAATGCAGAACAATTCCATGGAAATGAAGTCTCAAATTCAAAGTACATTCCTTTGAACATGCTTCTTAGCATTAAGTTCTTTAATCTTACACAGATTCAAAGAATAACTTCCACCTATGGAGACAATTCCATATTACCATTTCGACCATCACTTCTGAACAAGAGTTTCCTCTTTTCAAAATATGTCAATATGGTCCTTACTCTATACTTCTAATTGTCCATGAGCAACCAATCTTTGGTAAACCTCAGATTGTCCTCGACAATTTTGCTTAATCATTTTAGTCATTTTCAGTTTTACTCCTTTTTCCATCTTAATGTCCTAGGCATTTGGAAAATTTAGAATGGATTATAGCACATGTAACCAAACCTATACCCAAAGCATATGCGACATGATTTATGCTATAAAAATTTTATTTGCCATGTTTTCATAATTCGAACTATGAAGAGGGATGTCGTAATCATAATCGAATTTTGAGAAGGCAACATAAATAGAATTTCCTTATGTTGAACCATTCCAACATAACATTCATATATATTCTTGACTAAATTAGATTAAAATATCAATCTAAGCTTTTAGAATTGGAGTGAAGTATAAAATCCTCTCCCTTAATTATAGCAAAACAACTTTTTCAAGGCGAATTGAAACTTTTGTTTTCTATAATTAATATTGCTGACTTGCAACACTTAACATAATAACCATGCTCCCACTAGCATAATGATTATTATCTTACTAGCATAACACTTATGCTCCCACTAGCTTTGACATGTATCCATAGATCAGTTGGACTTTTAGAAACCAACACTTTATTGACTTTCTTACCAAAGTTCAAATTTCTGTTACGCAATTGCATTGATAAGACTTTATCAATATCATACACCTTTCCTTAGATAGTTTACTTGTGTGTCTAAACAATTATGAATAGGGATTCCGTAATCATAATGTTTAGACCTTTTTGTCACTCTCACAATTGCTATCTACTCAAAATCATACACCTTTCCTTAGATAGTTCACATGTGTTCCTATCCATGTGAATTTGTCATAACCATAATCACAAGACAAGGTTAGTGACAAATCCAAACTCATATAGACTGAACTTGTTCAATCTTAATTTCTTGCCACCTGGTAGCACAATGCCCACCATTGCTTCTGGGTTGTTATGCAAACAATTGAGAACTCATAGAGCTCACAAGCATAATCAACTTTTAACTGTAATAGACACATAAATAAGAATATGTCAACACAATTGGTTACAAACCTCAAGTCGTGGGCTAGCGATTAACAAAACTCTTGATTAGCTCTTGAAACTATTTCATAATCTTTTAGACTCCCACTGTCCTCTTGACATATAAGACTTCTCTTTGTCAAGAACCATTCCTTAACAAAACAAATATTCAAGAGCCAGTACGGATTCTTATCAAGTTAAACACTTCTCAGTATTGGTCTTAGCTGGTCTTTGTTTTATCCAAAACATCACGACTTACCAATCTCAAATGTACAAGAATAGGAAACATCTTACTCTACATTTGACAAGTGTTATGAACTTTCTAAAGACTATGTCACTCAAGTTACAATCTTGGAGTATAACTCCAGGATTTGTTTTTGGCACGAAGTATGTATTATCTTTTGATTTAACCATTTCAACAATTCACGATTCCTCTCTTCAGGAAACAAACACACTAAGGTGTCCTTAGAGGATCAATTGTGATATGGTTCCATAATCACTAAGATAATCATAAAACAAAATACATAAGTACTCTCCCATCTCATCTGATTGGAGAAACTTTTATCTTTCCGCCTTATTTGATTCTTCTTATTCATTCTACCATACATTCAAACATTTCCAATGTTTCAGAATTACACTTAAACTTGTAAGCATAACCGTATTTACTAAACTTTAGTAAATCATAACGAATAATATTATCAACCTTTGTGGTGGACCTGACTAGCGCACAACTTAACGTACACGATCCTTTAGTCCTTCGCTTGACTCACATGCGAATGTGAACAAGGAAGTAGTCTTAATTTACCAAAGATAGAAACCTCATTCATCATACAATACAACTTGCATGATTCCAAGTTTCTGTCCAATTGAACCTTGTGTGATGAGAATCTTTCCTTATTTTGTAAATTTAGACACTACCACCAATGAAAGAACCAAATTTACCTTTCCATTATTGCTAGAAATATACAAATATCCTTTTCATAAATATCATTGCGAGGAAATATAAAACAAAAATTTTTTATTTATTTATAAATGCGGAATAAACTTTTTCCTTACTATGCAATTTTAATGAAACTATGCTATTACATATCTTCTAGCAATCTATCATAACTCTAAATAGTAGCTCAAGAATCCGATCTTCAACCATGCGGTAGAAATCCATCTTCGCAATCAGACTCAACATATTCTTTAAGTTCCATTCCCTTTGCTTGATCCTTCCAAACATCTAAATCTATTAAGAATCTTCAAACAGGAACTTAAGAGAGTTAGACAGTGGACTTACCTGAAGCAGATTCGCATCCAATGTTACTTTTCTTTGCAATGAAAACATATAGACTCTTTGGGAGTGGTACAACAAGCTATCCTAGACTCAAACTTTCTCCTTACCTTCCGGTCAACCGGGTTGACCAAGGCCGATCCCTTTCGATTGGGAAGAGAAAGGTTTTCTGGACATCCAATGTTACCATTGCCCATGTCCATGAAGGTTTGAGAAATAGACCTTCCTTCCATATTTTCTTGACTATTGCACCACATCATATCTGATTCAGCAGCAATAAGTGAATAAGAAAGATATATAAGGGTCATGTCGTAATCTGTCACATATTAGTCATTAATAAACACATTATATGACTCAGGAAGAGATTGAAGAACCCAGTCAATAGCCAAGTTCCTTGGGACATCGACACCCAACATTCTCAGCCTGTCAATCTGTGACTTCATCCCTAAGACACGAGTGCACACAGGACTTCCATCTTTATGTTTCATTGCAAGCAGGGTTTGAGTGATTTTGAACTTTTCAAGTCTTCGAGCTTGTAGGTTAGGGAGAATAATTGGAGTAGGTGGAGGAGAGAAGTATGATTCCCATGAATCAGTTGTAGGAAATCATTTCCTTGAGATTAGGGAAGATCATTGTTGTCTAATCCAGACATCTATAAGGGAGAAATTCAAGTTAGTTGATTTAAAGTCCTTAATATAACACCCAATATGAAATATTAAGGCTAGGATCCAACAACCTATTTATAACTGGAAGAGGGATGCTGTAATCCAAGTTATAAAATAGTTGAAGGTAGGTAAATGACGATTTACCAATTTCCACCATGAAAAACGAAATATAATTAAGTTTTAATTGGATTTGAAACTCCTAAATCTTTTGAGATACATTGAACTTTCAATGGCATGTTTGAATCTCGATTGTGCACTCTCAAGTTTGTGACTGGGATGCCGAGGATCACAAACAAGGTGTGAATAACCATACAAATTGACTTGGTACCCTTAACTTTATCACCTAATCGATGTGCCGGTTAGCCACATAGCTCCATCGATCTATAATAAGGTCAAGTTACCCCTTGCCACACTTACTAGTCCTCGTTAGTGTGCCGATTAACCACACACGCTCCACTAACGACTTGGTAAGGTGCAAAGTGTAATTTTATGGGTTAGCACCAAATTTACATTTTCCTAAAGTAACTAAGATTGGGAATTATTAAGGTATAGTTACTTTAAAATTTCATTATACTTTTAATGGGGATTAAGGTCCTATCCTACCTTTTTCGGCTAACGACCCTCCACCAATCAAGGAAGCGGTGGGTAAGAGTGGACACCCATTAAACGCCATTTTATAGGCAGTAACCTTATACCCCCCTTATAGATCGGCTTCGTGAATGAGGCCTACTACTGGTAAGATTGACTTATTCTTAATAATATCTGTATAATTAAAATTATAATAATAGTATAAGGGTGTATTTTAAACATTTAAAATACTTGGTGGTTTAATCTATTAATTAAATTATACTCTTAATTTAATTAAACTTAAACCATGTCTTTATGGAATTATTAACTCTTTTAATTAAACACTTTAATTAATTTAATGAAGTCCATAAGGTTTGAATTTTTTAGCTTTAAAAAAAAGAGTTAATTTGGAATTAAATTGTAAGACTTTACAAATTCCAAAACATGACGGCAAGTTTTGAAACTATTTCAAGACTCTTCAAATTTGTAACTTATGAGTTTTAATGGTTCATAAAGTTGAAGAGTCTTCATTTTATGAAACCTACTATTCGTTAATGACAGATATTAAAGAAGTGACTTTTGGTTATCCATGACTAGAGGACAAGTTATGGACACCATCATTAACATTAAGATCATGAATTAAACAAGCATGTAGGTTACACACAATTCCTATGATTTTCTAAAACTCATAAGAACAAATATTAATATCAAACAATTTCAAGAAATCATATTACACATATAAAACTTGAGAATTGATAATAGTCATTTAAAATGGGTTAACATAATCATTACCACTTTGAAAAACAATTTTTTTACAAGTCCAAAACAGTTTGGGATAATGATTTTAATCCATTTCTAGCAACAAAACTCGAAAAAAACTGCCCAACACGCTCCTAATCGTCGAGTGCAAGAACCTACTCGACGAGTAGGATGAATTTTTTCATGGACTCGGTGAGTCCTCCCCATGAACTCGGCGAGTCCAGTTGTCAGTGAGCAGATTTTTCGATTTTTAAGCAGTTTTGCATCAAGTATACAGAAAACAATCCTAGGCTCTGATACCACTGATGGGTTTTGAGCATTCTAACACTTCCTAAGTGTACATGCAACCCTAATAACCTTGAATCTATGTTTTCTCTATATACGTGCAAATTTCTTTTTCAAGGTTATTTCCTAACTAGCATGGCATGTGGAATATATAAAACCTAAAACTAGTAGAAATACATACCTTGTTGTTGCTTGGATTCCTTCAAGACTTTGTGAGCCTAGCACCCCAAATGTTGTGCCTCAAATGCTTCACACAAGACTACAAACTTGGAATAACTTGAGAGAATGTCACTTAGCCTCAAAATTTGGTTATGCCCTCTTATGAATACCCTAGTGCCGATTTTGCATGCCATAGGGTTTCTTTTATAGTGTGTCATAATTAGAAGTTACAAATGTAAACCCTAATTGTCATGACTCTTCATTTCTCATGACCCATGGATTATTAACTCCCATAGACTATCCATGGAGCTCCATATGGTTATAACAAAACCCATAAACCATGGATCATTAATCCACCATAAAAGAATTGATGATTGTAATAATCAACCCTATAGATTTAATTAGTCTCACTTTGATCACCAAATTAATAGTACATTAATACTTGATCAATACTAATTAAATAATACTATTATTAATATATTAGAACTTATAATATATTAATAATCACAAGTGTACTTTCTCTTTTTTTTCTATCCAAGTATTGGAATGCCATGCAACCCAAATGGATCATGACGGGTCGGGTCAAGCACATACCAAATAAAGTTATGGACTTAGACACTATATCCAACACAAAGTTTATCTGTTAATTCTTGGATAAGAAGCGATATTTGGGCTCCTCGAAAGGGCTCGGTCAGAACAAAGTTGATCTGTTCACTTAAGTTATATGTCAAACAAATTGGAAATCTGGAAACAAACTGTTGGACAATAAGTAAGACATTGTTCCATGTAATTTCCCGGCTGATATCTAGAACAGAGGATTATATGATCACTTATCTTAAATGGAATATCATCATCATCTCAGCTCCGCGAGACCTTGAAAAAACAACGATTGTTGATCGGTTCCTGAAGTTATTCTTGCAGATATAGTTATTAAACTTATCCAAGTGCGAGACTGTTGGATTAGGTGTCTAAGTTCATAACTATTCAGGGATGAACTTGACCCGATCAGCATGGTCCATTTGGGTTGCATGGTATCATGCATTTGGATAGACTAAAATGAAAGAAATAAAACTTAAGGCTTATTAATATATTATAAGTTCTAATATATTTACAATATTATTTAATTAGTATTGATCAAGAATTAATTTGATATTAATTAAGTGATCAAAAGAAGACTAATTAAATATATGGGTTGATTGTGTAAATCACACATACTTGTATAGTGGGCTAATGCTCCATGGATTATCAAGTTGGGCTAAAACCCATAGGATGCTCCATGGTGTCTTTGAACCCATGGATCATGGAAACGAAGAGCCATGTCAATTAGAGTTTACTTGGTGTAACCCTAATTATGACACACTATATAAGCAACATGTTGTAGACCAAAATCGGCACTAGTGTAAGGAACAAGAGGGCATAGCTGATTCTATGTGTGTGACATTTCTCTCAAGTTTATTCCAATTGCATTTGGTATTGCATGATACATTTCAGGCATCACACTTGGGGTGCTAGGCACACATGGTTCTCAAGGAATCCAAAGTACTACAAGGTATGTTTTCTTACTATCTTTTATGATTAAAAGTTCCCTTGTATGCTAGATAGGTTAAGAACCATGGAAAATCAATTTTGCAAGTATCATAGATAAAACACAGATCCAAGGTTTCTAGGGTTGCATGTACACCATAGGAGTGTTAGAATGCTCAAAAACCAGCAACACAAAGTCACGCTCGCCCTCCAAGAGACTCTGGTTATAACTACATGCTACCATCGTACACTCAATAGGTGTCAACCGACACGTCTCACTAGATCCTTAATCAAATTTACGCAAAAAAAAGAACAAATAACATATAACGTATATTCCAGGCCCAATAAACATGTAAGTGGACAACTAAGGCCCACTAAGCATGTAAATCATTTCAAGGCTCAAAAGGAATATGAAAGTACATCTCGGGCCCAATATATATGTAAAAGGAAAACTAAGGCCCACTAAATATGTAAAAGGACACTAAGGCCCACTAAACATGTAAAAGGACACTAAGGCCCACTAAACATGCAAAAGGACAGTAAGGCCCACTAAGCATGTAAAATGACACTAAAGCCCAATAAACATGTATATTATTTATAGGTCTAATAAGGATGTATATATATATATATATATATATATATATATATATATATATATATATATATATATATATATATATAGTTTACATTAGTTAACAGGTCTACATGTTTTAAAAGTATATATAAGTTATGCAAATTTGCATCTAACACATGTATAAGAGCTTTTAGCATAATAAAAATAATTTCTTGTTTTTGAACTTTATGTCCCTATTTTTAGAAAAATTATAGGAAAATCATCGTAATTCTAAATTCCGATCCGTAAACCCTGAGAGTTTGGAAAATGAGTCTACTTTATTCAAAAACTTAAATGTCCTCAAAGCAGTGTGAAAATGTTCATATTCACAGACTCGTTCGAAATTATTCCGGAAATGATAGACAGTTTTGTAAAAATCGCCAAAATTGTAAAAAAATCATATGAACACGTGACAGTAGTCATTTTAAAGTTATAAGCGTGAACCATTTTCATGTAAAACAGTTTTGAAAAATATTTTCATTAAGGTGGTCAAAATAGTCCGTAATTAGACCAAAACATTCCTGATAAAAGCTGATTTTTTAATCTAAGTTATATATATTTGACAACAACACTTATTTTGCTATTTTGAGTGTATAATCCCAGATCTACAAGTTTACATTTAATATATATAATAACACATACTTTTCTCATGGTTTTTATGAACATCTAAGTGATAGAATTCATGTTCAAATGAAGATCTAAAAGTTAAACACATAACATAATGGTACATGCAAATATCCAACGGTTAAAAAAGATTTGAGTTGTATCCTCCCCTGAAAACATGAAAAATACAAAAGATATTGGGGTATGAAGCTCACCATGGGGTTCCCAAGATGTAGATGAAACTTTGAACCTAGCTTGAGTTCCTTGGGAGATCTAGAAATGGTGGTGGATCTAAGCTCCATATTCACGAAAATGGAGTTGTAAGAGGACCTTTTTTTTGTTTACAAAATTGAGTCTAGTTTGTCCTTCAATTTTTCTAGAACCTTTTTTTGTTTCTAACTAAAGTGAACCTCGTCTTTTACAATAACTGGTCAGAATATTACTACATTGATATGCAGTTTTGTAAAAATCATAAAGAATTGTAGAAACATCGTTTACACCTTTAAAAGCACTTTCTGGAAATCTAAAATTCTGAACTTTTGGCAAAGGTGAGTTAATCTTGTGAATTTTTAAAGTATTTTGTTAAGGAATTCTATATCTTAGATGGATTGGAATGAACCTAGGCTATTTAGGTTGCATGTCACCCAATTGTGCTTGATATGATATTGGTTGTTATGCTTCTTTATGTGTATGAGAATTTAGGATGCTATATGCTAGATTCTTATTCATTTTATGTGAGAGGTATGTTAGGGCCATAATAGAAAAAGTGCCTTCTGTTTATTTTAGGAGATGTATTCATGCCATGTTTTCTTTGAAACCCTTATCTATGATGATTAGTACAAAGCATGCTAGTCTTTTTGTCGAGCTGTAATGATGATATGAGCATGAACTTGTATTTGATCTAAAACGTTTTAACTTGTATTTACTTGTTTGGATGTTGACATGAAAAGTAATATGCTAGAAAAAGATGTTAAATAATATGCATGATTACTTAGGGAGGTGAAAGGTATAATTCCTTAAAAGATGAATTAATAATAAATTAATTAAAAGAGGAATACCCTAGAAGGAAGAAGGGTAGTGTTGGCTCCACGAGGAAAGCAAATGAGGGTGGGCTCATCGGGGAAGCCAACTAGGGTTGGATCTACGAGGAGAGCCAATAGGTTTTGGCTCTACGAGGATAGCCAAGTAGTGTCGTCGCAATGAGGATAGTCGGTTAGGGATGACTCTGTGAGGACAGTCAGTTAATGTTGGCTCTACAATGAAATCCAGTCGAATGGTTATTTTAGACGACCAGTTCGACACATGGTTCACCTAAAGATAGGTGAACTGGAGTGAAGTTGGCTCTATGAAGAAAGTCAACGTAAACATCATGTGGGATTTGGGAGGTGTAACGCGGTAGAATTGACACCGCTTGAACCGAACCCTAATGACAACGCATGTACTAGTATATGCATTGTTGGAATAGTGAATGCAGCGAATAGAGAGAATGTTACGGATGTGATTCGTTCCTTGTTTAGTGCAATTGGTCATGTCGGTCATGTTAGTAGTGAATGGGATACTTACCCTATGGTTACAGATGAATATATAGACTCATGAATAGGAAGTATTATAATAACAATTACAAAGATGATTAAGAGGGGAGTAATTGTTAATGATGAAAATGAAGATTAATATTATCTTATAATATTATAACGATGTATTATGTAATAACTAGTTACAAAGATGAACAATGAAAACTAACTAAAAGGCTCTAATGATGAATTATATTAATGAGCTTCACTTTGATGTTTGTGATGTATGTGTTGTAAGTAATGTATGTGATGATTATATGATGTTTCTAATGTCATGCTATGTGAGTTTTTGAATGTAGGCTTTTATGATATCTTGTCCGACCCATTTAGGATATGTGTGTTCCATTACACTATATTGTGATTTACTCACTTAGCTAATGCTGACACTTGTTTCTTTGCTTGTTATTTTCCTTGCATCGGAACAGGGAGCGTGATATGATGCATGGAGAGGATGGGGACATTTTAGGGTAGCTACATTAGTATATTTTAGCAATGATACCACTTTGGACATGTCGTTGATTTTATATTTACTTATGGTTTTGAGAACTAGTTTTTGGTTGGTTTTATGAACTTTAATTTTGATGAAGGATGTTTTTGGTAATAAGGTAACACTGGTGATGTTTTCATAAAATTAGACTTAGGCTAACGTATTCTATTAAATTAATGTTTAAAAAATAAAAAATAAAAATTGGGTGAAAAATCATGATGTTAAATGTTCTGATCAGATTCATGTTGTGATTGAACTGAATACAGAGGTCGTTATTTAGACTCACAGTGTAGATTGACATAAATAGGTGCTCTAGGATTCATAAGGGGGGGGGGTGAGAGTTTTAAGATATTTGCCTAACCTCAAGATCATTTATCATCACGAATTGATGTGTCAGTAAACCAAACACGCTCCATCAACAATGATAATTTTTGATTTGTCTATCACTCAACTTTAAAGTCCCAAATTAATGTACTGGTTAACCACGCACTCTCCACTAACGACAAATAAAGAGTGATGTGTGTTTTCATTGATTAATATACACTTTACATTTTTCCTAAAGTAACTAGAATGATTAATTTAAAGTGGGTTCTTGTACTTTATAATATCATAGTTTCAATGAGGTTAAGTCATATCTAACCTATTTGGCTAACGACCCTCCATCATACTAGGGAGCAGTGGGTTAGAGTGGATACCCATTCAAATGTCATAATATAGGTTGTTTCCTTATGCCCCCTTATAATATGGCTTCATGAATGAGGCCTACTATTGACTAGACTGACTTTTATTAAACATATAGTATTACACAATTGATATTACATAGTATAAGGTGTATTTTAAAACTTATTAAAATACTAGGTTTAAAAATTAATTTTTAAAATTAACAATTAATTAATTAATTTTAACCAATTAATGATTTACCAGTTATCCTTTAATAAACCAATTAAATTAATTTAAATCATTAAGGATTTAAGTAATTATCTTTATTTAAACAAATAATAAAATAATTCAAATTTAAATTGTTAGGGATTAAATAATTAACTTCACTTAAACAATTTATAAAATAAATCAAATTTAATCCTAATTCCAAGAACCCTTCTAATTTTCGAAAATAAGGATTTAGGGTTACTAGGCTTTTAATCAGCCAAATTTGAAAGCATTTAAAATTATAATTACAAGCAAGAAGAAGCTAGAAAGTCAAGCCTATTGAATGGTGGCAGAGGGAGTGGAGGTCTAAAAGTCATAAGAGAACATTATGCAAAGGGTTCGCGACCACAACACACTGTTGTCCCTTTTTTTCTTTCTTTTTCTTCGCAATAGGAGTAGCTGTAACTTAGCCATTTGATTGTACTCAGATCGAACATGGCAATGAATGTCAGTGTGCTCTCTGGGCCTTACTTCTTGATGATTGATCTACATTCTCAACTGATGACATTGAATGATTTGAGGACGTTAGGCGGCCAAGCATGCTTGCGCTTGGGCTGTTTCACCTTAGCTTGGGGTATAACGGTTCAAAGTAGGAAACTAGAAACCCAAAGCGACACCTACCAGTTTTCTAAAATAAGGGGTAGAGGCTAGGGTTTCAAGAACCCAAGTCTTTTGTGCAAAATTCAAGCCATTATGTAATGTCCCGAGAATCCTACTGTAAATGACGTTAGTTTTTGTTACTAGAATAATTATTTTTGAGTAAACTATTTCAGTTTAAAGGATTATAAATGTACATAAATTAAATAAAAATGGTGTTAATTAATACCTAAAAGAATGATCAAATATATTTACAATGTATATCACTTAATTAACTGTTCTTTTGAGTAAATATAATTTATTTGATGGTCTGAATGATGTGGAGGGACTGAATTGTCAATAAAAGAAATCTAGATCATCAAGTTATTAGGGTTATGGGTGCTTGCAATTAAATAAAGGAAATATGGGGGGTTGTTGTGAAAAATCATTTATAACTTCCAATGAGTATGCAATTAGATGAGAATTGAAGGAAGCGTACGTTTTTTTTTCTTGTGGCCATCAATGGAAGTTGTTGAAACCCTTCCTGATGTCAGTCTTGGGCTACAGTAATCAATCAAAAAACCCGAATCCAATTGCTTGGGCTATGAACGATAACTGTCGGCAATAGAGAAGGAAGAGGCAGGGAAGAGAGCGAGAGGTATTACAAGGTTGCGATCGAATCCTAGTTTCCCTCATGTGTGTGTTGTTGATCAGCAAGGAAGGAAGAAAAAAAGAATCAAATGTGAGTAGGAGCCAGGCAACAAGAACGATCGAGAGGGTGTAAGGCTCGTGTGATTTGATCAGGTTGATTGTTTACATTTTTTTGGTTGGGTGTTGAGTTCGATAGACATGAAAAGGGTGGAAGCGCTAAAATTGAGTCTCCAATCAGGTGTTGGAATCAACGGCTTATATTGGTAACTCCTTGATTCTTTATTCTTCATGTAATTATCTTACAGTCGCTTTCCAATTGGTATCAATAATCATGATTTCTTTTACTTCCTCCTTATGATTTCTTGAATGGACGAACTCCAGATTATATGAGGTATTAAATTAATTATTTTACTTTCAAAAATTCTCCTAGAAACGTCCTTTTACATGTTGGTGTTGGTGATTGGGAGTTGGTTGGATTAGTGAAGTCAAATGCTCTCTTTTCATGTTATTACTCGCACTTCTTTTATCTTAAATTCTAGTGGTTTCTTGTGTAATGATTTTTTGTCAAAGACTATGTTTTGAACTCTCCAAAAGGTCTTCAAAATAGTTTTTATAAGTGTCTTCATATATGGTTAATTGGTAGGATAAATTCAAACCTAAGTTGGTATTTATTTTTTAAACAATGTATTTTTTCTTTCCTTTAAAGACAATGTACTTTGGACCATGTTTGGAAGATGAAACTATCTTTTCACTCTCATGTTATATTTCTACTATTTTAAACTTGTTTTTCAGCTACTTGGTCAATTTGGGTAGTGACTGAATGGGCTGGGTGGTTAAAAAGCCTTTAAGACTCAAAGCTGGAAATTGCAAGAAATTGACAAATCTTCCTCTCGATTGGAAAAAATATAGAAAAGTCATTAGGAGTCTTTTTAATGATTCGTCAATCTCAAAGTTTACAAAATTGAGTCTAGTTTGTCCTTCAATTTTTCTAGGACCTTTTTTTGTTTCTAACTAAACTGAACCTCGTCTTTTACACCAACTGGTCAGAATATTACTACATTGATATGCAGTTTTGTAAAAATCATAAAAAATTGTAGAAACATCGTTTACACCTTTAAAAGCACTTTCTGGAAATCTAAAATTCTGAACTTTTGGCAAAGGTGAGTTAATCTTGTGGATTTTTAAAGTATTTTGTTAAGGAATTCTATATCTTAGATGGATTGGAATGAACCTAGGCTATTTAGGTTGCATGTCACCCAATTGTGCTTGATATGATATTGGTTGTTATGCTTCTTTATGTGTATGAGAATTTAGGATGCTATATGCTAGATTCTTATTCATTTTATGTGAGAGGTATGTTAGGGCCATAATAGAAAAAGTGCCTTCTGTTTATTTTAGGAGATGTATTAATGCCATGTTTTCTTTGAAACCCTTATCTATGATGATTAGTACAAAGCATGCTAGTCTTTTTGTCGAGCCGTAATGATGATATGAGCATGAACTTGTATGTGATCTAAAACGTTTTAACTTGTATTTACTTGTTTGGATGTTGACATGAAAAGTAATATGCTAGAAAAAGATGTTAAATAATATGCATGATTACTTAGGGAGGTGAAAGGTATAATTCCTTAAAAGATGAATTAATAATAAATAAATTAAAAGAGGAATACCCTAGAAGGAAGAAGGGTAGTGTTGGCTCCACGAGGAAAGCAAATGAGGGTGGGCTCATCGGGGAAGCCAACTAGGGTTGGATCTACGAGGAGAGCCAATAGGTTTTGGCTCTACGAGGATAGCCAAGTAGTGTCGTCTCAACGAGGATAGTCGGTTAGGGATGACTCTGTGAGGACAGTCAGTTAATGTTGGCTCTACAATGAAATCCAGTCGAATGGTTATTTTAGACGACCAGTTCGACACATGGTTCACCTAAAGATAGGTGAACTGGAGTGAAGTTGGCTCTATGAGGAAAGTCAACGTAAACATCATGTGGGATTTGGGAGGTGTAACGCGGTAGAATTGACACCGCTTGAACCGAACCCTAATGACAACGCATGTACTAGTATATGCATTGTTGGAATAGTGAATGCAGCGAATAGAGAGAATGTTACAGATGTGATTCGTTCCTTGTTTAGTGCAATTGGTCATGTCGGTCATGTTAGTAGTGAATGGGATACTTACCCTATGGTTACAGATGAATAGATAGACTCATGAATAGGAAGTATTATAATAACAATTACAAAGATGATTAGGAGGGGAGTAATTGTTAATGATGAAAATGAAGATTAATATTATCTTATAATATTATAACGATGTATTATGTAATAACTAGTTACAAAGATGAACAATGAAAACTAACTAAAAGGCTCTAATGATGAATTATATTAATGAGCTTCACTTTGATGTTTGTGATGTATGTGATGTAAGTAATGTATGTGATGATTATATGATGTTTCTAATGTCATGCTATGTGAGTTTTTGAATGTAGGCTTTTATGATATCTTGTCCGATCCATTTAGGATATGTGTGTTCCATTACACTATATTGTGATTTACTCACTTAGCTAATGCTGACACTTGTTTCTTTGCTTGTTATTTTCCTTGCATCGGAACAGGGAGCGTGATATGATGCATGGAGAGGATGGGGACATTTTAGGGTAGCTACATTAGTATATTTTAGCAATGATACCACTTTGGAGATGTCGTTGATTTTTCATTTACTTATGGTTTTGAGAACTACTTTTTGGTTGGTTTTATGAACTTTAATTTTGATGAAGGATGTTTTTGGTAATAAGGTAACACTGGTGATGTTTTCATAAAATTAGACTTAGGCTAACGTATTCTATTAAATTAATTTTTAAAGAATAAAAAATAAAAATTGGGTGAAAAATCATGATGTTAAATGTTCTGATCAGATTCATGTTGTGATTGAACTGAATACAGAGGTCGTTGTTTAGACTCACAGTGTAGATTGACATAAATAGGTGCTCTAGGATTCATAAGAGGGGGGGGGGGGGGGTGAGAGTTTTAAGATATTTGCCTAACCTCAAGATCATTTATCATCACGAATTGATGTGTCAGTAAACCACACATGCTCCATCAACAATGATAATTTTCGATTTGGCCATCACTCAACCTGATAGTCCCAAATTAATGTGCTGGTTAACCACGCACTCTCCACTAACGACAAATAAAGAGTGATGTGTGTTTTCATTGATTAATAGACACTTCACATTTTTCCTAAAGTAACAAGAATGATAAATTTAAAGTGGGTTCTTGTACTTTATAATATCGTACTTTCAATGAGGTTAAGTCATATCTAACCTATTTGGCTAACGATCCTCCATCATACTAGGGAGCAGTGGGTGAAAGTGGACACCCATTCAACTGTCATAATATAGGTTGTTTCCTTATTCCCCATTATAATATGGCTTCATGAATGAGGCCTACTATTGACTTGACTGACTTTTCTTAAACAAATAGTATTACACAATTAATATTACATAGTAAAAGGTGTATTTTAAAACTTTTTAAAATACTAGGTTTAAAAATTAATTTTTAAAATTAACAATTAATTAATTAATTTTAACCAATTAATGATTTACCAGTTATCCTTTAAAAAACCAATTAAATTAATTTAAATCATTAAGGATTTAAGTAATTATCTTTATTTAAACAAATAATAAAATAATTCAAATTTAAATTGTTAGGGATTAAATAATTAACTTCACTTAAACAATTTATAAAATAACTCAAATTTAATCCTAATTCCAAGAACCCTTCTAATTTTCGAAAATAAGGATTTAGGGTTACTAGGCTTTTAATCAGCCAAGTTTTAAAGCATTTAAAATTGTAATTACAAGCAAGAAGAAGCTAGAAAGTCAAGCCTATTGAATGGTGGCAGAGGGAGTGGAGGTCTAAAAGTCAGAAGAGAACACTATGCAAAGGGTACGCGACCACAACACACTTTTGTCCCTTTTTTTCTTTCTTTTTCTTCGCACTAGGAGTTGCTGTAACTTAGCACTTTGATTATACTTAGATCGAACATGGAAATTAATGTTAGTGTGCTCTCTGGGCCTTACTTCTTGATGACTAATCTACATTCTCAGCTGATGACATTGAATGATTTGAGGACGCTGGGCGGCCAAGCTTGCATGCGCTTGGGCTGTTTCGTCGTGGCTTGGGGTATAACGGTTCGGAGTAGGAAACTAGAAACCCAAAGCGACACCTACCAATTTTCGAAAATAAGGGGTAGAGGCTAGGGTTTCAAGAACCCAAGCCTTTTGTGCAAAATTGAAGCTATTATGTAATGTCCCGAGAATCCTACCGTCAATGACGTTAGTTTTCGTTACTCGAATAATTATTTTTGAGTAAACTATTTCAGTTTAAAGGATTATAAATGTAAATAAATTAAATAAAAATGGTGTTAATTGATACCTAAAGGAATGATCAAATATATTTACAATTTATATCACTTAATAAACTGGTCTTTTGAGTAAATATAATTTATTTGATGGTCTGAATGATGTGGAGGGACTGAATTGTCAATAAAAGAAATCTAGATCGTCAAGTTATTAGGGTTACGGGTGCTTGCGATTAAATCAAGGAAATATGGGGGGCTGTTGTGAAAAATCATTTATAACTTCCAATGTGTATGCGATTAGATGAGAATTGAAGGAAGCGTACGTTTTTTTCTTGTGGCCATCAATGGAAGCTGTTGAAACCCTTCCTGATGTCAGTCTTGGGCTGCAGTAATCGATCAAAAAAACCCGAATCCAATTGCTTGGGCTATGAACGATGACTGTCGGCAGTAGAGAAGGAAGAGGCAGAGAAGAGAGTGAGAGGTATTACAAGGTTGCGATTGAATCCTAGTTCCCTCATGTGTGTGTTGTCGATCAGCGAGGAAGGAAGAAAAAAAGAATCAATTGTGAGTAGCAGCCAAACAAGAACGATCGAGAGGGTGTAAGGCTTGTGTGATTTGAGCAGGTTGATTGTTTTCATTTTTTTGGTTGGGTGTTGAGTTCGATCGACATGCAAAGGGTGGAAGCACTAAAATTGAGTCTCCAATCAGGTGTTAGAATCGGCGGCTTATATTGGTAACTCCTTGATTCTTCATTCATCATGTAATTATTGTCTAGTTGCTTTCCAATTGGTGTCAATAATCATGATTTCTTTTACTTCCTCCTTATGATTTCTTGAATGGACGAACTCCAGATTTTATGAGGAGTTTAATTAATTATTTTACTTTCAAAAATTCTCCTAGAAACGTCCTTTTACATGTTGGTGTTGGTGATTGGTAATTGGTTGGATTGGTGAAGTCAAATGCTCTCTTTTGGTGTTATTACTCGCACTTCTTTTATCTTAAATTCTAGTGGTTTCTTGTGTAATGATTTTATGTAAAAGACTATGTTTTGAACTCTCCAAAAGGTCTTCAAAATACTTTTTTATAAGTGTGTTCATATATGGTTAATTGGTAGGATAAATTCAAACCTAAGTTGGTATTTCTTTTTTAAACAATGTACTTTTTCTTTCCTTTAAAGACAATGTACTTTGGACCATGGTTGGAGGATGAAACTATCTTTTCACTCTCATGTTATATTTCTACTATTTTAAACTTGTTTTTCAGCTATTTGGTCGATTTGGGTAGTGACTGAAAGGGTTGGGTGGTTAAAAAGCCTTTAAAACTCAAAGTTGGAAATTGCAAGAAATTGACAAATTTTCCTCTCGATTGGAGAAAATATAGAAAAGTCATTAGGAATCTTTTTAATGATCCGTAAATTCTCAAAGTTTGCAAAATTGAGTCTAGTTTGTCCTTCAATTTTTCAACGACCTTTTTTTCATTCTAACTAAAGAATTGTAGAAACATCGTTTACACCTTTAAAAGCACTTTATGGAAATATATAATTTTGAACTTTTGGCAAAGGTGAGTTAATCTTGTGGATTTTTAAATTATTCTGTTAAGGAATTCTTTATCTTAGATGAATTGGAGTGAACCTAGGCTATTTAGGTTGCATGTCACCCAATTGTGTGTGATATGATATTGGTTGTTATACTTCTTTATGTGTATGAGAATTTAGGATGCTATATGCTAGATTCTTATTCATTTTATGTGAGAGGTATGTTAGGGCCATAATAGAAAGAGTGCCTTGTGTTTATTTTAGGAGATGTATTCATGCCATGTTTTCTTTGAAACCCTTATCTATGATGATTAGGACAAAGCATGCTAGTGTTTTTGTCAAGCCGTAATGATGATATGAGCATGAACTTGTATGTGATGTAAAACGTTTTAACTTGTATTTACTTGTTTGGATGTTTACATGAAAAGTAATATGCTAGAAAAAGATGTTAATAAATATGCATGATTACTTAGGGATAATAAATTAATTAAAAGAGGAATAGCCTAGCGGGAAGAAGGGTAGTGTTGGCTCCACGAGGAAAGCAAATTAGGGTTGGCTCATCGGGGAAGCCAACTAGGGTTGGCTCTACGAGGAGAGCCAATAGGTGTTGGCTCTATGAGGATAGCCAAGTAGTGTCGTCTCAACAAGGATAGTCGGTTAGGGCTGACTCTATGAGGAAAGTCAGTTAATGTTGGCTCTACAATGAAATCCAGTCGAATGGTTATTCTAGACGACCAGTTTGACACATGGTTCACCTAAAGATAGGTGAACTAGAGTGAAGTTGGCTCTACGAGGAAAGCCAACGTAATCATCATGCGGGATTTGGGAGGTGTAACGTGGTAGAATTGACACCACTTGAACCGAACGCTAATGACAACACATGTACTAGTATATGCATTGTTGGAATAGCAAATGCAGTGAATAGAGAGAATGTTACGGATGTGATTCGCTCCTCGTTTAGTGCAGTTGGTCATGTCGGTGACATTAGTAGTGAATGAGATACTTACCCTATGGTTTTGAAATAAACAAAATTTTCATGTATTCAGGAAAATGTCTAGAACACCTGCAAACAACGAGTCAGGCGGAGCAGGTTATAACCAGATTGCACAAGAGGGACGTATTCCTTTCATCTTGCAGACGAAATTGAATGATCGTCAACCATGTGCGCAACAGACTCATAGTGAGCTCGGCCAACCATCATGGAGCGATGGCAGTGATGGGAGTGCCACCATTATTGTCGACCTAGAGGAACGATCGAAGAGATGTGACGAGGATATGGGGGCTAGGGTTGCCAATATTTCACAGTTGAAGCAAGCAATGCAAGCCGTAGGACTACTACATGTAGAGGGTGGTGTTGTAGGGGGAGTTAGTGAAGAGATTACCGAGAGTCGCTCATTGCGCAGGGATCCAATTGTAAGGGAGCCAATTAGGAGGGAACTGTTTGGAGGGTTTGCATGCCGCCAAGGCAAAACCTTCAAGGAGCTCATGGATTGCAAGCCACTGAAGTATCGTGGGGGTGAGAAAGCTTTAGACTGCTTAAACTGGATTATGAAGATGAAACAAGCCTTCCGCTCAGGGGACTTTACTAAGCAACATATGGTTAACAATGTTCCGAGGATGAAGCGTTACAGTGGTGGATTATGATTGACATGAGACTTAATAATGCTGCTCGAGATGCTATGACTTGGGAAATATCCAGCAAGAAGGTGGAAGAACGTTCCTGTAGCGAGTGAAGCAAGTAAGAGATCGAGCTGGACTTTCTTGCCCTGAAAAAGGGAAACATGTCGATAGATCGATACAACACAACCTTTTACTAAAAAGTTGTAGTTTGCCACAAATTATTGCTCTGCTGAGGAGAAGACGTTTCGATGCTATGTGGAGGGATTACCATATGAGTATTGAGATATGGTTAGGTCGAAGGCTACTTTGATTGAAGCTATGGGTGAGGCACATAATATTGAGAAAGATATCGCAGTTTGTGATAGTAGTATAGGAAAAGGAGGCGATGAAAGGAAATGGGATGGGTTTTCTGACTTAATTATCAAAGAAGAAGAATAGTCAACACAAGGAGAAGGGTGACAAGGAGGTTGTTAGGAGCATTTCCACTTGTAGACGTTGTTGCAAGCCGGGACACAAGCAGGAAGAATGTAAGAGTCCTGATTTGTTATGTTATAACTGTAGGGAAACTGGCCACATTAGTTGCTTGTACCCAAATGTGAAGTTTGAAATAGATACTGATGGTAAGAAGACTGATGCACCAAAGGTGCAAGCATGAGCACTTCAGATGACTGCCGAGGAGGTTATACACGATGGTGAGGTTACTCTCAGAACTTTTCATCTAAGTTTTTTGTTTGCTATATATAAGAGTGTTTGATGCTAGCGGTGGTAGATCCTTTGTGTTTGCTATTTTTGTACTTGTTTTGTGTTAATTCCGAGTTTTTCTAAATTTTTGTGTTAGACATTGTGTTAATGGTAAAGAATCTGGTTTTCATGTTTGGGGAAATATGCAATGAGTGTTCAAATGTGATTGTTGAACAAAATTTTTCCCTTTGACTTGGACTCTGATCGAGATTAAGTTTTGCGATGTTGACATTGATATGTTTTGCCTGACTGCCAGTCATACTGGGATTCTATACGCTAAAAGCATGTACGAGTTCCGCCTTTCATGTGAGGGTATGTCTATTTTGTGAGGACAGAACGCTAGGTTTCGTTTCCATCATTTTTACTTTGTAATGAGCAAGTTTTTAGCTAAGAGGTGTGAGATTCCTATTACTCGTGTGATGGAGGGCTCAAGGTAAGCAATGGCAATCTTTTGTGGAGGTGGTCAAAGAGTTTCAGCTGTAGATCGGTAAAGGGTGGTATTGGAAGGCTCACCTTGGATGAGAAATACTTGTGACAACCTAGGCATGTTCAGAGCCGGAGGACTTGTTCTTAGACAAGTGATGAGTCGTCTTGTCGATACACGAGAAGGGAGGGTTGGTAAATATATGCTCTAGAGAAAGGTCAAGCAGTGATGAATGAAATGATTCAAACTCATCAAAGTCCAATGGAAGGATGGGTATGAGTCAGAAGTGACCTAGGTGGTTGAAAAAGACATGAAGGTTTGTTACACTAAGTTGTTGGTAATGGTATCTGATTTCGAGGACATAATCTTTTTAAGGAGGGTAGAATTGCAACGTCCCGAGAATCCTACCGTCAATGACATTAATTTTGGTTACTAGAATAATTATTTTAGAGTAAACTATTTCAGTTTTAAGGATTATAAATCGAAATAAATTAAATAAAAAGGGTGTTATATAATACCTAAAAGAATGATCAAATATATTTAAAATGTATATAACTTAATTAACTTGTCTTTTGAGTAAATAAAATTTATTTCATTGTGTAAATGATGTTGAGGGACTGAAGTGTCAATAAAAGAAAGTTAGATTGTCAAGTTATTAGGGTTAGTGCTATTTGCGATAAAATCAAGGAAATATGGAGGTTTGTTGTGAAAAATCATTTATAACTCCAAATGAGTATGCGATTCAATGAGAATTGAAGGTACCGTGCGTTTTTTTCTTGTGGCCATTGACGAAAGCTATTAATACCCTTCCTCGGGCGTGTTTGGCTTAGCTTTTAAAAGCTCAAAAGTTCTTTTCCAAAAAGTTACAAAAAGTCAGGATTTCCTGACTTTTCCAAAAAGTTGTTTTTCCTTGTATTAAAACTCCAAAAGTTACTAGTTTTCCAAACATTTTTTTTTCTTTTACAAAAAGGACTTTTGGCTGTGAAAAGCTAAGCCAAACACCCATCTCATGTCATTCTTCGGTTACAGTAATTGATCAAAAAAAAAAACTTGAATCCAATTGCTTGGGCTATGAAGTGCGACTATCGGAAATAGAGAAGCACGAGACAGAGACAAGCGTGAGAGGGATTACAAGGTTGCGATCGACTCCTACTTTCCTTCATGTGTGTGTTGTCGATCAACATGGAAGGAAGAAAAAAAAAAAGAATTGAACGTGAGGAGGAGCAAGGCAGCAGGAACGATTGAGAGGGTGTAACGCTGGTGCGATTTGAGCAAGTTTGTTGTTTTTTTTTGGTTAGGTGTTGAGTTCAATCGGCAGGCAAGGGAATATTGAGTCTCCAATCGGTTGTTGGAATCAACCTCTTATATTGTTAACTCCTCGATTCTTCATTCTTCATGCAATTGTTTTCCAATTGGTATCATTAATCAAGGCTTCTTTTACTTCCTCCTTATGATTTCTTGACTGGACGAACTCTAGATTTTATGAGGTATTTTATTAATTAGTTTAATGTCAAAATTGTCCTAGAAACGCCCTTTTACATGTTGTTGTTGGTGATTGGGAGTTGGTTGGATTGGTGAAGTCAAATGTTCTCTTTTGGTGTTATTACTCACAATTCTTTTATCTTCAATTCAAGTGATTTCTTGTGTAACGATTTTATGTGAAAGACTATGTTTTGAACTCTCTAAAAGGTCTTCAAAATAGTTTTTATAAGTGTCTTCATATATGGTTAATTGGTAGGTGAAATTCAAACCTAAGTTGGTATTTCTTTTTTTAACAATGTATTTTGTCTCTCCTTTAAAGACAATGTACTTTGGAACATGGTTGGAGGATGAAACTATCTTTTTATTCCCATGTTGTATTTCTACTGTTATAAACTTGTTTTTCAACTATTTGGTTGATTTTGGTGGTGACTTAACGGGTTAAGTGGTTAAAAAGCTTTTACAACTCAAAGTTGGAAATTGCAAGAAATTGAAAAATCTGCCCCTAGATTGGAAAAAATATAGAAAATCATCATGAGTCAGTTTAATAATCCATAAATTCTCATGGTTTTAATTTTGAGTCTAGTTTTTCATTGAATTTTTCCAGGACATGTTACCACCAACTAAGGTGAAAATCGCATTTTTCACCAACTGGTCACAATATAGCTGCATTGATATGTGGTTTTGTAAATATCATAGAGAATTGTAGAAAACTAGGTTAGACCTTTAAAAGAACTTTCTAGAAAGATAAAATTTTAAAACTTTGAAATATGAAATAAAACTAAAAAAATTTGCAGGTCTAAATGGTGCTAAAATTGCCCTAAGAAGTTGTTTGTTGTAGGTTCAAAACTGGGAGTTTTGTTTGATATTTAATTTATGTGTTTAGGTTATGGAATTGTCACCTTTGGCATTGTAGAGCTCCAATAACATTTTATTTGTGTTGTAATAGGGGAAATGGTGATACTTCAACTCTTACAAGTGTTGAAGTGTGAGGAGCACACGCCTTTGGGAAAGGTGAGTTAATCTTGTGGAATTTTAAAGTATTTTGTTAGGTAATTCCATATCTTAGATGGATTGGAATGAACCTAGGCTATTAAGGTTTCATGTACCCCTATTGTGTGTGATATAATATTGGTTGTTATGTTTCTTTATATGTATGAGAATTTAGGATGTTATATGCTAGATTCTTATTCTTTTTATGTGAGAGGTGTGTTAGGGTCATCATAGAAAGAGTGTCTTGTGTTGATTTTAAGTGATCTATTAATGCCATGTTTTCTTGGAAACCCTTATCTGTGATGATTAGACCAAATCATGCTAGTGATTTTGTCAATCCATAATGATGATATGAGCATGAACTTGTATGTGGTTTAACATGTTTTAACTTGTATGTTTTACTTGTATTCACTTGTTTGAATGTTTACATGAGAAGTAATCTGCTAGAAAAAGATGTTAATAAATATGCATGATTACTTAGGAGGTCAAAGGTGTAATTCCTTCAAATATGAATTAATAATAAATAAATTAAAAGGGGAATACCCTAGCGGGGCGAAGTGTAGTGTTGGCTCCAAGAGGAAAGCAAATTAGAGTTGGATCATCAAGGAAGCCAAATATGGTTGGCTTTACGAGGAGAGACAATAGACGTTGGCTCTACAAGGATAGCCAAGTAGTGTCGACTCAACGACGATAGCCGATTAGGGTTCACTCTATAAGGAATGTCAATTAATGTTGGATCTACAATGAAATCTAGTCGAATGGTTATTCTACACATCCAGTTCTACACATGGTTCACCTAAAGATAGGTGAACTGGAGTGATGTTGGCTCTATGAGCAAAGCCAACATAAACATCACGTGAGATTTGGGTGGTGCAATGCAGTAGAGTAGGCATCACTTGAACCAAACCCTAATGACAACGCATGTACTACTATATGCAACGTCAGAGTAGTAAACATAGCGAATCAGGAGAAATGTTGCAGATGAGATTCACGCCTCTTTTAGTGCACAGGGTCATGTCAGTCATGTTAGTAGTGAATGGGATATTTACCCTAGGGTTATGGATGAAGATATAGACTCATGAATAGGAAGTATTATAATGAAAAGTACAAAGATGATTAAGAGGAGAGTAATTTTTAATGATGAAAATGAAGATTAATATTATCTTATAATATTAATGAGCTTCACTTTGATGTTTGTGATGTATGTGATGTAAGTGGTTATGTGATGTAACTAATGCATGTGATGATTATATGGCGTTTCTAATGTCATGCTATGTGAGTTTTTGAATGTAGGTTTTTATGATATCTTGTCTGACCCATTTAGGATATGTGTCCATGACACTTTACTGTGATTGACTCACTTAGCTTTATGCTGACACTTGTTTCTTTGCTTGTTATTTGCCTTGCATCAGAATATGGAGCGTGATATGATGCCTTGGGAGGATGGGGACTTTTTGGGGTAGTTACATTAGTATATTTTAGCAATGATACCACTTTGGACATGTTGTTTAATTTTCATTTACTTATAGTATTGGGAATTTGTTTGTGGTTGGTTTTATGAATTTTAATTTTGATGAAGGATGTTTTTGGTAATAAGGTAACACTGGTGATGTTTTAATAAAATTTGAAAATAAGACTTTGGCTAACGTATTCTATTAAATTAATAGTTAAAAAATAAAAAAATTGGGTGAAAAATCATGATGTTACAAGTTCATATCAAAGTCATGTTGTGAGTGAACTTAATACAGATGTCGGTGTTTAGACTTAAAGTGTAGATTGAATCAAGTAAGTGCTCTAGGATTCTTAGGGTGGGGGGGTGTTGAGAGTTTTAGGATATTTTCCTAAATCTTGTTTGCCTAACCTTCCTGAATATTGTGAAATAAATAAAATATTCCTCTATTCAGGAAAATGTCTGGAACACCTGCAAACACTAAGTTAGGCGGAGCATGCTATAACTAGAATGCACAAAAGGGACGTATTCCTTTCTGAAAAGAAGAAAGACAAGTTTAGATTAGATATAAATATAGTCTTTAATAAAACACCCAAATGTAATATTAAGGCTAGGACCCGACACAATATTTTATAACTTAGAAGAAGGATGCCGTAATCCAATCTATAAAATATTTGAAGGTAGGTGAATGACGATTCATCAATTTCCACCATGAAAAACGAAATAAATTATTTGGTGTTAATTGGTTTTAAAACTCCTAGATTATTTGTGATTCATTGAACTTTTCAATGGCATGTTTCAATCTCGAGTCTGCCCTTCAGGTTTTGTGACTGGGATGTCGAGGATCACAAAACAAGGTGTGAAGTAACCATGCAAATTACTTGGTACCCTTAATATTTACCCCTCAGTCGATGTGTCGGTTAACCACACGCGCTCCATCGATACTATGATAAATTTTAAGTTACCATTTTCCTACCTTGTTAATTCTAGGTTAGTGTGCCGGTTAACCACACACGCTCCACTAACGACTTAATCAAAGTGCAAAGTGTAATTTCATGGGTTAGCACCTTATTCACATTTTCCTAAAGTAACTAAAATTGAGAATTTATAAAAACATTTAGTTACTCTATATTCATCATACTTTAAATGAAGATTTAAAGTCTTTGTCTTACCCGTTCGGCTAACGACCCACCACCAATCAAGGAAGCGGTGGGTGAGAGTGGACACCCATTAAACTGCCATTTTATAGGCAGCAACCTTATACCCCCCTTATAGACCGACTTCGTGAATGAGGCCTACTAACGGTAAAACGACTTATTCTTATAAGGGTTGAAATTTAACTTTTTACAATTCTAGGGGGTTTAGAACTAAAGTTTTTAAAGTGACTTTACGTGTTCCAAAACTTGAGGGCAAGTTTTTTTACTTTCAAAACCTTTCATCTTTCATAACTTATGAGTTAATGGTTTATTAAAATGAGAGACTTTTCATTTTATGTAACCTATGTGTTTCTTTAATGGACTTTAAAAGAATGAATTTTGGTAATCTATAACTTGAGGACAAATTATGGATTCCATTAAAGCACATAATAATCAAGAATTAAACTAACAAGCAAGTTACAAATAATTCATATGATCATCTAAACTCATAAGTTCATGAACATGCATATAAAAAATTTCAAGAATCATAAATTAACCATATAAAACTTGAAATTTTGATAATAGCCATTAAAAATGGATTAGCATAACCATTACACCATCTAAAACAAGTTTTATAACACCAAAACAATTTAGGGTAATGTTTCTAGTCTATTTCCAGCAGCAAAACTCGAAAATCTGCATTCTGGGGCTCCTACTCATTGACTGCACGAACCTACTCGACGAGTAGGATGAATTTACTCATGGACTAATCGAGTCCCCCCATGGACTCGGTGAGTTAATGCTGCAGAATGGAGAAAACTTGAGTTTTTCAACAATTTGCATCAAGTATCAAATAAACAAGCCTAGGCTCTGATACCACTATAGGGTCTTGAGCATTCTAACACTCCTATGGTGTACATGCAAACCTAGAAACCTTGGATCTATGTTTTACTATGATACATGCAAATTTTCTTTTCCAAGGTTCTTAACCTAATTAGCATGGCATGGGGAACTTTGAAACTTAATAAGCTAGTAGAGTTACATACCTTTTAGTAGTGGTTGATTGCTTGGAGTTTGAGAGCCTCACACCAATAATGTGGATGCCTCAAATGGAAGTCAAAAGTCACCACAAACCTTGGAAACTTGAGAGAATAGTAGAACTCTTCTTGAAATTGGCCTACCCTTGTTCTCAGAAAAACTAGTGCCATTTCAAGAGCCAATGACTCCTTTTTATAGTGTGGTGGATTAGGGTTACGTCCATGTAAACCCTAATAGTACCCATGACCTTTCATTTCCATGAGATCCATCAGTTAAAGCTCCATGGACTATCCATGGACTTACCATGCAAGCGTAGCCCATTCTAAATAAGCACTTAGCCCACACTATATAAATACAAGAGTCTATATTTAATTAGTCACAATTTTGATTAGTAAATTAATTCTAAATTAATATTAGATCAATACTAATTAAATAATATGATTTCTTATTAATATATTAGAACTTATAATATATTAATAAATCATAACTTATACTATTCTCAAAAGATTATCCATATAAATTGTTCGGGTGAAGTGCAACCCAAATGGACCATGTCGATTCGGGTCAAGTACATCTCAAATATAGTTATGGACTTAGACACCTTATCCAACTGTTCCTTTATTTAAAAATTAAACGAAATTTTATGTCAGTATTTTTGGATTGTTACAAGCTTTTCCCCATAAAAGGTTCTCTATGTACGTTGAAATCTAAATTATTGAGAATCAAAAACTTTGTCAGATTACTTGCACATTATGGTGATTGATTCCTGATTGTTCTTTAGATTCCGCATTCGTCATCTCGTCTTTATGACTAACAAGTGGTATAAGAGCCAGTGGGAAGGGTTTGATTCTCTCAGGGAGCAATTTATGTGGGGGATTATTGGGGGTCAGAAATGGCATCGACCAAGTCCTCGCACGATGTTGGAGTGCAACAATCGAATGTATGGTCCTGGAGGGCTGAATCTTCTATATGAGTAAGTTTGTGCCATTTATAACACTAATTGGGTTTAGATCAACTGGTAGAGAAGATGCCCAACAAGTGGTATCAAAGCCAGTGGCAAGGTTTCGCTTCTCTCAGGGAGCAATTTTTGAGTGGGGGGGGGGGGTACTGGATGTGTGCGCGGAGCGTACCAAGTAACTTGGTTGTGGTTGGTCCATGAGTATGTCGAGCATACTAAGGGGTACGCAGGGCGTACTCCCTTTAACACCAAACCCTAATTTTGGGGTTTTACCCCTATATAAGCATCATTATAACCTTCCTTTGGGTCTTTTAAGTCAGCTTCCATCCCATTTAGCATACATTGAAACCCAAGAGTGCCTTGAGTGAGTTTTGTAGCTTGGAAGAGAGTTTAAGGTGGTTTGTGTAAGAGAAGAGGAAAGTTGTAGACTCATTTCTTGGAGAGGAGCTTAGAGATCCAATTTTAGCACCTTCATTTCGTGAAATTGTGGGTATAAAGTCCCTATCTTTTCTACTCATTGTATAGATCTTCTTTTAGGCTTGTTTATAGTCATTTTAGCCTCTTTAGGTTGGTCCTTGTGAGATAAGGTTGTTTCAGAGGCAAAACTTTGTAGATCTGGACGTTTGAGGTGTCCCAAAGGCATAAAAATTTGATCTTATGGTTTATTTGGACTCAAGCATGTGTTAAGACCTTTCATTCAGCTCTTTTGAGCTCTAGAGCCCCATTAAGCCATGCATGCAAGTAAAGTTGCCAACTTTTCATGTTAAGTCATCCATATGAATCAGATCTGAGAGTTTGGAGCAAGGACTTAAGTGGTTAAGTACTTAATGGAGAAAATTAGGTTCATGGGAGTATATTGGGCGTACGCATCTGGTAAGTTGCGCGTACAGGCCCCAATGGGTGTACCAGTTGAGTACGCAGAGCCTACTTGGTCTGGTTGACTTTTCTTGCTTTGTTGACTTGTCGTCCATGGATCGTTGACCAGAAGTTTGACCAAGGTTGATCATTGATTATTTTGATCCTTTTAGAATATTGGGCCTTCTTCGGTTAGGCCCATGATGGGAATAAGCCCAATTTGGATATTTGGGTCTTCTTGGGGCTTGCGGTGACATTTCAAGGTTTGGGCTTATGATGCTAGTGGATTGGTCTTTGGATTTATTTCAAGTAAGAAAAAAGTGTAAAACGGACTTTTACTGTCACACCCCCAAACCAAGGATGGCGGAAATGTCCGGGGGTGGCGCACTTCATATGTAATATCATAACGAGTATAATAGTGCTCAAAGTAAATACAACCATCATAAATATAATTGAGAAAGTTACAATGTAGCATGTGTTCACATATTTCAAAATCTATTACATTATGATGACAAAATAAAATGTTTGACGTCTGAGCGTCCCATTCTTAAAAGCTGTTGTTTATTTGGTTCACTAATTTCCTGAGAATACAAGTAGTTTCAGAAAAGTGTCAACAATTAAGTTGGTGAGTTCATAAGCTTTTGAACGCGGTGTTTGAATGTCTTTCCTTTTAAAAGTAATGCTTGTTCCAGAAAAATCCAATATTTCCCTTATAAAATGCATTGTGATCTTAAAAGTAAACACCGAAATGTACAAGTATTTAACCATTCTTAAATAATTTATGCAAGTTTAAATCGACATAAACTCGTTTAATTGGAAGTAAAACCCGTAAATCTTATGTTTTGTTAATACCCCATGTGAGTTATTATAACCATACTATGACTTAGACGGCCTCGTAATACGACGTTTTTCATGCGTCGCAAAGTTAAATGACACTTGTCACCCCGGACTTGTCGGTCTAGCTGTTGCATGTAGCTCAGGTGTGCGTTTGTCAGACCCAATATAGATCTATACACAACTATCACGCTCTCCCTACAAGAGACTCTGGCTACAATTTAAAGGACTTTTGATTTTGTAACTTTGGAAATAACGTGAAGCGAATGTCTCACAAATTTATTAATTAACAGATTTACGTGAACTGAACTGAAAACCCCTTTTTGTGTAAACCCGATACTTTGTATTCGCACCTCATTTATATGAACTAAAAACCTTTGGTAATGAGTTTGAAATGTAAATGAAACATAAACTATACCTATTATAGTTTAACATAATTGTTTATAATGTATATGAAACATAAACTATACTTACTATAGTTTATCATAAGTGTTTGTAATGTATACGAAACATAAACTATACCTATTATAGTTTATCCAAAACGTTTGTAATGTAAAAGAACCCTTTTCTATGTAAGTCGAATGTTTAGCAAAAATATAACTATGTTTATCATGCCTTATCTTGTACTATTGGTAATGATAGAGGATTCTTACAAATCAGTGAGCATTTTCTATTATATAATTATACCACAACAAGAAACTCATGTAAAATATGAAATCCTCAAAGATTAACACTTTGCTCAACATGTTACAAAGTGTGATGAAAGTTATAAGTTGTTAAGTTGTTTCTAAGATTTCTACACCGTCTTGGAAAAATCACAGAGAAATCATACGAAGTCAAAAACTAAATCCATAAAATATGAGAGTTTAGAAAATGTGTCTAGTTTGTTCATAAATTTTATTATGATTTTTAGAAGTCTCTAACTAGTGTAAAAACGTTCATATTAACAGACTGGTCGGAATTCGTAGCTACAGTGATAGGGAGTTTTGTAAAAATCACCATAAGTTGTAGGAAAATCGTATGGACATGTGCAAGTAGTCATTTTAAAGGTATAACCCTAAACTATGTGCACCTAATACATTTTTTAAAAATAAAAGGTTTATGATGTCCAAAACAGTTCGTGAATGAACATTAACTTTCTTGTCAAAAGCTGATGTTTGAGTTTAGTTATGTTGATGGTGTTTTAGCTTGTATTCTCCCCTTAAAACTTGAGGAAAAAATGAAAATGTGGGGTTATGAACTCACCTTGAGTGATTCCTTGAGATGAATGTAGAAGAAGAGAGGTCTCCAAGTCAAGAACACTTGGGAGACACTTGAAGATTTGAAGATCTAGCAACAAATATGATGATATTTGTGTGAGAAATCCATGACTTGAGTGAAGAAGTATGGGATAATAAGGTGAAGGATGAAATTTACATAACAAAACTGAAGTGAAAAGCTCAAGAACAACCTTGAAATCTCGAGTTCTAGAGAGGGAAACTGAGTGAGAGAGAGAGAGAGGTGTGTGCCTTTTGGTGAGAGTGAGTGATTAAAGTGGAAAGAGATATGAGAGTTTCCAGCTTTTGATAACGCTATGCAGCTGGAGGAGGGATGCCAAAGGACAAATAGTTGCCTAGGTAGGGATGAATAGTGACCGAGGGTTGTCCTATGAGGGTATGGGTGTTAACTTGTGTCATACTCTAGCTAAAGTCAACACTCCAACACCAATATCTTACCCACTAGATTTTATTCTTAGGCAATTATTTTCCTCCAAAAATGATTAAAATATGATTATATTAGGTCTCATATGCCAAAATACGAGTTTGGGTGAAAATCCCGCGTCAAAATCATGAAAAACGGGCTTAAAACTAACTTGGGGTCGAAAACCGGGAAAAAGGGGCGAAGTCTGCGAAGTCAGGGTCGGAGGTTCGGTCAGAGCCATTAGAACCGAAGGTAGGTTCGCTTGATGCATTAGAACCGAGAGGAGGGATCGGTCCGAGCAGTCTCGGAGGCGAACACAGAGAGGGACCGAAGGCGAAGTAGGCTAGAAGCGAAGGGTGGTTCGGGTTCGGTCTATGCGAGTTCGGTTCCCCATAAGCTTCGGTCCTCGCAAGTTCGGTCCAAGTAGGTTCGGTCCTATGGGAGGTTCGGCTCTAAGAGGGTTCCATCCTATAAGAGGGTTTCGCTTCTATAGAGCTGTTTTTCGCATAAACTTCCCCTTTCGAGCGGTTTTTGACTAAGTTAACGGTCGGGATGCCCCAAATGATTTTAAAAAGTTGAGGGAGATTTTGAGAGAGATTTGGGAGAGATTTCATATACTTGGAGAGATTTCACATACTTAGAGAGATTTGGGAGAGATTTCACATACTTGGAGAGATTTCACATACTTAGAGAGATTTGGGAGAGATTTCACATACTTGGAGAGATTTGGGAGAGATTTCACATACGTGGAGAGATTTCACATACTTAGAGAGGTTTGGGAGAGATTTCACATACTTACAGAGATTTGGGAGAGATTTCACATACTTGGAGAGATTTCACATACTTAGACATATTTGAGATATATTTCACATACTTGGAGAGATTTGGGAGAGATTTCACATACTTGGAGAGTTTTGAGATAGAGAGATAGAGCGAGAGAGGTTTGAGAGAAACTTCGTTTGTGACCTTTTTGGATGTTTAGCTTCGCTATGCAAGGTTTGTAAATCCTATTTTCCCTTATTATGAGCATTATACGCCCCCGAAGGGTATGTATTAATGTTTTATTTAGTTGTTCCATCAGTTACACTGATTAGGGTTTAGATTTTCTGAACACGTGAAGACTCAAAGTGATACTTTGCATAAAGATAGTGTGTTGTACAATAGTAAACACGATGTAAACCCTAATATAAAAGGGTTAATTGAGTTGACCGGTTTGACTTGTTGACTTTATTTGACTTTGACATGACCGGAAGTTGACGGTTGTCACATCATTCCCCCGTTAGAAGGAATTTCGTCCCGAAATTAGCACTTTAACCGGGACTTCGAGAGTTGGGGAAAGATGCGGGTATCTTTGTTTCACTTGATCCTCACGTTCCTAGGTGAAATCGGGTCCTCGTTTTACGATCCAACGGACCTTCACAACAGGGATGTGACTTTGATGTTAGGGTGATAGTTGGCGTTGTGTGAAAACTCAAGGAGCGGTAAGTGGGTATCCCACTCTTTTACCAAAACCAATCGTACAAGCTCTTGGCATGTCTTCCAAGGTTTGAACAGTTCCTTTTGCTCTGCTCGTCTGTTGTAGGTGGTAGGTCGTACTCCGCCTCACCTAGTCCCTGAAAGGGTTACCAGAATCGTGAAATGAGTCCACTATCTCTGTCAGAGATGTTGGATATTGATAGACCCAGTGGTCGTATAATCTCTTTGAAGTACGTTCTAGTCAATTTATCCATCATGCCGGTTTCTTTGATTGGTAGGAAGTGCGCGGATTTGGTCAACCTATCAACCATTACCCTAATGGTATCGAGACTATTAGAACAAAGTTCTTTTAGGATCGTATGATTCTAAGCAGGATATTAAATAAGAACGTAATAAAGAACACAAGAATGGCACTGAATATGCCGTATAATTAATGCGATAACACCTCAGAAGAGCTCGATAAAGAACTTCAATCTGTAGAGGTGTTTAGGGTTACAAGAATCTACGTAATTAATCACCGTTTATAATATACGCATACATGCATGCATATATATATACTATAACCCTAATAGCTAATCTAGATAACAACGAAACTAATCTAGATAGACACGGATGGACATGCCCAATCCGGATACAAAATATAAGTGGCCCAAGACGCAACACAACTGGACTCAACAATCTCCCGCTTTGCGTCTTTGGAGCCGAAACCTCATTCCTTTTTAACAGCAGAAGGCTTCTTCACAATCTTGAACACCTTCGGTATAAATGCTATCATATGATGACGAAAAGTAATATACCAACGAAGCATGTCGGTAAAGTTCTTCTTATCAGCCGCTGAGTTCTGCTTGCATCGGTGTATGATATTGATGATATGCTCCAAACAGTCCGTTGAAAACAGATGCTTATCAGCCAAAGGAAACAGAAACCTGAGTCCTTCTCCTTTTGTGAACATAATAGTTAGATTTGCTGAATCTATATGTCCCAACTTCATCATGTTTACATCACCCGGTTTAGGCGTCGGCTTCACAGTCGACTTCTTATTCATCACCTTTGCTATTTCCTTATCCATAGTTGCTAGCTCATGGATATAGGAGGCCAACATTCTCTTAAGATGATCTAAAATCGGCTCATACTCCCTAGGATCAGAGAGCAGAATGTTGTATAGCAGAATCCAGTCATGAGGATTGAGATTAGGAAGATCTGCTAGAGAGATTACAGACACCGTGTTTGCTGAACCACGGGTGATTTTGAAATTGACATTTATGAATCTCCCAGCAGGTGAAGGTTTCAGTACCTTAACTTTTACAGTCTTCTGAGTACTCCAAGTTAAGTACTGTGGTTGACCATACTTCAAGTAAAAATCGATCAATTCCCTGTCAACCTTCGGATGTGGATGTGGAAACTTAACAGTTGGCTCAAAGCAGTGAAACGTAAAGGCTTTTCTGGTAATAGGCATATCAAACTGCGAGTCTTTAGAGTTATCACAATCAAACGAAGCAACTGGTTCCAACCAATAAATAGAAGGAAACTCAATAGCTTGATTGATAAGAGTGTCTCTGTTCCACTCAGGAAACAAAGCCTTCTTGCATTGCAAGACATCCTCCTCTTCCTTGGTTCTCTTTTCCTGCTCCTCTGCTTCATTAACCACTTTCATTGTTTCATCAAGTTCTCTGTTTCTTTTCTTTCGTATAAGAGCGTCAGCTATAGTTTCTTCAACATCACTCTCACTTTCATCATTAACACCTTTTTGCTTTGATTGACAACCAGAACCCGAAGCTAAATTAACCTTCAGTTCTGTTGAGACTTTCGGTTCTTCATCTTCTATCTTCACAACGGGTTTCGGTCGAAGAAAATAACGAGCACTATTCTCTCCCCCTTGTTTTGGAGGTACAACCCCCTCCGAAACACCTTTCATTTCACTTAAAATTGTAATGGCAGGAAGGAGTTTGGATTGAAGATGATTCTGAATAGTCAGAGTTAATATTGGATCATGGGCTTCAAGCAGATTAGTCAGCATGTCTTTCACATCTCATGCACAACTTTTATAAACAGCCCTTTGAACTTTCAACAAAGAAATTTCTTTCTCTTCCTGGGCCAGCTGCACCTTCTGAACATCAATTTTGGCTAGCTTTTTAGCCAAATCCTCCTTCAAGGCTCCCTCTGTTGCCAGATTAGTAGCCAGAGCATCAAAACGAGAATCCACTGAATGTAAAAAAGAGGTGGTTTCTGTTTTAAGCTTAGAGCCGACAGCCTCAAACTTAGTAGTTTCATCATGAAGGGACTTAGAAAAGGAGTCCACGGAGGATTGATAGTGAGCTGCATGAGTGTCAGCATGAGACTTTAATGACTCAAGAAAAATCTGAGTTGTATGAACAACCTCAGAAACGTCTTTGGTGGCCTGCTTACAGGTAGAGGTAGACTCATTAATTGCCTTCGTAGAATTGCCGATTGCCTGAGTATACTGCTCAATGGTTGTCTCCAGAAATGCTTTAAGAACAACACCACCATAAGCTTTGCTATCGGCAAGCAAACGATCCAACTTCTCATGAATGCCCTGTATTTGTTTACTTGAAACAGGAGCATCAGTCTCATCATCGGATTGAAGTCGATAAGGAATGTAGTAGATTGAGTCAAATTCCTCATCATCTCCCCTAAGAGTAGCACCAGAATCAGTGGATTGGGTTGGTGAAGGAAGTTTGGTATCGATTGGAGTTGTAGTCGTAGTAGTAGCCCCTGTATTAGATACATTGACTTCTACGGTAGATTTGGGAATGGTAGTGGTTGTGGATTCGATTATAAGTGGAGAGGATAGGGATACAGTAGAAATAGGAACAGAAGAAATTGGTGGTGAGGTTGGCAAAGTTGTTGCTGGAGTGGTAAGGGGTGTAGTAACAATGGGAACATAAAGTGGAACAGTCTGTTTTGGTGATTGGGTTGGAGTTGGAACTCTATTGTGTTTTGGAGATTCTGGTGAAGTAGGAGATCGTGGAGGAGTAGGCTCTCGGGGTGAGACATGACGAACCTCTTCTTCGTCACTTTGCTCATCTGCATTATCTATGCTTGGAGGAGTGTTCCCTCAAGGTCTGCGAGCCATCTTCTTTATCTTCTTCGGTTTCAGTTGAGAAGTATCTCCTTCACCAGACTTGCGTTTGGAGGACTTGGACTTACGTTCCTTAGGATCCTCTTTCTTTGAAACCCTCTTCCCTCTGTTGGTAGGTTTTTCAAGTGCATCCAAAGCTGCTTGTTGTTCTGGAGATAGAACTCTCGGTCCGATAGGAGAAAGTTTCCTATAGTCAGCCAAGACATTGCTCTGTTCTGCAACACCACGATACATAGTTTCATGAATCATTCCATAATGAGGAAACTTGAGCGGATCAGAAAGAATAATCTTCTTCGTATGGAATATGGAAATAGAAGCGAGTAGAGCATCCTGCATGATCGGAATCTCCAAAGAGTTAATAGCCTTTCATGTAATCAGGGTCCAGAAACGCCCACACGAAACTTCAGAGTGTCTTGTCGATGTATTGATACTCTACACCACCTGAGACCAGATTATCGAGCCATAATCAAGATTGATCCCATTGTAAAGCCCGTAAAGAATAGCGAGAAAACCCTTGCTTGTAGTATCAGAACCACCACATCGTTCTGCCAAACCCTTAATCAGTAGAGTGAGCAAGCCATTCCACTGAGATGGTAAACATGATTTCTTCACTTTGGTGATGGTAGTCAGCACATCGGTATACCCCATGTCGTACATCATCAAAAATAGCTGAGATGTGGTAATGAAGTCTGGCGAGATAACAAATGAATCTACTACAAGATTTAAAATCGAACATAACTTCAACTTTGAAACATAGGCCTTCTTGTCATGAATGGTGAAGTAGATACGATCCTTGTTTTTTTCATAAGTCGCCGTGGAATAAACCTGTGATAACAGCGACATTGGGACTGCTTCAACCTGAGTTAGGGCTAAAACCAGGTGGGAATATTTTAAACATTCCACAACCTGCAACATATATGAATCATATAAGAACAGATTAAGTTGAATGATCATATTTTGATTGGGTCTAATGCTGAGCAAGGATGATGATGCTGTGTATTCATGTACTGAAGAGGAAGTCGCCATTGATGAATGAAGAAGATGATGAACACTGTTTACTCGTCGTTTGAGAGACTTGAATGCTAGTAAGTTTGAGAGAATTGAATGCTGGTAAAAGACAAATAAGATGTTCAACCCTTTATATACCATTGGCTGGAGAGAGAAAATCGTGATGATTATGATGAGATCACCAAACGTCTCCTGAAAAATCGCGATGTAACAGGGTGGTTATTCCCAGATATGCGTCAGCATGCATGGCTTTAGAAACCATTCAAATTCACGTGCCTTAATCTTATCTTCAATCGGCATTTAAACTTCCACAGTAGCCCCTCGTTTGGTTACAATTAATAACCCAAAACTCAAACCAAACTGTAACCAGAATGTTGGAAAATAAAATTTCCGTGCATAAGAGTGACAAAGAAAAAGAAATAAATCAAATGTGTATCGGATGTGAGTGATGTCTTATAATTAGACGTAAAGTAGAGGATTCCGGGCAAGAATCACTTCCTTCAAAGTCAAGAGAGACTTGAAGTGCTTGTGTGGTTTCCCGAAAAATACGATCAACTGTTTGTGAATAAACATTGAAAGGCTTCTTTTAATCATAGTCTTGGGGTAGCTTATCTTCAACCGAACTTCGAGTTTTAACATAAAACCGAACGTTGGAAGAACTACCTGTGAGACCGATGTGGTCTATTGAACAGGTAGGTGGGTTGTATTATTTTAGTGACTTTAGTGAAATCATAAATCTCAAAAAAAAAAAAATAAACTATATCTCTTTGGGAAGAAATGCCTTGGTAGTAGACAATTTCATAAAAGATCACACAAAAAATAAAAAGTGAGATTTCTTCAGGTAACCAGTAAGTTCTTGAATTTATAATTCACCGTCAATTCATTTTTGGTGTTGGATATTGGGTTTCACTCAGCACGTGGTAAACGTATCTAAGACACAAACACAGATGTTGTGTAACCATAAACCTCAGTGGTAAAGACCGAGAGTCTCAAGGGTTACGTTGGTGAACCGAAAGTAGATGGTGAATATAAGGAGGTGGCTAAAGAACCGAATGTACCTTCTGCTAGATAATCATGACACAGCAGAAAAACTCTTTACTCATATGAGAAGAGTAAGGTAGCTCTAGACCGAGAATATAAATTAGCCTGATTTGGAAGAAACGATGGGTGTTTATCGAATCATTAAGGCCTGCTCAAGATCATAGAGGCTTAAGACAACATGCAGCAGCATGCTTCTAGGGACCCTTAACTAATTCATTTTGAAATTGAATCTTACCTTCCTTAGATCCACAGTCGATTATATGGGTATTTATATCACCTACGAAAAGTTAAGAAATACACCAAACAAGCCAAACAGACAATCATACGAGTAAAATAAAAAAAAATTTAAAAAAAAAACAAGAAAGATAAAATATTTTTGTAATTTTTGAAATTTTCTGAAAAAGAATAAAAACAGAAAGATAAAATATTTTTGGAATTTTTGATATTTTCTGAAAAAGAATAAAAACAGAAAGATAAAATATTTTTGGAATTTTTGATATTTTCTGAAAAAGAATAAAAACAGAAAGATAAAATATTTAAGTTGAAATCACAAGAGAGATATGTACAGAATATACAACCGAAACCTTGTTGTAAATGATTAAAGCGAAATAGACCGAGAGTTCGGTTCATTTCGGTTCCAGAAAATTACGGAGCCGAGATAGACCGACCGGTCTGTCCATTTCGGTGTCTAATTTTAATAAGAATTTTAAGGATTCGGTACCGACTCTCCTTCCATCATGCCTAAGCCTTGTAAGATTTTGTTAAAGGTTGCTTCTGGTAAGGCTTTAGTGAAGATGTCAGCCAGTTGATCAGCAGATCGTACAAAGTGTACTTCCACATTCCCATCTTCTACATGATCCTTGATGAAATGATACCGAAGTGCAATATGTTTGGTTTTTGAGTGTTGCACGGAATTATGACAAATCCTAATTGCACTTTCAGAATCGCAGTAGAGAGGAATCTATTTCATACTTAGCCCATAGTCTCTTAGTTGACTTTGAATCCAAACCACTTGGGACGTGCACGATGTTGCAGCAATATATTCAGCTTCAGCTGTTGATAACGAAACGCAGGTCTATTTCTTGGACTGCCAACTAACAAGTTTCCCATCAAGAAATTGGCATCCACCTGTAGTACTCTTTCCGTCCAGTCCACATCCTCCTAGATTAGCATCAGAGAAGGCTTGGATGAAGAATCCAGATCTTGTAGGATACCAGAGACCGAGAGATGAAGTTTTCTTCAGATATCGAAAAATGTTCTTCACAGCAAGCATGTGAGGTTCTCTTGGATTGGCTTGAAACTTGGCACAGTAACAAACAGCAAACATAATATCTGGTCTACTAGCTATTAGATACATAAGGGGCCCAATCATTTGACGATAAAGTGTCATATCCACAACAGGTTTCCCCACAGATGGGGTTAGCTTAGTGCCAAATGCCATAGGAACCTTCAATTTTTAGTTACCCTTCATTCCAAATTTTGTCAGTAAGTTCTTGGTGTATGCTTCCTGGTTTATAAAGATACCTTCTGGTCCCTGTCTTATATTCAAACCAAGGAAAAAGTTAATTGGACCCATTGTGCTCATTTCAAATTTAGTCTCCATCAACTTCCTGAATTCAGCTGTTAAGCTAGGATTCGTGGAGCCGAAGATGATATCATCAACATAAATCTGAACTATCATCAAATGTTCGCCTTCCTTCTTACGAAAGAAGGTTGAGTCAACCGAACCTTTTTTAGATTTTGACAGTTTCAAGAAGCGAGTTAGCGTTTCATACCAGGCTCTCAGTGCTTGTTTTAGCCCATAGATAGCTTTATCCAACACATAGCAGTAATCTGGATATTTTTCATTCACAAAACCAGGCGGTTGCTCAACATAAACGGTTTCTTCTAATTCTCCATTTAAGAAAGCACATTTGAAATCCATTTGGAAAGCTTCGAAGTTCTTGTGAGCAGCATATGCAAGAAAGATTTTGACAGATTCTAACCATGCTACTAGAGCAAAGGTTTCTTCATAATCTATCCCTTCTTCTTGACAATAACCTTTTACAACTAACCGAGCCTTGTTACGAATGGCATTCCCTTCTTTATCCAGCTTATTTCTAAACACCCATTTCAGCCCGACAAAAGAAGCATCTTTCGGTGTAGGAATCAACCTCCAAACTCTGTTGCGTTCGAACTCATGGAGCTCATCCTGCATTGCTTGAACCCATTCTGAATGATCGAGTGCAACATTTACAGTTTTCGGCTCGATTTTGGAAATAAACGAATTGAACATACAAAATTCCACTTTAGAGAATAATGCAGTTTGTTTCGCCTTCAGTTGAGATCGAGTAAGAACACTTTCTGAGGTTTCAAAACTAATCTATTCTTTGGGATGGTCTTTTGTCCATTTTACTAATGGAGGATAGCTTGGATCATATTCTGGATTCAATTCAGCTTCTACTTCCATGTCAACATCTGACAAATCACCCTCACCTTCGTCAGTAGAACTATCAATTTCTTTCTCCTTCCCCCCCTCGACTGGCGAAGTGAAATCTCTGTTAGTAACAAAGTTTGCATTTCTGGTGGAAGTAGGTTTCTCCCCCTCGATTTGACTGTCACTTGGTTGTCTTGGATCAGTGTTTGCCCTTTCAGTCGAACCTATAGATGTAGGATCTGAACTTAAATTCTCCCCCTCACCAGAAGCTCCGCTAATCTGTGAGGTTGTAGAGCTCTCCCCCTGGAACGTTGAATCGTTGTTTGGAGAGTCTGTTGATGAGTCAGTACTAGGTGGTTCGCTTTCCATCTCTTTAGTAGCTTCATCTATGATCTTCTTGAGATTATCGAGTTTGTTATCTGCTGTCGTTGCTTCTGAGTGAATTGCCTTTTCAGGTTCATCGAATAGCCGAATGTATTCCTCAAATAGGTTGGATATAGGAACTGAGACCTGTCCAGATTCTGGGAATATGTCTCCTAAGGCACTTTCAGTCCTTTGAACCTTCTGCATATAATTGTCATCGAAGGTGACATAATAAGTCTCTTCATTTGTTTTGTAATGCTTATTCAACACCCTGTATGCTTTTGATGACAGAGAGTAACCCAGAAATATGCCCTCATCGGCTTTAACATCAAACTTATTTCGGTTCTCTTTAGAATTAAAAATAAAGCACCTTGAACTGAAGATATGGAAAAATTTGACATTCGGCTTCCTATGGTTGATGATCTCATAAGGAGTTATTGAGAATCTCTTGTTAAGCAAGGACCGATTCTAAGTATAGCATGCAGCGGCAATTGCATCAGCCCAGAAGTATAAAGGAAGGGACGCAAAACTTAACATGGTTCTGGCTGCTTCACATAACGAGAGGTTTCGTCTTTCAACAATCCCATTTTTCTGTGGTGTATAAGGGGCCGAAAAATTATGAGTTATCCCCTTGTCATCCAGAAAGTCCTCAAAATCCTTGTTCTTGAATTCGAGACCATTGTCACTTCTAATGTTTCTGACCGTTTTCTTTAGTTGTACTTCTATTTTCTTGATGAATGCCTTCAGCTTGGGAGTAGCATCTGATTTCTGTTTAAGAAAGAAAACCCAAGTGAAGCGTGAAAAATCATCTACAATAACAAGAATGTACTTACTTCTACCGATACTCTCTATAGCAGAAGGTCCACATAAATCAATGTGCAACAGTTCAAGTGCTTCCACTATCTTAGTATTGATGCATGTAGGGTGGCTTTTTCTACTCTGTTTACCCATCTCACATGCTGCACATAAATGCTCCTTTTCGAATTTAAGAAGAGGAAGGCCTCGAACGTGATCACCAATTACTAATTTGTTGATGTCTTTGAAATTCAGGTGTGATAGACGTCGATGCCATAACCAGCTTTCATCGGTGTTTGCCTTTGACAGCAGACAGATAGCTGGTGTCCCTTGAATTAGGTTAAGATTCAGAGGGTACATCTCTCCCTTTCGTGCAGATTTCAGCAGTACCTTCTTAGATTGTTTTTCCACTATCTCAGACCCTTCATCATCGAATGATACCTTCAAACGCGTGCCTACAACTAATTGCGACACACTGATCTGATTGTGTTGCAATCCTTCTACATAAGCCACCTTTCTGATTGAGAAGTCTCCATTAGTTATCATGTCGTATCCTTTGATTATTCCATAGGAATTGTTTCCAAACTTCACAGACCCACCATCTTTCAGGAACCGAAACTCTATTAGCTCCTCCTTCCTTCCTGTCATGTGACGCGAGCAGCCACTGTCTATATACCATTCGTCATCAAACTGCTCGTCACTGATTACCTGCAAATTCAAGCAGATTTAGGAACCCAAAGTTTCTTGGGTCCTGGTGAGTTTTTAACAGAGAAAGGAATAACTGCAGAAACATTAACTAAAAAGGTTCTTTTAATGAGAGTGGTTTGAACTTTTCTTTTAATGGTATACACCTTGATTTTTGTTTTATCTTCTTTAAATTTTAGTGTATCAATTGGGGTTCTTTTTGATAGTTTAGGATTTTTCATTTGAGTCCTAGGTTTAGTAGAGGATTTCTTATTTTCCTTCTCAGAATCTGAAACCAACTTTCCATTTCATTTGATGTTCTTTAAAGAATTTGTTTCAGCTTGGGATTTGGAGGATCCATTACTAGGATTGGGACCGTATCTGGATTGTGAGCCGAATCTAGATTGAGGACCGAATCTAGGTTGTGAGCCGAATCTAGGTTGAGGACCGAATCTAGGTTGAGGACCAAAAGTGGGTTCAGGACCGAGACATGACTTTCGGTTCTGGGATTTGAAATAGTAGGAATTTGGACTGAAATTTTCCTTCAACTTTTCCTTTCCCTTGTCCATGGATCCTTTCCTGAAAGGCTCATAGTTGGGATTTTGAGAATTCCAATGCTTTTTCCTTTCATTCAGATTCGTGGCATATCTCTGATTTCTCAAGCATTTCTGTTCAGCTAGCTCCTTCTGAGATTTGTGAATATTGAAGTTGGACTTTGGTTTTTTTTTCTGAGTTGCAGTTGTCTCTCTTTTCATTTTAGATTCGGTGTTCTTCTTAGTTTGAACTTTCGGTTCTTCCCTCTTGATTGGAACATTAGGTTCAACCATTGGTTCCTTAGGAACATCTTTGGTTCCACTTGAGCTTGGAATATCGAAACTTGAGGGTTTATTGATGCGCTCTGGTATCTATCTACCTTTGACTCTCCATGTGGTTTTATCAGATAGTCCCACAGTTTCGTCTGCGTTGTCAATAGGAGCAGACCAGAAATAGTCTTCGCATCCTTCAGCATTATCTTCATCGACTAAGATTCTTAATTCCTTTGTTTGCCTTTGAGTGACCCCAGTCACAGCATATACCTGATTTGGAATGGTCTGAACCTTTTGATAGACCAAGGCTTTTTCCTTGAGTTTTGGTTTCTGTTCTTTTGACAAACGAGCAAACTCGACGGAGTTTTCTGATATAAGAGGTTTTCATTCTCGGTTTCATGGTTCATAAACTTCGAGCAATCAACTTCATCTTCTACTGAGATTTCACTCATCTCACTTTCCTCACCAAATTCAGACAAATTATCTAAGTTTATTTTATTATCTTGAATAATTTTGGCATTTGACAGATCAAAAGTTTGTATAGTTTCAGTTTTAATCTTTTGCCTATCATTTTCATCTAAGATGTTTTTCAACATACTCTTATGTTCTTCAGAATCGATGAAGGTTTCTATCGTATCTAAACCTAGCCTATATGAACTTGATGTCTCTTCATAGGACACCTCTGATTCACATTCTGCTATAACTTCATCTTCCTTAAATTCAAGAAAGGGCAAAATCATTTTATGAATTTTCTTGCCAATTTCACAATTTAAATGTAATTGAGCAATGTTAGTATAAAGACGCTTTGCAATTAAACAGAAAACATTTCTTTGTTTTAATAACTTTAAATTTTCTCTTTGCAAATAAATACATTCATCCCTAGTTCTCACTAACTCCGCTCCCTTCTGCTCAATCCACATTCTCCTTTCCTCACTTTTTGAAGACACCCTGCCGAGTTGGTTAGTTAGGTTAGAATTTGCTAAGCGGGTTTGCATGAAGATACTACTTAGGTTAGAATATTTAAAATTTAATTCATTTAATTCTTCTTGATATTCAGTTTTTGAGATTTTAAGAGATTCAAGATAGAGTGTACCTTTTTGATCAAACGGTCGCAGTCGTTGATCTTCTCACTCACTGGCTTGGCTGTAAAGCACTTGTTATCTGTCAGGTTTGGTTCCGCATCCGCACTTTCGGTTGATGGACCAGTAGTGACGATAAAGCACTTTCCACACGAACCTTCATTCTTTGCCACATATGCCTTTCCATGAGTAGGCCTTCTTACCTCCTCGTCTTCAGAGTCGGTTGACCAGACTTCTACGCCTCCGAACTCATCTTCCCTTGCATCCTCCTGTACTATTAAGGCATTCATGGAGCTATTGGATGCCTTTTTCTTCTTTACTTCTTCTACTTTTCGCATATAATACGCCTCATCATCTTCACCCTCTCTTTTCTCAGCCATCTTTCTCAACATGAAATCTTTGGCAAAATGGTTCTTGCCGTGACAATAGTTGCAGTCGTATCCAGAGTCTCCTGCAAGCTTGCTCTCCTTTTTCTCTTCATCCTTTTGAGAGGAGACTTTTGGTTCATCCTTCATCTTTTCAGAACTATAACTTCCCTGCCAGTTTCGGTTCTTGCTGACGGGAAATTTTCTCCTTGGAAATTTCTTTGGATTTGTGACCATGAAGGCATACTCCTCACTTGTAAGGTCTCATTCTGACATGTCTGTCTCTTCTTCTTCTTCTGCAGTACTTTTTCCTTTTGAAACAAGAGCTAACGATCCCACACCAGAGATCACTTTCGCTTCCTTGGTTACAACACTTTCATGAGACTTTAGTATTCTTACTTATTTCGCCAGTGAGTACGATTTGAACTGTTCATGCGCCTTCACAGTGGAAACCACAACCATCCATTCTGGTCTTAGTCCGTTCATGAACGTTACTTTCTCCTCAATCAGCTTTCTCTCTATCCCATGCTTGATCATCTTACTGAGGAGATGATTGAACCGATCAAAGGTCTGTACAAGCTTTTCTTCAGGTTTCTGTTCGAAAATTCCAAATTCTGACAGCAACAGAGTTTGAATGGAGTGTTCTAGGTCTTCATCAGTTGAGTAAAGTTCCTTCAACCTATCCCAGATCTCTTTAGAAGTTGTGCATGAACCTACTAGCCAAAAGGTATCAAATTGCAAAGCGAATCTTATCATTCACAATGCTTTAACGTTACACAAGAGTTTGTCCTTCTCATCCTGGGGCATCTTCTCAACATCCGTCACCAGCTTGTTGTAATCTGTTTGCGTCTTAACAGTCGTGTTAGTTCCCGAATGCACAAACGGTCCACGAGTGATAGCTTCCCAGATGAGATAGCCATTGTCTTCAGATCCAGCCACGTAATCTTCAAAGTGATGAGCCCATACTTCGTAGTCTTGAGTATAGAGTATGGGTACTCTGGTTGTAGATCCGATGCTGTTTGAGATGTTTATGGGGTTTGTATGCGAATCATCGTGAGACATGGTGAGCTGCTAGAATCAAACCTGTAAACTTGAGTTTAGGGTTTTATCAAAAACAGAGTTGTCGTCGAGATGAAGACAACGACTTCTATGTATACAATAAAAGCGGAAACCCTAAAGTATTATGAATACAGAAGTAATGTGTATTGATCACACAAACTCCTTCTCTGATACCAATTATTAGAACAAAGTTCTTTTAGGATCGTATGATTCTAAGAAGGATATTAAATAAGAACGTAATAAAGAACACAAGAATGGCACTGAATATGTTGTATGATTAATGTGATAACACCTCAGAAGAGCTCGATAAAGAACTTCAATCTGTAGAGGTGTTTAGGGTTACAAGAATCTATGTAATTAATCACCGTTTTTAATATACGCATACATGCATGCATATATATACTATAACCCTAATATCTAATCTAGATAACAACAAAACTAATCTAGATAGACACGGATGGACAGGCCCAATCCGGATACAAAATATAGGTGGCCCAAGACGCAACACAACTCGACTCAACAGAGACCACCCTTTGACTTTGGTAACTTGGTTGTGAAGTTGATGGCTATCCGCTTCCGCTTCCTTTCGGTTATCATTGGTTGTTGTAGGAAACTCGAAGGCTTCTGTTGTTCTACCTTGACCATGGCACAAGTTCGATACTTACCCACATGTGTAGCAATGTCAGCTTTCCTATTCGGCCACTGATGTTTCTTTTTGAGGTCTAGATACCTCTTGTCTAAGCCTGGATGAATGGAGCAGCGAGTTTTCTTGTGCTTTGTTCATGACATCATTTTTTATTCCATCAACTTCGGTGTCCAGATCCGGTTCATGCGATAACATGCCCTGTCTCTCTTTCCTTCTAGGTTCTTATGATCGGTTAATATTGTACAGTTCATGTTGTGGAGATAGTGCCTCTAGATCTCAATGGCAAATACTACTGCTCCTAGTTTGAGGTCATGCGTGACGTAGCTAACCTCGTACATCTTTAGTTGTCTTAATTCATAAGTAATAATTTCTCCTCGGATCGTTGCATAGGGCCTGCTATAGCGTTTCTCGTTTTTCGATTAGATTGGTAGGGAGCATATGGGTTCAATTTACGTGACTAGATTAATTCGAATGGTAGAACATCCACTCGCACTTCTAGGCAGCCTTTTTCCGAAGCTCCTGGTAGGACTCGTACTTGGTCCATCTATCTTTGAATCGCGCATATAGGTCGTATGTAATTAGGGTTGGTAAGAAAGTTGGATGGGTGACTCTGCCCCAAGTCCACAACCAGACGAAGAACAGGAAATAAGGCAGGAACACTCTTCCGACGTTCATGGAATCTTGGTTATATACAACTCTAGCATATATCCATAGTAATGATAGGTTAACCGCATTTGTCCCACGTCTCCAGGCTTGATCTTGATCTATTATACGAGTGATATTCTCGAAGGGTTTACTAGGAATACTCTGAAAAGATTTCAGAAGGTATAACACACCTCCAGAGAGTGCTTCGGGGTTTTGCAACAAAGGATGACCCGAGGGTCAGAGTCAGATTTAGGGTTATGAGGGATGAGGGTTTCAATATCCAGCTGGTTAAGTGGAGGGTCTTGTCATAACATATGCAATTGAGAGGGTGATGACCCAAACCAATCTATATCAAATGACGACATCGGATTTTCTCGATGACACATGTATTAAGTCATATTCGTAAGAGGTATTCGTTAGAGTGATAGTGCATCCCGTGATTCTTGTCAGTGTGTTCCGTTTTGATCGATGTTATTGTTATTGCAAATGATTCATACCAAAACAGCTAGTACTGGTAGTAAGGGTGTACTGATAGCTAGTGATGATACTTTATATCATGATCCCCGACCGATCATTCTATGATCGATCGGTACGTATAAGTCATATGTCATTTGATATCGATGAAACCGACGAGTGAATGGCTCTACCCTAACCCAAGTACTAGACATGGAACACGAATTAGGACGGAATTACTCATTTTAAGTTAGTAAAATTTTAATTATAAATAACCCTGATGTATACATTAAGTCATCACAGCTCATAGATAATGATCCTAAGGTCATATATGAGTGTCTTTGATTTGATTGAACGAGAGAATATTTTAACTACTTTTTTGAAAGACGGTAATTTTAGCAAAGATACCAATTTCATTACAAGTATATGGTACTTAAACGTTTTTGTTGTTGGAAATACTACAAAAGTACTAATAAGATTCCTGGTTGCTCCTGCTGGTTTGTTTGTCACACTCCTCCTGCTCCCCCGTCATTCCTTTCAGTTGGACAGTGCCTCTTGAAGCGTCCCAATTCACCGCATAGGTGGCATACTGGACTTACACTGGTATTGGTGATTGAAGTGATCTGCTGGGTCGGGGTCCTACAGAAGCGGATGGTATGCCCTTTCCCGTTGCCGTTTTTACAGTGTATAACCCGACAAACTCCTGTGTGATGGTAGTTACACTTGCTACACTTTGGAAGTGTCCCCATATATTGTTTATCCGGTGCTTAAGTGACAGATGTTGTGGCTGAGGTCAAGGCATGTGTTGTGACTGTTGTTGTAATTATAGGGGCAACCACGGATTGTTGTCTTTTAGTGCGTTTTTGAGGTAGGTTGCGCTTCTTTTTCTCCCAAAATTCTCGTTTCTTGTTCTAGGTTAGTGGCCTGAGGCGCCTTCGTTGTTGGACACCCGCTGGTGTTCTTAACTGTTACTGCAGTTAGTATTGCCGACACCGCCTTCACCTCTGCTGGCATTGTTAGCATTAAGTTGTGTCATGACGGCTGTCACGGCTTCCATGACCGCATCTTGAAAAGTAGCAGAGTCTATCTGCAGGATTGCTGCCTTGCTTGTTGGTTGGTTACCTTCTTGTGAAGGCATAACCCTGTTGCATGGGAGAAACGATGTCGTGAGTGGGGATGATTATCTCTAGTTATATCCTTACCATTTATATACACATATATAAATTTCGCACTTTACTGAACTATTCGTGATGTTTCTACCAACGTTCCTGAGACGGAGTTATTGTGACAACTGTCAAATTCAGGTCATTCTTGGACTCATGCATCTTTATAAAAACCACTCATGCACATCATGCCATGGCCTAGTAGTATAGATTAGGTCAAAATCTTGCATAAACTAGGATCCAACTAAGATCTAGGACTAATATACTTGACACTTACAATTTTAGTAAGTTGCTTAAACTACAATAGGAAATGCCAATGCTATAATTAGAATGAAGCTTTCAAGCTTTGTTATAATTGAAATAGGGTATAAAACCCTAAAAATAAATTAAAATATTCTAATTATACTTCATCATGTTGATGAATGTCAAACAATATTCCAAAAACCCTAAAGAGCCAAAAATCCAAATTTATAAATCTTAAAGCTTAAAAACATTATAAAATTTGGCTATAAACTTCCTAATATGAAATTTTATTTATCAAATTATGGATTATACCAATGAAATAGAAATATAAATTACAAGTATTAATCATAATTTAATTGTTGAAAACAAGATTTTAAATAAATCCAAAATTACTTAATAAGTACTTTTATAAAATTTGGGTTTTTATAAAAATTAAGGAGGGATTTTTATAAAATTTGAATTGAGGAGAGAGAAGGCCCTAATCCACTCACAAATCTGGCCATTCTCCCCTCTCCCCATGCACTCTCTTCCCAAAACTCATGATTAAACTCAAACCCACACTCCACCTCTTCTTTCTTCACTCTCTTACACTCCACTCTTCACACACTTCACTCTCTTCTTCCCTCTCTCTAAACCCACGAAAATCCTCTCATTCCTCTGCAAAATTTCGAGATTGTGAAGCCCTTGAAGTGTTCTTACTTCCCTCAAGATCATAACAAAGGTAAACAACATCATCTTCTTCCATAGTTACATGATTTTACTTCTTTTCTTTCTTAGTTTTCTCTTCTTTTCGGATTCTATGCCATTCCATGGCTAGAAATCTGTATAGTTTCCCCTTGTGGTTTGTAGATTCTCACCATAACACAATGCATGTGTTAGAGATGGTGAAAATCCGGGATCAAACCCATGCAAGGAGTGAAAAAGATGCACATATGATCATGTGACATCAAAACCTAATATTTCATGTTTTTCTCCGTTTCTTTTGTGTTCATGCATGACCAAAAGCATTTAAACCATTTCTAGTACATCTTGGATGCTCATTCATTCCATGCATGTGTTAGAAATCGGGCGTTACCAAAGACATGCATGATGTTCTTGTTGAAATACCCTAATAATGCACACAAGCAAACATGCAATCTGCCAGATTACTTTGTTCGACTTTGAACGGTCATAACTCAGTCATTTCTTAACCAAATCATGATATTCTTTTTGTATTGGTTAGTTACACGAGTTAACTTTCAAACCCAACTGGTCTTACTGTAAAATATTAAATATCCGATATTTGGAAATTTTTACAAAATGGTTGCGCATACAGCTCTTTTTCTGTGATCACTATTTTTGTCTTGCATAATCAATGGACATAAACCCAACCATAAATCCGAGGAAAAATACATTACAAACTTAAAATATCTAGTGAATGATGGTTGAAATTTCGTGGCTTAAAACCTCACTGAATGGGCTACACAAATTCATGAACTTCAGCCACATCTACACTTCATGCATTATTGCATGCAACTTTTCTTAAATTGTTTGGAATCATTACCCTCATTTCTATTCTGAATACATTTTTTTACATTTTTCCTTTTGAAAGCCCTTGCATGCATGAGATAATCTGGAAAATTTCAAGAGCTTTTGTTATTTCTTTGATTTATTAGAGTTATTGCTAAAACCAAGGGCATAAATCATATAAAATACTTCCAGAGGTCAATAAATCCAAAATAAATTCATGGATGATCCTTATCGGGAATAATGACCCCGCACCGAATTTCAGAAATTTTTGTTACTGTTTAATACGATGTCTAATTTTCTTTTGTTTAGGACATGATAAATTACAAAACCACTTTAGAGGATATGAAAATTGTATCTAACAATTTTCGAATACCTTAAATGTGATGGGTGACTCCAGAAAATAATTTCAAGATTTTTCATCTTGTCTTACTATTTTTCCCAATTTTTGTTAATTATAATGGTCTAAAATGGGAAAAATAGTTCTTATTATCCAAAATTCATGAAAATTTACCAGGATATCATATTATACATTATGAGGTTACATACCAATTTTGAAGATTTTTCTATACTGTAAACTATTTTTCTCTTATTTTCTAAAGTTAATTGCATTAAAATGCACTTAAATACACATAAATACCCAACACCAGTTTATACATTATGAAAACCACTTTTGATATTTTTCCCAGGTTATTTATACTTTAAATGATGTTACAAAAATTTATGGTGATTTATTCTAATTATTTAATATTATTTCTTTAATTAATGACTATTTAAAGGAATAAAACAATGAAAAATAGAAATACCCACTGAAAAATATCTTTTATATTTTTAGTAGTCTATTTATTTTTAATAACAATTAAATAAAAAGTTTGGGTAATTTTGGAAACTTTTTTCTATTTATTTCAATTTTTATTGGAATAAATGCTCATAAATCATAAAATATAATTAAACAGCTTGGAAATCAATTTTTATAGTTTTCCCAGCTTATTATTGTGTAATAACAGTTAAATAAAAAGTTTGAGAATTTTTATCCCTTGAATACTATTTTCTGTGAATTGATGTTGTTAAAGAGACTTAAAATTTGGAAAATTAATATTCCAAAGTTGTAATTAATCGCACGACTTGTAAAATTACAATATTTCAGAAAAAGTGTAACCAATTGATATGAAATCCAATACTAAAACATAAATTGGCATTTCCCTATATGTAGAGTTTAGTATATTAGCATTAGATATCGACATGGAAACTCACTAGTGCGTGTGTTTGATGTCGTAGGATCCCGGTAGTAAGACGTTGGTGCATCCCGAAGTACCGTTTGTGCCTACACAAAACATCGTGAGTATTCACGTACTCCCCTATTTTCGGTTTTTAAATGTTTTGGGGTGGAAAAGCATGTCCTAAACTTTTTATGTTCGTTGTATTTATTTTGACTCGTATAAACTTGGTTGCTATATTTTGCATATTGTGAGTATTCACGTACTCCCCTATTTTCGGTTTTTAAATGTTTTGGGGTGGAAAAGCATGTCCTAAACTTTTTATGTTCGTTGTATTTATTTTGACTCGTATAAACTTGGTTGCTGTATTTTGCATATTGTGAGTATTCACCAATCCCTTATTTTCGATTTTTAAATGTTTTGGGGTGGAAAAGCATGTCCTAAACTATTTATATTCGTTGTATTTATTTGACTCGTATAAACTTGGTTGCTATATTTTGCATATTATGAGTATTCACACACTCCCCTATTTTTGGTTTTTTAAATGTTTTGGGGTGGAAAAGCATGTCCTAAACTATTTATGTTCGTTATATTTAATTGACTCACATAAACTTGATTACTACATTTTGCATATTGTGAGTATTCACCATTCCCCTATTTTCAGTTTTTATGTTTTGGGGTGGAAAAGCATGTCCTAAACTATTTATGTTCGTTATATTTAGTTGACTCTTATAAATTTGATTACTATATTTTGCATATTGTGAGTATTCACGCACTCCCCTATTTTCAGTTTTTATGTTTTGGGGTGGAAAAGCATGTCCAGAAAAACTATAATTTGCATGTTGTATTTAAATTGGTTATTATCAAACATGATTGCTATTGTATTGCTATGTTTCTTTATGTATGTCTATGCAACACGGAACATGAGAACTTATCGTACTAAGGCCCTTCCCTTATCTCTAACCATTAACTCTTTGAGCCAACGGTCATTATGGATAGCGCTATTAGGAATTGACAACTCCTCACTCGCCCGAATCGCTGGAGTGCATGATACCATATTCATCTATGGAACGATAAGCATAGATCTCGATAGGGCTTCAGTCATAGGTTTGGTTGAGACTCATTGTTTGCTTATACACATACAAACGCGTTTCTCGTTATAGCAATAAACTTGTATTCCTTAATAGCAATCAACTTTGTTTTATCATTAAAGCAATGTACTTGTACTTACGAAAAGCATTATTGTACCCTCGATCTATAAACTTGTGATACTCACCAACTATTTTCATAGTTGACGCTCGTTTTACATGCTTTTTCAGGAAATCATTAGTAAGTGAATGTAAAGATTCATCATCATAGAGCATGCTGCATCGTGTTGAAGCTATTATGAAGTTATATTTTGATTAATGTTGTTTTGGAAAAACTTATACTTTGTTTCTTTTAAGCTATGGGTTGTAAACTTTTAAATACTGCTATGGTGATGTATCTTTATCTTTTGCAATGAAACCGTTATCGCTGTCATACCTTGCGTTTCCACTTTAGCGGGGTGTGACAGAAGTGGTATCGGAGCTAAAGTTATAGAGAACATCGGTTTTTCTTTAAGAAAACACAACCTATAACTAAAACTTACAAAGAAATTCTTTTTACATCAAACATATTACTAGTATAATTAGGTCAGGAGTTGTATTATTGGACCTCGATTAAACATAGGTTGATCACCTATGTTTAATTAAGAAAAGATTTATACAAAGCTTGAGCTAATTATAATGGGAATATGTTCAACAAAAATATTTGAGAAAACTTTATTTCAAAATTTCAAAAGGTTAATTTTGGTGTGTGTAAGCATTGCATATTATAGGCATGCATTGTCATTTATTTCATATCTCATTGAAACTATGTCACAGTCCACTATGTCAATATCGTCATCTTCCCGTGCTACCGCCTCAGCCGATGAGTCCGGCTACGTCACTATTATCCCTCGACGTAATCCCCCCCCCGCCTCGGTAGAAGAAGACCCATCAGAGGATACGGAAGATACTGGGTACTCAGTGGAGATCAGCAATGACGACGCCCCGAGTCAACGACGCGAGGCATCACCTCCATCGGTGTTGCCACAACCGCCACTTTATGGACTTCGTATTCAGAGGACGGCAAGGAAGAGTGTTCCCATTCTAGAAAGGATAGCCACCAACACAGCAGGACTTGGCACGGCAGGACCTAGCGGAGCAGGACCCAGCGTTGCAGGACCGAGAGCACCGCCACCACAGCAAGTTATAGGAATACCTGTTAGGCAGCCAGGTATGACCCCGGAGGAGTCCCGGAGGATGTATTTGATAGCAGCAGATCTGCGCCACAGCCTCGCTGTAATAGCCGGGCAACAGGAGGTATTAAACGAAGTGATGACAGGAATGCAAATCCTGTATGAGCATTCGACGGAGACTGCTAACGCTGCTAGTGCTGCTAGACGAGAGGCAGGTCATGCGATGACAGCATATTATGTGTTTGGAGGGTTGTTTCTAATTGTGGTGTTGATGCTTCTTGTTGGACTAGCGATTGGCTTTTGGTTCTGATTTTAGCATTTTATTTTATTTTGGTCATGAAATGAAAACCCATGTTGGGTGTCTTTTGGGAAAAACATTTAAAAACTTTATTTTGCAATTGATGAATTGGTTTGGTTTTAAAGTTATTTCAAATGGTAATGAAGAATTTTATCTTATGTTTGAAAGCTTTTAGTATGAGGTCAAACCCTAGAATTTTCTTAGTCAATGGTCGAATAAAAAGATTTTTCTTTTCTTTCCTTTCTAAAATCTATATGCCTAGTATTAATGCAAACCAATGATTTGACAACACTTGTGGTTTTCAAAATAGTAGTGAACTAAATATTATACATTATTTTATGTATTTATACGTATTTCTTCTCCTGTGTCATAGAACCATGTCAGGCAGGCCTAGTCGCGGGCGCCCACAGAACGAAACACCCGATGTTGCTCAAGTTGTAGCACAACAGCTCTTGGAAGCAATTCCAAACATTGTTACTCAGGTGACTGTAGGACTTAATGCTAACCAAGGAAGTAGTGGAGGAAACCGGAGAAACAATGAAAGAGAATGTAACTACAAGTCCTTTATGGCTTGTAAACCTAAGGAGTTCCATGGAAAGGAAGGTGCGGTCGGGTTACTGAAATGGATTGATAGCATGGAGTCGGTCCTTCACATTAGCAAATGCCTCGAGCGCAACAAAGTTGAGTATGCATCTTGCCTATTCCAAGATAGGGCATTAACCTGGTGGAATACTCTAGTGCAAACCCGAGGCCGTACAGCGGCATATCAGCTAACTTGGGAAGACCTAAAGAAGCTGCTGATAGAGGAGTATTGTCCCAAGGATGAACTTCAGAAGCTTGAATCTGAATTCTGGAACCATTCTATGGTTGGAACACAAATAGAGAAGTACACAGTCTGATTTCATGAACTAGCAAAACTGGTACCTCACATGGTTACTCCTGATGAGAAACGGATAGATCGTTACATCTGGGGTCTGGCACCAGAGATTCGGGGAATGGTTACCTCAGCAAACCCAACTACCATTCAAAGTGTAGTAAGTCTAGCGAATCGACTAACCAATGATGTGATAAGGATGGGAGCATCGACAAAGGAAAGCTCTAGTAACAAGAGGAAGCCAGCAAATCAGGGAGAGAAGAAATATGGAGGCAAGTCAGGGAGGAAGCAGAAAGTCTCAACAAACTTTATGGTAAGAGCCCAGGAGCAAGAACCAGTGAAAACTCAAGGGCAGGAAGTGCAGGAGCGAAAGCAGTACTCAGGGCCGCTTCCAAAGTGCAATAAGTGTAACTTCCATCACAAGGGAGCTTGCCCGGTGTGCCAAAACTGTAAGCAAACAGGCCATTACTCAAAGTATTGTAAGGTGAATAAGGAGGGAAAAAGGACATGTTACGAGTGCGGGAGTACTGATCATCTCCGTAGAGCATGCCCCAAACTGAACAATGGACCTTGTAACAATGGACAAGGCCAAGCCAGGCAAAACTTCCAAGGAAATCAAGTTGGACGGTCAAGAGGTGTAGCCTTTGTGATTGGTGCAGAAGAAGCTCGTCAAAACCCTGAAGTGATAACCGGTACGTTTCTCCTGAACAACCATTTTGCATCAGTAATATTCGATGCGGGAGCAGATAGGAGTTTTGTTTCTTTAGCATTTAGACCGTTAATTGGCTTGAAATCGGTAAAGATGAGGAATGCTTATGCTATTGAACTTGCTGATGGGTATGAAATTAGGGCTAGTGATATAATTCCTGGTTGTACTCTGAATTTAGCTGATAAACTATTTAGCATTAACCTAATTCCTATAGAGCTAGGTAGTATTGATGTGATAGTAGGAATGGATTGGTTATCCCAAAATAGAGCGGACATTGGTTGTTATGAGAAAGTCATTAGAGTGCCTCTCCCTAATGGAGAAACCCTTATCATACACGGTGAGAAACCAGGAAGATGTTTAAACATAGTATCAAGCATGAAGATTCACAAGTACCTGAAGAAGAATTGTATTGCATACATGGCTCACGTGCTAGAAAGAGAACCTGAAGCTAAACAACTCAAGGAGATTCCAGTGGTTCAAAACTATCCCGAAGTGTTTCCGGAGGAATTGCCCGGTTCACCCCCTCACAGGCAGGTCGAATTTCGGATAGAATTAATTCCCGGAGCGGCACCGGTAGCAAAATTGTTTCTTTGCATGGTGTACCCCTATCTATCATTTCTGATAGAGATAGTCGTTTTACATCTCGATTTTGGTGGATGTTACAGAGGGCACTAGGAACCAAGATAGATTTGAGCACAACTTACCACCCTCAGACAGATGGGCAGACGGAGAGAACAATACAAACATTGGAAGACATGCTACGAGCGTGTGTCATTGAGTTCAAAGGAAATTGGGATACTCATTTGCCTCTAATTGAGTTTTCCTACAATAACAGTTACCACACGAGTATTCAATGTGCTCCATATGAGGCATTGTATGGACGCGAGTGTCGTTTGCCCTTATGCTGGATAGAAATCAGAGACAGACAGATGTCTAGAGTCGAACTTATCCAGGAAACATCTGACAAGATTGCTATCATCAAGGATAGGCTTAAAGCTGCTAGAGATCGTCAGAAAAGTTATGCGGATAATCGTCGAAAACCATTAGAATTTCAAGTAGGAGACAGGGTACTTTTAAAAGTGTCGCCTTGGAAAGGGCTTGTGCGTTTTGGTAATAAAGGAAAACTAAGCCCGAGATATGTTGGACCCTTTGAAATCCTTGAAAGGATTGGTCCGGTAGCGTATAAACTTCAATTGCCCCAAGAGTTAAGCGCCATTCACGACACATTCCACGTCTCCAACCTTAAGAAATGTCTAGCCGACAAAACATTGATAGTACCCCTGGAGGAAATTAAGATCAATGATAAGTTGAACTTCGTTGAAGAACCGATAGAAATCCTTGACAGGGAGGTTAAACAACTTAAGCGGAGTAATATCCTGATTGTGAAAGTTCGATAGAACTCAAAACGCGGGCCGGAGTACACCTGGGAGCGTGAGGACTTCATGAAGGAAAAGTATCCACAACTTTTCCCATGCGATGACAAGTGATGACATAGAATGAATTTCGGGACGAAATTCTTTTTAAGTGGGGGATACTGTGACAACTGTCAAATTCAGGTCATTCTTGGACTCATGCATCTTTATAAAAACCACTCATGCACATCATGCCATGGCCTAGTAGTATAGATTAGGTCAAAATCTTGCATAAACTAGGATCCAACTAAGATCTAGGACTAATATACTTGACACTTACAATTTTAGTAAGTTGCTTAAACTACAATAGGAAATGCCAATGCTATAATTAGAATGAAGCTTTCAAGCTTTGTTATAATTGAAATAGGGTATAAAACCCTAAAAATAAATTAAAATATTCTAATTATACTTCATCATGTTGATGAATGTCAAACAATATTCCAAAAACCCTAAAGAGCCAAAAATCGAAATTTATAAATCTTAAAGCTTAAAAACATTATAAAATTTGGCTATAAACTTCCTAATATGAAATTTTATTTATCAAATTATGGATTATACCAATGAAATAGAAATATAAATTACAAGTATTAATCATAATTTAATTGTTGAAAACAAGATTTTAAATAAATCCAAAATTACTTAATAAGTACTTTTATAAAATTTGGGTTTTTATAAAAATTAAGGAGGGATTTTTATAAAATTTGAATTGAGGAGAGAGAAGGCCCTAATCCACTCACAAATCTGGCCATTCTCCCCTCTCCCCATGCACTCTCTTCCCAAAACTCATGATTAAACTCAAACCCACACTCCACCTCTTCTTTCTTCACTCTCTTACACTCCACTCTTCACACACTTCACTCTCTTCTTCCATCTCTCTAAACCCACGAAAATCCTCTCATTCCTCTGCAAAATTTCGAGATTGTGAAGCCCTTGAAGTGTTCTTACTTCCCTCAAGATCATAACAAAGGTAAACAACATCATCTTCTTCCATAGTTACATGATTTTACTTCTTTTCTTTCTTAGTTTTCTCTTCTTTTCGGATTCTATGCCATTCCATGGCTAGAAATCTGTATAGTTTCCCCTTGTGGTTTGTAGATTCTCACCATAACACAATGCATGTGTTAGAGATGGTGAAAATCCGGGATCAAACCCATGCAAGGAGTGAAAAAGATGCACATATGATCATGTGACATCAAAACCTAATATTTCATGTTCTTCTCCGTTTCTTTTGTGTTCATGCATGACCAAAAGCATTTAAACCATTTCTAGTACATCTTGGATGCTCATTCATTCCATGCATGTGTTAGAAATCGGGCGTTACCAAAGACATGCATGATGTTCTTGTTGAAATACCCTAATAATGCACACAAGCAAACATGCAATCTGCCAGATTACTTTGTTCGACTTTGAACGGTCATAACTCAGTCATTTCTTAACCAAATCATGATATTCTTTTTGTATTGGTTAGTTACACGAGTTAGCTTTCAAACCCAACTGGTCTTACTGTAAAATATTAAATATCCGATATTTGGAAATTTTTACAAAATGGTTGCGCATACAGCTCTTTTTCTGTGATCACTATTTTTGTCTTGCATAATCAATGGACTTAAACCCAACCATAAATCCGAGGAAAAATACCTTACAAACTTAAAATATCTAGTGAATGATGGTTGAAATTTCGTGGCTTAAAACCTCACTGAATGGGCTACACAAATTCATGAACTTCAGCCACATCTACACTTCATGCATTATTGCATGCAACTTTTCTTAAATTGTTTGGAATCATTACCCTCATTTCTATTCTGAATACATTTTTTTACATTTTTCCTTTTGAAAGCCCTTGCATGCATGAGATAATCTGGAAAATTTCAAGAGCTTTTGTTATTTCTTTGATTTATTAGAGTTATTGCTAAAACCAAGGGCATAAATCATATAAAATACTTCCAGAGGTCAATAAATCCAAAATAAATTCATGGATGATCCTTATGGGGAATAATGACCCCGCACCGAATTTCAGAAATTTTTGTTACTGTTTAATACGATGTCTAATTTTCTTTTGTTTAGGACATGATAAATTACAAAACCACTTTAGAGGATATGAAAATTGTATCTAACAATTTTCGAATACCTTAAATGTGATGGGTGACTCCAGAAAATAATTTCAAGATTTTTCATCTTGTCTTACTATTTTTCCCAATTTTTGTGAGTATTCACACACTCCCCTATTTTTGGTTTTTTAAATGTTTTGGGGTGGAAAAGCATGTCCTAAACTATTTATGTTCGTTATATTTAATTGACTCACATAAACTTGATTACTACATTTTGCATATTGTGAGTATTCACCATTCCCCTATTTTCAGTTTTTATGTTTTGGGGTGGAAAAGCATGTCCTAAACTATTTATGTTCGTTATATTTAGTTGACTCTTATAAATTTGATTACTATATTTTGCATATTGTGAGTATTCACGCACTCCCCTATTTTCAGTTTTTATGTTTTGGGGTGGAAAAACATGTCTAGAAAAACTATAATTCGCATGTTGTATTTAAATTGGTTATTATCAAACATGATTGCTATTGTATTGCTATGTTTCTTTATGTATGTCTATGCAACACGGAACATGAGAACTTATCGTACTAAGGCCCTTCCCTTATCTCTAACCATTAACTCTTTGAGCCAATGGTCATTATGGATAGCGCTATTAGGTATTGACAACTCCTCACTCGCCCGAATCGCTGGAGTGCATGATACCATATTCATCTATGGAACGATAAGCATAGATCTCGATAGGGCTTCAGTCATAGGTTTGGTTGAGACTCATTGTTTGCTCATACACATACAAACGCGTTTCTCGTTATAGCAATAAACTTGTATTCCTTAATAGCAATCAACTTTGTTTTATCATTAAAGCAATGTACTTGTACTTACGAAAAGCATTATTGTACCCTCGATCTATAAACTTGTGATATTCACCAACTATTTTCATAGTTGACGCTCGTTTTACATGCTTTTTCAGGAAATCATTAGTAAGTGAATGTAAAGATTCATCATCATAGATCATGCTGCATCGTGTTGAAGCTATTATGAAGTTATATTTTGATTAATGTTGTTTTGGAAAAACTTGTACTTTGTTTCTTTTAAGCTATGGGTTGTAAACTTTTAAATACTGCTATGGTGATGTATCTTTATCTTTTGCAATGAAACCGTTATCGCTGTCATACCTTGCGTTTCCGCTTTAGCGGGGTGTGACAATTATGGTAGTGGGTAGAAGTAGGTTTTGCATGGACGTTAAGTTTTACCCATCCTAGGATTATGTTTGTCCAAATATGCTTAGCTGAGGAGTTCTGATGGAATCTGGTGCATTAGTGCTGGTATGATCACACCCTATATGCCTACGTAAAAGGCACCTTTCAACCATGAGGTTTAAAAAGGTGAGATGATAATGAGTTTTGAACAAGGATTTATACGTCGTGAGTTATCTAACTAAGTTTATCTTAGTTCTGAGTGTATCAAGTTCCAATTTTATTTTGGTGTTCTGAAAACAATTCATATTGAGAGTCTATATATAAAAAACTTATGAATTCTTAGTAGTATTGCTCCAAATGAAATAATACGCATGCCCATTTCATTTGTATGATTCTAGCATATTTTGATTTCAGTGAAAGGTTTTGAGCCTGATGCAGGTCTGCAACGCATCTTGCAAGGAAAAGTTTGGAGCGCAACTAAATCTCTTGACTAGTGTAATCACTAAGTTGCAGGGTCGGGCCTACACATGGAGGGGAGTAGCACCAGCGCATACTCATAGACCTAATCTACAAGGTCTTGTGAGTAAAATGAACTATGCTCATGACAATACGCCCCCAGTGGTGCTTGAAACGAAGCCGATGCGTCCTGTATTTATGCTAACCTATGCTCGGCTGCAACCACTCTCTCTACGAGAGTCGAGTGTCTATCCTAACGCTCTCTTGCCTTTGCCCGAGTGGCGACAAGGTCATTAACGAGTTGGTCTCTAAAATAGCAGTCTCTTTCCGAGTCTCGAGTTTGTGAGATGATAGCGTGCGTAGCAGTGTGTAGTTCCCTAACTCGAGGTTCGTGATTTGTTGGGTCATCACTGGGAGGGCTCTGTCAACCGGTCCCCCATGGTTGAGGTCATTGCAACTTCGTTGGTCTCCAAATGGCGATAGTTGTTGCTGAAGGTGACTCAACCCCTCGATCAATGCTACCTAACGAGGCACAGGTTCGATCTAGTCAAAACGGTTCGCGAGAGTCCTAGCTACGTAAGGAGAGTTGTCGACCTCTGACTCCATTTCCGACTCTTTTCCCAATTTCCCACAAACTCTCTGGATTCGGAAAGTAGGGGTCTTCTGGTAAGTAAAATCTTGCCACGATGTTCGTGCGAGAATAGGGGTGAGGTAAGAGGCATATAATAATCATATTCCTAGAAATACTTATAGGGTTTGATCCTCCTTAGTTACTTCTATAATGACATGGTGCATACCAGTTACATATAACAAAATATATGATAGACCTTTGAATAAGTGATCATACTCCAAAACCACAACCAAACAAGGAACAAGAAGTAAAGCAATGATCAGAGATTCTATGTCTATGAAATCCAGGATATATATAACTTTAGCGTATCCACTTAGTGATTGTAGATCTACTAGCAAGAATCTGTTTAGTTTTCACATAAGTTATAGTACCACAAAATACTCCTATAGTATTTTAAATGTTATGTTTGGTTCTTAACGGTTTTCTTGTTTGGGAAGTTTTTAGGCTTGTTTCTCACTACGACCATTCCCCGGCATACATAAATCACACCTCGGATAAATATAGTTGATCAGGCTATATCCGTCCCAAGTTTGATCACATATCCCAAGGCCTACACGTAGTGTCCAACTCCTCATTTTAATTTCGTATTGTCCTAGATATGATACTATACTAGTATATGCACATGTATTCACACTTTTAATCAAGAAACTAATCTATTTCTAAAAGTTTAGTTATTCGAAAAAGGTTTTAATCAAAGACTTTTAGTCCCAATGCATTTATAGTTTGTATACCCTATGTGGTTCGATATACTTAGTTCACTATAAACAATGCACTGATATCAATCTGTCACACCCCAAACCAAGGATGGCGGAAACGTCCGGGGGTGGCAGTGTGACAACCCGATATTTCAACTCCTTGTAATGACCTAAATGGGTCAAGTATTGTAACCACTTTTGAGTAATAAAATTTACTTTCATAATTAAATGTACAAATAGTTCTATTTAAATTCCTTCTATGTTTAAATGTCTTTAAACCATGATCGTACGTAAAAAGAACGCCCAAATCCGACTTCATATATCGAAGTTATGATTTTTCCAAGTTCAGCTTAGCAACAGACAGCTAAAAACTCGAATCGGAGATCGAGCGACTTTTGGCCGGAATGAACTAAACGAGAATTGAAGGTCTCGACAATGGTATTTCAGCGGTAAAAAGTCTGGCAAAAACCGACATCAGATAAAGAAGTTATGAATTTTCAAAGAAATTCCTTAAACACGATGAGTTTAATATAAATAATAAAAAAATAATTTCGGAATTTGCCGACGGAGACTAAATGAAAGTTGTAGAGCGTAGTCTCACCTACGCGTGGATATAAAGACCATCGAAAACGGAGTTCGTTTGAAGAAGATATGAATTTTTGAAGTTTATTAAATAAATTATATATTTATTTAATTCAAAATTCGGACCTTATCCGAAGAGGAGTCAGCGTCCTCATCCGAGGTACGCGCTGCGTACCCCTGTACGCCCTGCGTACCCGAGAGACTTGGCCTCTGATCGTCCACGTCGCCCTATCCGAGGCTTCCGACCCGTCCGTCCGACCGACCCATCCGACCCGCTGTCCCATCCGACCCGCCGTCCCATCCGACCCGCCTCCCCACCGACCCGTCCCATCCGAAGCCGAGGCAGTCGAGGCTTCGGTCATGCATGACGTTCGCGTACGCGCTGCGTACGAGCGTACGCCCCGCATACCGAGGCGGTTCAGCCGTGCTATAAATAGAATGCGAGGGCTTCCGAGAAAAATGCTCATTTCTCTCCTCTCTCTCACAATCTTGCCTCGTTTTCCGTGCCCGTTCAAACCCGAAGCTCTGGTCTTTTTGCTCAAGTCCCGAGGGTCGATTTTACTCCCGAAATTCTCAAGAATCCCGAGAAAAATCCGTTTCCCGAGACGAAACTCTGCCCGGTTTTCCATCTCGCTATCTTCAAACTTTCAAGTGAGTTTCATACCCCTTAATCAACCTTTTTAAATATTCTAAATGCTTTTATATGCTCTCAAGGGGGGGAATACAAGTAAACACACGAGTATTATTGTGTGTTACATAAACAATTATTTTATGTGCTTTTATATATCCAAATCGCATGTGATTTATAAACTATATAGGGAACTTTTATATATACAAAATATGTTATATTCCATCCTTTGAAATATAAATTGTTGTAATGCGTGTATAAACTAAACTTTTCTTAGATTATTCTTGTCTATCTTAGACTCTACACCAAAAATCTATGCTTTCATAAACAAATGATTCCTTTTCTAGGTATTTCTAAACAAACGAGACACACTTTTAGAAAACTATAATAGGTATAGTTTTACAAACAAATTTCTAACTCTTATGTACTAGAAACATGAATTTCAAGAAGTCACTTTCGTATACAAGAACAAACGTAACATTTTAACAAGTAGATATGTTTTTATACCACGGTTTTGTCAGACGCTAACTTCACGTACGTTCGAGTACACATTTCAAGTCCTGTATTATATACCAGAATCCCTTGGAGGGGGAGCATGGTGTTTGTGTATAGATCTATACAGGCTTGACAACCTGCGCCCTGACTGTTAGCTGCAGTCCACCGTTTGGGGTGACAAACGTCATAACATTCCAACGCCTGAAGAACGTTGTGTATAGGCATTCTAAGTCAATAGTATGTTTATAAAACTCACATGGGGTATTAAAAATGCATTGATTTACAAGGTTTTCAAAACACATTGGTTATTTTAGACTTACATACATTTTGGAAGCAAACATTGGTCTTGAGAGAAGGCTACTTTTATACTAGTAGAAAATACAGGATTTTCTAAATACAAACAAACAAATACAAAACATTTCATTTCATACAAACATTGTCACTTAAATACTTATGAAAGTCACCAGCTTAAATGCTGATCTACTCTTTCAAAATTACTTGTATGTCCCAGGAAATCAGTAATTTCAGGTATTCATTATGCTTTTGATGAAGGGATGCTGCGGCGCCAGTTTAATCTCGTATTTTTTACATCATATTGTAGTTGGTTTTGAACATGTAACTTTTGACAAATGTAAACTTTCAATTATATATATGATGGTTGTATTGCTTTCTTTACTATGTATTCATTTGTTACGTTACCACATGAAGTCATCCACCCCCGAACGTTTCCGCCGTTCAGGTTTGGGGGTGTGACAGATTGGTATCAGAGCAATGTTTATAGTGAACTAAGTATATTGAACCACATAAGATATACAAACTATAAATGCTTAAGGGACTAATACTCGCTGACAAAACATTTTTCTTTTTACGCTTAAACAGCGTTACGTTTAACTTAAATTGATAGTTCATTTAAGTACAATTACATGCATACAACAAATTATTTTCATGATATCTAACTATACAACAAGTATTTAGACAAGTTGACACTACGATTAAGACTCTATATATGTAATCAGATTTGGGACAAATATAGCGTGATCAACTATATTTGCCCGAGATTGGACCAACGTATATCGAGGAATGATCGTAGTAAGCAAACAAGTCAAACCTTACCAAACCATTACAAGAATCAAAAACAAGAATTTAAATACTATAGGAGTATTTGCTATCTAAACTAGTTTAACTTACATGTTTTACATGTTCCAACTTTATTCAATTCTTATAACCCTATTTCTCGTACAGTCAAATGGCTGGATTTCACCACCCTGGCGACCCCTACTTTCCCAACCAAGGCAACGGTGGATGGATCGAAGATGATCCCGAAGAGGACAAGGAACCCATAGAAGTGGGTGATGACTCCGGTACCGACTCAGAGCCGGAAGTTATCGATCCACCACCCATTCAACCTCCCGTCTTCGTAAGGAACTTTCAAGGACCGACTCCCATCTGGGGAAGTCACCTCCACCATTGGAGCCAACAGCAAAACCTACGCCCTCCCTACGGCATGTGCCGAGACTTCTATGATGTCCGCGGCGGAGGTTCGGCTGATCGAGCACTCCCGGTAATGGTTGGTAAGTTAGCCAATCAGTCCTATCAGTCCGGAGTTCAAGCTAGCCGACTCCGGGATGTCAATGTGGAAGTGCAGGTTCACACTTCTGACATCCGTAGGCTGGACAAGATACAAGACAATGCTCAACTCCAAAACGAAGCATTTCAAGCGCAAATGATTGCAGCCCTCGCCGAACTGAGGGAACAGCAAGCCGCTTTTGATAGGCGTCTAATGGAGTCGAAGCAATCAGATGCGGAGTCAAGCTCCAAGCGCAACCTACGTCGCAAGTAGTGCTTGTCAAAGACTCAAATTTTGTTATAGCTTAGGACATCGGCTAAAAGTCTTTAAATTTCTCGAACTTTGTAATCGGAGACCCTTATAGGGGTCAAATTTTCATGATCGTTGTAACAACCTTTATATTAATATAAGTGACACTATTACTACTATGTTAAGTATTTCGTTCGAACCTTGAATGGTCTTTGTGAACCCAAATACTTGTTTCATACCTTCAGTCTTACAAATAACTTTCATTCTTCTATTTTAAGACTCATACTATCATCTGTTGTTGAACTATAGCGATTTAGTTCATGAGACACATACATTTTCTATTCTATGAAATTCTTATCCTTGTCTTTTCAACCTATAGTTGAAGGATGCCTCCGCGTAGAAATCCAAGGCGAAACAACGGTGGGGAAACACCTGTACCACCACCTCAATTTGATGCTGTTATGTTTCAAGCAGCAGTCACCGCAGCGGTGGCAACTGCCATGTCACATATCAATAACTCGAGTACTAATGGCTCGGGATCTAGCACACACCCATCCAACCATGGTGAGAGTCATGGACCACCTCGAGAATGTACCTATAAGGACTTCACTAATGCCAAGCCCCGGATATTTTATGGAACTGGTGGTGTGATGGCCCTGAGACAGTGGATTGAAAGGACGGAGGCAGTCTTTGAAATCTGCTCTTGTCCCGAGCACAGCAAAGTCAAATTTGCAACTTTCACCCTTATTGATAAAGCTTTAACTTGGTGGAATGGCCACGTTAAAGTACTTACCCTAATCGTGGCAAACTCCATAAGCTGGGAGAGCCTGAAAGCCATGATGATGAGAGAATACAGCCCACGGGGAGAGATTCAAAAGCTTGAACACGAGCTATGGACTCTCGGAATGGTTGGTACCGACATCGCTACTTATACCAACAGATTCTGCGAGCTGGCAATGCTTTGTCCAGATATGATTGCTCCCGAGAGCAAGAAAATAGAAAGGTACATCTGGGGACTGACGCCCCAACTTCGATCAAGCGTGTTAGCTTCCAAACCTGACACCTTTGAAAGTGCTAAGGAACTGGCACAATCTCTGATTGACTACGGAGGTCATCAGAACTCAACCACTTCTGTACCAGAACCACAGAAAGGAAACAACAACAACAACTACAACAACAACAACAACAACAACAAAAACAACAACAACAACCACAATAGCAGGAAGAGAGTGTGGAATAAAGGGAAGGGTGGGTCTTCCCAGGAATCCGCAAAGAAACAACTGGTTTCAGTGAATGCTGCCACTGTACCTACTACAGCTCCTACAAATACCTACCCAACAAAGCCTTATGTAGGTAACCTCCCAAAGTGCACTAAATGCAATTACCACCACCATGGACCTTGTTGGGAAATGCAGTGCGCCAACTACAACAGGAAAGGACACACAACCCGTTTCTGCAAGGACCCCACAAAGCCAATCAGTCAAGTTCCCGGTGCGGGTGTAGGGCAGACTTGCTACGGTTGTGGCGAGGTGGGCCACTACAAGAGGAACTGTCCTAAGGCAGCAGGCACCAGAGGTGTGGGACGAGTTTTGGCAATAGGCCATGATGAAGCTGTAGCTGACCCAACTATAGTTGCTGGTACGTTCCTTCTCGATAATTCATATGCATGCATATTATTCGATAGTGGAGCGGAGGGAAGCTTCGTGAGTCAAAACTTTATTCATTTACTTAAACCTAAACCTAGCAAGTTAGAAAAATCATTCACTGTAGAGATGGCCAATGGAAAAACCGAAAACACTAACTGCATATACATGGGCTGTACGTTAACTTTAGACGGACATTCTTTCCCAATCAATCTCATGTCAGTCCAAATTAAAAGTTTCGACATCATAGTAGGCATGGATTGGTTGAGTCTTCTTCGCGCCGACATCATGTGCTTTGAAAAAGCAGTTCGTCTTAATCTCCCTAACAACGAAACATTAGTTATCTTCGGCGACAAATCTAGTACAAACCTTCGCATCATTTCGTGCATCCAAGCTCGCAAGTGCTTGCGGAAGGATTGTCGAGCATTCCTAGCGCACATCGTTGATACAAGTCAAGAACTGAAGGACATCAAAGGCATCTCGGTAGTACGCGACTTTCCTGATATCTTTCCAGAAGAACTACCAGGATTACCACCGCAATGCCAAGTCGAGTTCAGAATCGACTTAGTTCCAGGAGCTACCCCAGTAGCGAAGTCGCCTTATCGTCTCGCACCAGCAGAGATGCAGGAACTTTCCAGTCAACTTAATGAACTCCTTCAAAAAGAATTCATAAGACCAAGTTTCTCACCTTGGGGAGCACCGGTCTTGTTTGTAAAGAAGAAAGACGGATCGTTCCGTATGTGCATCGACTACAGAGAGCTGAACAAACTTACTGTCAAGAACCGCTATCCTCTACCCCGTATTGACGACCTGTTCGATCAACTTCAAGGGGCGAACTACTTCTCCAAAATAGATCTACGATCCGGATATCACCAATTACGAGTTCTAGAGGGGGACATTCCAAAGACAGCTTTCCGAACTTGTTATGGACACTACGAATTTGTAGTGATGCCGTTCGGATTAACTAATGCACCAGCAGTATTTATGGACCTAATGAATAGGGTATGCCGCCCTTACTTGGATCAGTTCGTCATCGTCTTTATCGATGATATACTTATCTACTCTCGAAGTGAGGAAGAGCATAGTCAGCACCTACGAAAAGTCCTAGAAACACTGCGAACGGAGAAACTCTATGCGAAGTTCTCTAAATGCGAATTTTGGATCCGAAGAGTCGAATTTTTAGGCCACGTTGTTAGCGAGAAAAGTATACACGTGTACCCCTCCAAAATTAAGGCCATTGAGAACTGGTCGGCACCAAAGACACCTACAGAAATTTGTCAATTTCTAGGTCTCGCTGGCTACTATTGCAAATTCATAAAGAACTTCTGTAGCATTGCGAAACCTCTTACTACATTAACCCAGAAAGGCGTGGCCTTTGACTGGGAAGCGAAACAAGAGAAGGCATTCTAGACGCTAAAGCAGGCCTTGTGCACCGCACCGATACTATCCCTCCCCGAAGGGATAGAAGACTTCGTAGTGTATTGCGATGCGTCAAATCACGGACTTGGTTGTGTTCTTATGCAGAGAGGGAAGGTTATCGCTTATGCCTCCCGACAGCTTAAGACACACGAAGTAAACTATACGACACACGATCTTGAGTTAGGAGCAGTGGTATTTGCTCTGAAGATCTGGAGGCACTACTTATACGGAACAAAGAATACTATTTTCACCGATCACAAGAGCCTTCAACACATTTTCGATCAAAAGGAACTCAACATGCGACAACGACGATGGGTTGAGTTACTAAATGACTACGAATGCGAAATTCTTTATCATCCTAGCAAGGCCAACGTAGTAGCTGACGCCCTCAGTCGAAAAGAATACACTGGTCGGAGGGTCAAATCTCTGACTATGACCATCCTTTCCCACTTATCCACACAAATTAAGGAAGCACAAATGGAAGCTTTGCAACCTGAAAATGTGGCGGGTGAATCCCTGCGAGGAATGGAAAAGAATCTAGAAGTCAAGGGTGGCGGAGCCTACTACCTCATGGACCGAATCTGGACCCCGAAACATGGTGGTTTCAGAAACGTAGTCATGATCGAAGCTCACAACTCAAGGTATTCCGTTCACCCGGGTTCAGATAAAATGTATCTGGATCTTAAGAAACTGTACTGGTGGCCTAACATGAAAGCAGAAATTGCTACCTTCGAGAGTAAATGTCTTACTTGCGCTAAGGTTAAGGTCGGATATCAGAAACCGTCAGGATTACTACAACAACCAGAGATACCAGAATAGAAATGGGAGCGGATTACTATGGACTTCATAACAAAGTTACCCAAGACGACAAGTGGACTCGATACCATATGGGTCATTGTCGACAGATTGACCAAATCCGCGCATTTCCTACCCATCAAGGAGACTGACAAAATGGAGAAGCTTACAAGAACTTACTTAAGGGAAGTAGTGCGACTGCATGGTGTTCCGATATCCATTATCTCCGATCGAGATAGTAGATTTACTTCAAGATTCTGGCAGTCACTACAAAGTTCCCTGGGAACTAGGCTAGACATGAGTACAGCCTACCACCCACAAACAGACGGACAAAGTGAGAGAACAATACAAACTTTAGAAGATATGCTGAGAGCCTGTGTGATTAACTTTGGAAAGGCATGGGATATCCATTTACCCCTTGTCGAATTTTCATACAACAATAGTTATCATACAAGCATAAAGGCTGCTCCGTTTGAAGCCCTCTATGGTCGAAAGTGCAGATCCCCTCTGTGCTGGACTGAAGTTGGCGATACCCAATTAGCTAGAGGAAGAGTTCCTGAAAGCACTCTCACCGGTCCGGAAATCATACAAGAAACGACAGGGAAGATCGTTCAGATTCGTGAACGATTGAAAGCCTCTGAAAACCGACAGAAAAGCTACACTGACCAAAGGAGGAAACCTTTGGAATTCCAGGTAGGAGACCACGTCTTATTAAAGGTCTCACCGTGGAAGGGTTTAATACGATTTGGAAAGCGTGGGAAACTAAATCCAAGATACATAGGGCCTTTCGAGATTCTTGCCAGAATCGGCCCTGTGGCTTACAAGCTTAACCTACCGCGCGAACTTAGTAACATCCATCCAACCTTCCACGTCTCAAACTTGAAAAAGTGTCTGTCCGACGAGACTCTTGTTATTCCACTCGACGAGATCGAGATCAACGAGAGCCTCAACTTTGTGGAAGAACCAGTAGAAATCATGGACCGAGAGGTCAAACAAACAAAACAAAGTCGCAT